>NC_091462.1:71592611-71926896 GCF_027789765.1 Dendropsophus ebraccatus | reverse complement strand
ATAAAGCGGTAATATTATATCCCTGTCCCGAGAGTCCATGCCTGTTTTAATGCATGACAATATCCTACTGGCCTTAGAAGCAGCTGACTGACATTGTGTACTGTTCTGTAGTCTATTATCTACAAGTACACCCAGATCCTTCTCCATCAGTGACTCTCCCAGAGTAACTCCCCCCAGGACATATGATGCATGCGGGTTATTAGTACCCAGGTGCATAACTTTACATTTATCCACATTGAACCTCATTTGCCAAGTGGACGCCCAAACACTCAGAGTGTCTAAGTCATCCTGTAACATCTGCACATCCTCCATAGACTGTACTGTACTACAAAGCTTGGTGTCATCTGCAAAGATAGAAACATTGCTGTTAATTCCATTCTCAATATCATTAATAAACAAGTTAAACAGAAGAGGGCCCAGTACTGACCCTTGGGGTACACCACTTATTACCGGGGACCATTCGGAGTAGGAATCATTGACCACCACTCTCTGGGTACGATTATTAAGCCAGTTTTCAATCCAGTTACACATTAAATTTTCCAAACCAATAGACTTTAACTTACCCATCAGACGTCCATGAGGAACTGTGTCAAACGCTTTTGCAAAATCCAGGTACACTATATCCACAGCCGCGCCGCCATCCAGGCTTCTACTTACCTCTTCATAGAAACATATTAGGTTGGTTTGACAGCTTCTGTCCTTAGTAAAACCATGCTGGTTATCACTTATAATACTATTAGCCACTACATACTCCTGGATGTAGTCCCTTATAAGCCCCTCAAATAGTTTCCCCACAATGGACGTTAAGCTTACGGGTCTATAGTTACCTGGGGAAGTTCGAGAGCCCTTTTTGAAGATCGGCATTACATTTGCCTTACGCCAGTCCCTCGGCACAATACCAGTAAGCAAAGAATCACGGAATATTTCATACAAGGGTAGTGAAATTACAGAACTGAGTTCCCTAAGAACTCTGGGGTGCAATCCATCAGGCCCTGGAGCTTTGGTTACATTGAGTTTGTTTAATTTATCTTGGACGATATCTATAGTAAACCAGTTCAGTACATTACATGTGTTAGCAGCACTGGCCCCACCCACCTCAGTACTGGCCCCACCCACCACAGCTCCATCCTCTTTTGTATATACAGAACTGAAGAACCCATTAAGTAACTCAGCTTTCTCCTGATCCCCAGTTATTAATTCCCCGTCGCCATTATTTAGGGGTCCTACATGCTCTGACCTTGGTTTTTTTGCATTAATATATTTGAAGAATTTTTTGGGGTTTCTTTTGCTTTCTATAGCTACCTGCCTTTCATTGTGAATTTTTGCTGCTTTTATTACATTTTTACAGGTTTTGTTGACTTCTTTGTAATGTTTAAATGATACAGCTGACCCCTCTGATTTATATTTTTTGAATGCCCCTTTTTTCTCATTTATAGCCCTTCTAACCTCGGTAGTAAGCCATGTGGGATTGGATTTTAACCGTTTATATTTGTTACCCATAGGAATATATTTGGCAGTACAGTTATTTAATGTGGATTTGAAGATTTCCCATTTATTAGCTGTATCCGTATGTGACAGCAGCCGCTCCCAGTCTATGCCCTGAAGTTCTGCCCTTAACCCAGGAAAATTGGCCCTTTTAAAATTAAGAGTTTTTGCCCTCCCAACATGTTTTTCTTTTCTACACTTTAAGCTAAAAGTCACTATATTGTGGTCACTATTACCCAGGTGTTCATGGACAGTGACATCCCCAACCAGCTCAGCGTTGTTAGAAATAACCAGATCCAACAAGGCATCACTTCTAGTTGGCTCCTCCACAAACTGGCCCAGAAAATTATCCTGCAGGAGGTTAAGAAATTCCCTCCCCTTTGTGGTTTTAGCTGAACCGTGACCCCAATCTATATCTGGGTAGTTGAGGTCCCCCATTATCACTACTGTTCCCTCCCGGGCAGCCCGCTCTATTTGTCTATTCAACTGGCCATCTACCTCCTCAGTAATGTTGGGGGGTCTATAGATTACACCAAGAATAATTTTTTCACTCTTTACCTCCTTCTGTAGTTCTACCCATAATGCTTCCACATCATCACAGTCATCGCCCACTATTGCATCTTTTACACTCACTTTAATATCATTTCTGACATACAGACATACTCCTCCTCCCCTTCTGCCCACCCTGTCCCTTCTGAACAACGTAAATCCCTGAATATTGACAGCCCAGTCATGTGAGGAGTCCAGCCATGTCTCAGTCACACCAACCACATCAATGGACTCCTCCAGAACCAAGGCCTCCAGCTCCCCCATCTTGCTGGCTAGACTTCTGGCATTAGTTACCATACACTTTATATTACCATTGAGTTTAACCGCTTCATTATAAGAAATGGGAATTATTACTGTGCTGTGGCCACAATCATCCTCACTGTTCATCCGCAACATATGGATCTCCCTATGCACTGTTTTTATCCTCCCCCCACAGGACCCTTCTCCTCCCTCCTCATTGTTCTGTCCCCTCTCTAACCTATCCACCACTATATTACACACTACATTGTCCTCCCTCCACATCCCTAGTTTAAAAACCCCTCCACCCCTTCTAGGATTCTCTCCCCCAGCACAGCGGACCCCCTTCCATTAAGGTGCAAATTATCTGCGGAAAACAGTTTGTACCCCAATGAAAAGTCAGCCCAGTGCTCTAAAAACCCAAACCCTTCTTCTCTACACCACGACTTGAGCCATGCATTTAACTCCCTAAGCTCCCGCTGTCTTTCCTGCGATGCGCATGGCACAGGCAGTATTCCAGAGAATACCACCTTGGAGGTCCTCCCCTTCAACTTAGCACCTAGTTCTCTAAAATTATTTTTAATAGACCTCCACCTACCTTGTATCCTGTCATTGGTTCCCACATGGACCACGACAGCTGGGTCATCCCCAGCCAGCCCAAGTAATTTATCCACCCTTTCCACCACATGCCGAACCCTGGCACCAGGGAGACAGCAAACCATTCGGTTGAGGCGGTCTTGGCGACAAATTATTCTATCCGTCTTCCTGATTATAGAATCCCCTACAACCACTAGCTGTCTAGGCCTACCTACAATACCATCCCGCCCACTACTAGTTGGACTGTTCCCCCGGCTGTTAGAGAGAACAGGTTCCACTAGAGCTGCCATTTCTGACACGGATGCCCTTGCATCATCACCTAACTTGGCAATTTTGCTTGGGCATATAGTAGGAGATAACACTTTTTTTTTTTTTTTTTTTTTTACATATATACTAGAAGCCCCCCTGGGGGACATCTAGTAGATACACTTTGATCTCTCATTGAGATCTTTGCTGTATACTTATACAGCAAAGATCAATGAGATCGGCACTCGTTTGCTTTCGGCTGCTGAAGCCGAAAACAAACGAATGCCGAGCCGGGGTTGGCGCCATCTTGGAGCGGACCCTGGCCGGCACCACACACGGAGATCGCGGCACCACACACGGAGCGATCTGCCCAACTAGACACCAGGGAACGTCTGCATCCGGTAATCGGAGGCAGCTGTTAACTTTGACAGCTGCCTCCGATTACCTTATTAGTGGGCACGGCGATTGGACCGTGCCCGCTAATAGCCGCAGTCCCCGGCTACACGCGGCACCCGGGATCGCGGCGGTTCAGAGCGCATTCGCCGTGCGGCCCCTCTCTGAACACCTCCTGGGGACATATGACGTACGACGTAAGGCAGATTATAATATGGACGGTATGGGCGGCCGCCCGGGGCCTGAGGCTCCGGGGGGCCCAAGCCGCCCACATTATTACTATGCATGAGGTTACACAGCAGCACATCACTTTTGGGGCCCAGTGGGCCCCTGAGTGATGTTCTGCTGTGGCGCGCTGTCCCTGGAGTTCTCCCTCCCGTCCTGCGTGAGCTGTGGCTGTACGCTGCTCCAGGTGGGCGGGACGCAGCGCAGCGGTCAGAGGAAGTTGGTGATGCAGGAAGTGAGGCTGAGCTGACTGAGTCTGTGCCTCATTGCAGCCAGCAGTCTGGGGTTCTGTTTCCTCCCCTATCTGCTCTCCTCTGCTGTCGGGGGAGGAGGGGAGGAAAAACCCGGTGCCCACCTGGATGAATATAGAAGCAAAACTACAGTGAGCCTGCAGTCGGGGGTCCTGCATGGGAGGAGGGGGAGGGACGGAAGAACCCAATGCCGGGACCAGGAGGAAGATGGAGTAGGGAGGCAAGAGGCTGCTGTCTGCTGACAACCAGGAGTTTCTTTGTAATAAGTAAGTGTGTGTGTGGTGTCTATTACACTGGGTCAGGCTGTATACTGTGTGTGTGGTGTTACACTGGGTCAGGCTGTATACTGTGTGTGGTGTTACACTGGGTCAGGCTGTATACTGTGTGGTGTCTATTACACTGGGTCAGGCTGTATACTGTGTGTGGTGTTACACTGGGTCAGGCTGTATACTGTGTGTGGTGTTACACTGGGTCAGGCTGTATACTGTGTGTGGTGTCTGTTACACTGGGTCAGGCTGTATACTGTGTGTGGTGTTACACTGGGTCAGGCTGTACACTGTGTGTGTGGTGTTACACTGGGTCAGGCTGTATACTGTGTGTGGTGTTACACTGGGTCAGGCTGTATACTGTGTGTGGTGTTACACTGGGTCAGGCTGTATACTGTGTGTGGTGTTACACTGGGTCAGGCTGTATACTGTGTGTGGTGTCTGTTAACTGGGTCAGGCTGTATACTGTGTGTGGTGTTACACTGGGTCAGGCTGTATACTGTGTGTGGTGTTACATTGGGTCAGGCTGTATACTGTGTGTGGTGTCTGTTACACTGGGTCAGGCTGTATACTGTGTGTGGTGTCTGTTACACTGGGTCAGGCTGTATACTGTGTGTGGTGTCTGTTACACTGGGTCAGGCTGTATACTGTGTGTGGTGTCTGTTACACTGGGTCAGGCTGTATACTGTGTGTGGTGTTACACTGGGTCAGGCTGTATACTGTGTGTGGTGTTACACTGGGTCAGGCTGTATACTGTGTGTGGTGTTACACTGGGTCAGGCTGTATACTGTGTGTGATGTTACACTGGGTCAGGCTGTATACTGTGTGTGATGTTACACTGGGTCAGGCTGTATACTGTGTGTGGTGTTACACTGGGTCAGGCTGTATACTGTGTGTGTGGTGTTACACTGGGTCAGGCTGTATACTGTGTGTGGTGTTACACTGGGTCAGGCTGTATACTGTTTGTGGTGTCTGTTACACTGGGTCAGGCTGTATACTGTGTGTGGTGTCTGTTACACTGGGTCAGGCTGTATACTGTGTGTGGTGTCTGTTACACTGGGTCAGGCTGTATATTGTGTGTGGTGTGTGTTACACTGGGTCAGGCTGTATACTGTGTGTGGTGTTACACTGGGTCAGGCTGTATATTGTGTGTGGTGTCTGTTACACTGGGTCGGGCTGTATATTGTGTGTGGTGTTACACTGGGTCAGGCTGTATACTGTGTGTGGTGTTACACTGGGTCAGGCTGTATACTGTGTGTGGTGTTACACTGGGTCAGGCTGTATACTGTGTGTGGTGTTACACTGGGTCAGGCTGTATACTGTGTGTTGTGTCTGTTACACTGGGTCAGGCTGTATACTGTGTGTGGTGTTACACTGGGTCAGGCTGTATACTGTGTGTGGTGTTACACTGGGTCAGGCTGTATACTGTGTGTGGTGTTACACTGGGTCAGGCTGTATACTGTGTGTGGTGTTACACTGGGTCAGGCTGTATACTGTGTGTGTGGTGTTACACTGGGTCAGGCTGTATACTGTGTGTGTGGTGTTACACTGGGTCAGGCTGTATACTGTGTGTGTGGTGTATGTGTCCCCCAGTGCATACAGATGTACATTAGTAATAACATCCATGTATATCCCCCAGTGCATACAGATGTACATTAGTAATAACATCCATGTATATCCCCCAGTGCATACAGATGTACATTAGTAATAACATCCATGTATGTCCCCCAGTGTATACGACGCGGCTGCAGAGAACATCTATTCCTCTAAATTCGGTCTTTGACATCTCAGACGTTGTTCATAGAGGACCACAGTAAAGAGATATGGAGACAGCATCCAAAAATCGTGAAAAAAGTGTAGCTTTATTCACCAAGCCATGCAACGTTTCGGCTGTATATCAGCCTTTCTCAAGCATGAGAAAGCATGCTTGAGAAAGGCTGATATACAGCCGAAACGTTGCATGGCTTGGTGAATAAAGCTACACTTTCACGATTTTTGGATGCTGTCTCCATATCTCTTTACTGTGGATTTCTGTCGGACTTGATCCAGTCTGGTGAGGCGTGCATCTTCCATATATTTTTTGATCTGTTTTTCATTACTCAGTGCTGTTGGACTATCATCATTGTTGTTCATAGAGGAGAGATGAAAGGTTCCATGATACATGTGCAACGTTTCAAGGGAAAACGCTCGCTTTGTCAAGGCTTGAAACGTTGCACATGTATCATGGAACCTTTCATCTCACCACTGGGGACAACGCCTGAGATGTCAGAGACTGAACTTGGAGGAATAGATCTTTTCTGAAGCCGCGTCGTATTTACTGTGTGATACACATGGATGTTATTACTAATGTACATCTGTATGTCCTTACAGGTACGTCATATGTCCTTAAGAGGTTAATGGAAATGGCAGAGTGCAGGCAGACAATGGTACACTGAGATTGCCGTCCATAAAGGACGCTGAATGAGGAGAAAATGGCACCCAGAATGCGGCACAGTGACTTTTATGTGACATGGTCATGTGATTTTAGCAGCTAATGAGACCCCTACACCTCAGCAATGACGTTTCTGCTCTGCACTGATTGGCTGGCAAAAAAAGCGCTTGAACACTTACTCGAATGAACAGTAAAACGTTCGGTTCGAGTACGAGAAAATCGAGATGTTCGACTCGAACTTAACTTTTCTCCAACAGTTCGATCAACACTAGTGACAACGGTATAGACTTTACATTTTTGGGGCTGAATAGACATGCAACAATAAGTTTGTAAACCTTATTATCCTGTCAAACCCAGCCACCCCCACCTAACATTGTCAAATGCTTTTTCGGCATCAAGCGTGATCAGTGCAGGGCGCTCACCTGGCTGGGGATTCAGGTGCACTCTAATACTGTGAGCACCGTACATATATTAGTAACAGCTGAACGCTGTTTAATAAAGCCTGCTTGTTCAGGGCAGGCCCGCTTCTGCCATGAGGCGGAATGAGCCTTCCGCCTCAGGCGGCAGAATTTGCGGTCCGGCAGGGGGCGGCATTATGTCCCCCCTGCTGTCATTTTTGTTAAGTAACACTTAACAAAAATGACAGCGGCTGCTCACCTGTCCCGTCGCCCGCGCTCTCCACATCCCGTCAGGTCCCGCGATGTCACCCTGCAGCTGTCACGGACCTCCAGGCTGTGGTGAGTGCCCGGGGTCGGTGGGGGACGCGCTGGGGTGATCGGGTCGCGCGGGACCGCCCCGCGCGACCCGATCACCCCACTCACTCACCACAGCCTGGAGGTCCGTGACAGCTGCAGGGTGACATCGCGGGACCTGACGGGACGTGGAGACAGCAGAGATCGCGGGCCGGCTGCGGTGTGGGACAGGTGAGTAGATGGCTGCTGCTGCGGCAGCAGCGGCGGCGGGGGGGGGGGGGGTTTGGTGGGGTTGGGGGCTATAAGATATGGCATAAGAGATGACCACCCGTCTGCCATTATTTTGGAGAGTAACTTAATAACAACTAAATATAAGAGGTCTCAGTGGAGGGCTGTAGGTCTTTATCACCAAGTGCTCCATTATATATGTCTGCTAAAACTATTTGTTCTCCAGGTATCTTGAACGCTTTAGCGTTTTTGAGCATTTTACTTGCTTCTTGGACTGTTAAAGGTGTAATCGGGGCATTCAGGCTTGAGATAACTTGGGTAATGAGATTATATCCAGTAGTGTCTGGTCTAGCTGTGGCGAGGCGGCATCAGCATACAACTGTGAGTAAAATTGGCCTAAACATTTATTTATTTGCTTTGGGTTATAAGCCTGTAATATGACATGTAGGGGTACGCCCCTTTGCAAAATTGGCAAAAAATGTACCCCTCTTGTTGACATATTTATGTAAGGTGGCCTTCATCTATAAGTAGGAGAACTTCTCTTTGTCTGCCACCCTATCATCGAAGTCCTATTTAACCTGTTGTCATGAGGATCTGGAGAGCATGTTATTAGACTGTGAGAAAGAGGTGTAACAATTATGCAGGTGATCACTTGCTGTTTTATAGGCAGCTGTTGCTTCACTTCCCCCCACCCAATGTGTAAGACATAATTTTGCCCCTCAGGATCGCTTTTGCAGAGTCCCAAAACAAATTATTGAAACAAAGAAAAAAAGCAGCGCTCCATAGCACAGGTCAAAAGGCAGAGTAGGTGTGAGCACAACAATAGAGGCTCTCACCTGTGGAGGTTGTGCAAGGGGAGGCACAACACTCAAAACAGCTTGCATAAGAACCGCAGCCTCTTCCCACGTAGATCCGACCAGGATCGTATGCGATACAAACAGAACACCTCCTCTCTGTGTAGGGGAGTTTTTGGGGCGCAGGTCCAAGGAATATACAGTCATAGGAAAAATATTTTATTTTAAAATTCCATAAAAAAGCCAAAAAAGCGACACAATGTGTTTCCAAACCGGACTGGTTTCTTTTTCAAGTGTCAATCACTCCCCTACACGGAGAGGAGGTGTTCTGTTTGTACCAAAACAAATTATGGCTATCCCTATGAGTTTGAGTCATTATGGTAGCTATATTCTAACCACCACCCTTTCAAAAGAGAGACAAAGAATATGTCTGTGCTTAGAGCCGCTGGAAAGCGCCAAAGATATAATTTCCATTTGGAAAGGTGTCAGCAGGAGAGATAGTAACTGCGGTATGATCAGAAATTACCAACTGGTCTATGGAGGAGTGGGTCAATTTGGAAAATGAAGAGTGATGGATAAATAGATAATCTATCCTTGAACAAGGTAATTGAGGATTGAGGCACGGGTCCAACAAATTGACGCTTACCAATAGCGGCCGAAGGTCTTCGTGTCTCAGGGGCCAGGATGGGATTATCTGAACACCTATGCTTGGGTAGTGCAATACAGAATTGAAATCCCCTCTCACTACTTTGTTTATAACCAGATCTGACAGTAAAGTAGCTTCTAACATTGAAAAAAAATTAACATGATCTCCATCAGGGCGTAGCTAATGTCTCTTGGGCCTTGGTGTAAGAGGTCAACTTGGGCCCCCCCCCCTTCCTCGATGCTATTGGTGTGTCTGTGTATATATATATATATATATATATATATATATATATATATATAGTGTGTGAAAAGAATAGGTTGTTCTCCCTGCCTTAACTGTATCACCTGCAGACATATTATCAAGACTAATTATTTTGAACACCCTGTGACT
The DNA here is from genome assembly GCF_027789765.1 of Dendropsophus ebraccatus. NCBI lineage: Eukaryota > Metazoa > Chordata > Amphibia > Anura > Hylidae > Dendropsophus > Dendropsophus ebraccatus. The sequence continues at coordinate 71,917,466 of NC_091462.1, read as the reverse complement.
CACAAGAAATATCCTATCAACCATTATCTGACATGTATTTCTGACTGGGTAATCTACATTTTGTTATGTCCATGCAGCAAATTCTATGTGGGAGAGACTACACTTGAATTTAGGACATGCATGAACCAGCACAGACACTCTGGGGAAGATATATCAAACATGGTGTAAAGTGAAACGGGCTCAGTTGCCCCTAGCAACCAATCAGATTCCACCTTTCATTTTCCAAAGAGTCTGTAAGGAATGAAAGGTGGAATCTGATTGGTTGCTAGGGGCAACTGAGCCAGTTTCACTTTACACCATGTTTGATAAATCTCCCCCTCTATACGTAAGGGTCAACTTGACTTACCTGTCTCGTGTCACTTTGTACAGGCGGGCCATAAAGAGAGCCATCTCAAGTGTATCCTGATTGATCGTGTTGCTCAACCTAAGAGGGGGGGGCAACAGACAACTTATTTAAAAAAAAAAAGGGAATTGTCATGGATTCATGAATTGCAGGCATTGGGTCCGGCCGGACTTAATATTGAGTATAAAGTCCATCCGAATATGTTTAAATAGGAAATATACAGTTTGCCCACTTTCTTACTGGATACACAGTGTCAATGTGTAATGAGAAAAATTGTTTTTGTGAACATGGTAATCATCTATAACTTATTGTTATTTTCAATATTTACTATATGTATGATAAACGGAAATTATGTTATATACTTACCTTTTGTATCTTTTATCCTTAGAAATGAATTCAACATGGCTGGATAATTCCTCAATATGTAAGACGGACCTAGTAACTTATTCTTCCTTATCTCCATGACCTCTGGAAACTTCAATCTATGTTCCTGTTCAGACTAGTGGCAAAGTGATGCTGCGGTAACGCCCGGAGGGGCTAAGTACGGGTGTTGGGATGACACTGTGCACACTGAAGGCGTTTTTTCCCCATGCGGTTCGAGCGAGTGGATTCCCGACCAGAGGAGTGACTTCAGTGATGGAGCCGTTCTATTGGTGCCGACTAGGTACAGTAAAGCACAGCCACAAATCTGTATCTGTTCACACTATGCGTTTGTGTGTTATCAGCGGTCTAACAGGTTCTATTCATGCATTCATTACCATTTTGCTCAGCTGATGATCTGAGCTCAGGTTTTGTCTTATACACTATGAGGATTTTCCAGATGCTGTGTACGATTTATTTAACAGTAATTTTCTGTATGGAATGACTTTATCATTTACAAGCCCCTTTATCACATTTGCTATTCACTCGAGGGGATATGAGTAGTGTTTTTATGTATATCTACTCCTTACTGTGGATTCACATGGAGTCACCAGGACACGATGGAGTTAATTTTCACCTGCAAAAAGGACTCTTGATGGACACTGTTGCAAACCAATAGAATGTCTTGCTTTTTTTGTTTCACTTGTATTTAACCCCTTAAGGACCGGGGCAATTTTGTTTTTTGCGTTTTCGTTTTTTCCTCCTTGTGCATAAAAGGCCATAGCAGTTGCATTTTTTCACCTAGAAACCCACATGAGCCCTTATTTTTTGCGCCACTAAATGTACTTTGCAATGACAGGCTGAATTTTTGCATAAAGTACACTGCAAAAGCAGGAAAAAATTCACTGTGTGGTGAAATTGAAAAAAAACCAACACATTTTGTGTTTTTAGTGGATATGTGTTTTTACGCCGTTCGCCCTGGGGTAAAACTGACTTGTTATATATGTTCCACATGTCGTTATGATTAAAACGATATATAACATGTATAACTTTTCTTGTATCTGATGGCCTGTAAAAAATGAAAACCATTGTTTACAAATATACATTCCTTAACCCCTTAAGGACAGAGCCAATTTAGATTTTTGCGTTTTCGTTTTTTCCTCCTTGTGCTTAAAAGGCCATAGCACTTGCATTTTTCCACCTAGAAACCCGCATGAGCCCTTATTTTTTGCGTCACTAATTGTACTTTGCAATGACAGGCTGAATTTGTGCATAAAGTATACTGCGAAACCAGAAAAAAATTCAAAGTGTGGTGAAATTGAAAAAATAAAAAGCATTTTGTTTATTTGGGGGAAATGTGTTTTTACTCCATTCGCCCTGGGGTCAAACTGACTTGTTATACATGTTCCTCAAGTCGTTACGATTAAAACGATATGTAACATGTATAACTTATATTGTATCTGATGGCCTGTAAAAAATTCAAACCATTGTCAACAAATATACGTCACTTAAAATTGCTCCATTCCCAGGCTTATAGCGCTTTTATCCTTTGGTCTGAGGGGCTGTGTGAGGTGTCATTTTTTTATGCGCCATGATGTGTTCTTTCTATCGGTACCTTGATTGCGCATATACGACTTTTTGATCGCTTTTTATTACAATTTTTCTGGATTTGATGCGACCAAAAATGCGCAATTTTGCACTTTGGGATTTTTTGGCACTAACGCCGTTTACCGTGCGACATCAGGAATGTGATTAATTAATAGTTCAGGTGATTACGCACGCGGCAATAGCAAACATGTTTATTTATTTATTTATTTGTTTACTTTTATTAATAACCTGGGAAAAGGGGGGTGATTCAGACTTTTATTAGGGGAGGGGGCTTTTTACTATTAACAACACTTTTTTTTTTTTACTTTTACACTTATACTAGAAGCCCCCCTAGGGGACTTCTAGTATAAGTGCTTTGATCTCTCATAGAGATCTCTGCAGCATAGATATGCTGCAGAGATCCATGAGATAGGCACTCGTTTACTTCCGGCTGCTGCAGCCGGAAGTAAACGAGTGCCGAGTCGGGGACGGCGCCATCTTGGAGCAGTCCCCGGCCGGCTTCAGAAACGGAGACCGCTCCTCCGGGATAATATCCCGGAGGAGCAATCTCCCCACTAGACAACTTTGACAGCTGCATCTGATTACTGTATTAGCGGGCACGGCGATCGGACCGTACCCGCTAATACCTGCGGTCCCGGGCTACAAGCTGCACCCGGGACCACCACGGTTCAGAGCGCGGCCGCCGCGCGGCCCCGCTCTGAACGTCCCTAACGGCATCAGGGCGTAAATATACGCCCTATGTCGTTAAGGGGTTAAAACTGCTCCTTTCCCAGGCTTATAGCCTTTTTATCCTTTGGTCTATGGGGATATGTGAGGTGTCATTTTTTGCGCCATGATGTGTTCTTTCTATCGGTACCTTGATTGCGCATATACGACTTTTTGATCGCTTTTTATTACAATTTTTCTGGATTTGATGCGACCAAAAATGCGCAATTTTGCACTTTGGGATTTTTTTGCGCTGATGCCGTTTACCGTGCGAGATCAGGAATGTTACCTAAATTAGGACTACTTGTTACCAATGTCCAAATGCATCAGACAATATATACAACCTACAACGCAAAAATTGATGCTAGACAGTACCTTCAAAAATCAATACTTTATTGTTACACACATAGAAAATATATATTTAAAAAAACATTAAAAGCAGGGAGATACAAAAAATACTACATGCATCAGATGGCTCACAAGGCAGATGGGATAATGTATGTCCCATATACACACATAAGTGGATGATAATGTATATAAAATTAGCCTACAGAAATATGCAGGGTTCAAGATATAATCAGAAAAATAAATATACTAAGAAATATAGCAGGGAGTATACTTAAACCTCAGGTTACAGGGAGTTTTTTCTGCCTGGTAAGACCACTCACCCTTACGCACGCGGCGATAGCAAACATGTTTGTTTATTTATTTACTTTTATTAATAACCTGGGAAAAGGGGGGTGATTCTGACTTTTATTAGGGGAGGGTGCTTTTTATTGACAACATCACTTTTTTTTTTACTTTTACACTTATACTAGAAGCCACCCTGGGGCTTTTGCGCCATTTACTGTATTAGCGGGCACAGCGATCGGACCGTGCCCGCTAATACCTGCGGTCCCGGGCTACAAGCGGCACCCGGGACCGCCGCGGTTCAGAGCGGGGCCGCGCGGCCTTAACGACCTGAACGTCCTTAACGACCGCAGGGCGTAAATATACGCCCGTGGTCGTTAAGGGGTTAAAGCTGATTCACATGTTCATTGACCATGCTTGAAAATGGTGAAGGTTGTTCGCTGAAACGTTGCTCCGGTTTTTCTTTTGTATGCTGCACCTTGCTTTTTGATCACACTTTGTTTGGAATGAATATTTTTCACATGGAATAAATTCACAAGCTTTTTTCACTACCAATGAGTGCTGTGGATTATCTCTTCCTATATAAATATATATATATATATATATATATATATATATATATATATATATATAATCAAGACCGATATTACCAATAATACCAGTATATAGGAAACATTATCACCATAAATATTACAGCCATACTGCTACTAACCAAATCCTGTATACTGAGACCAATATTGCCAATAATACCAGTATACGAGGGGCAAATATTACCGCCACACCACAACCCTATACCATCACCACCATATTGTTACCGACCAAATCCAGTATACTAAATCCAATGAAACACAGTACCAGTTTTCAAGTAACAAATAATACCACCACATACTGACTAACACCACCGCTGCTACTGACTAACACCACCACATACTTACTAACTCCACCACATACTTACTAACACCACCGCTGCTATTCAGTAAAATCCACTGTACACAGATCACTATCACCTCATCCAGTCATAGGCAGACCCAGCTCTACACAGGTCCTGTACACCATATAAATTACAGTGCAGTTATATCAAGTGACCCACAGGGGATGTCTTCTTTGATCAGAGTTTTTCCCCTTTTCATCGTCTTCTTGATCCGTCCTAGGCCATTATGAGAACTTCTCTGAGCTATGAATCCACATAATCTGCCAGACAAACATATTAGGCTCCTCACTCTGGCACCATCCTCATCTCTCTACAAACTGCACATTTGTATTAGCCCATTTGTCACCTCATTTAGTGGGTAGGCTGACTCTATGTGACCCCCTTATAGTATATGTCCCCCTCTGTGTAGTTCACTATAGTACATGCATTCCTCTGTGCATGCCCTATCACATACCCCCCCCCCCCCCCGTGTAGTCCCCCTTATAGATGGCCCCCCCATGTTTCCCCCCTATAGATAGCCCCCCTGTGTTGTCCCTCTTATAGATGCCCCACGTGCTTTCTCTCTCTGGTGCTCTTCCCCCGTCTGATGTAAAATCCAACTCACAAGAAGTTCAACTAGTGCTCTGTTTGGAAATAGTGTTTTACGTCCCGAGTACTACAGAAACATATACAACCATGCTTATGCCGCTGTCTTGATTTATTGAATTGGGTCTAAAGCGTTGGTAGGATGTGGACACTTGGAGAGTAGTGCCCCCTGACCCCCAGGACGACAATGGCCTTTGAACTTATACTCATCCGTGCTCCTGATAGTCTATTTATATTTTATTTTGATGTGGACGCTTTGTGCCTAGTACCCATCAGCAAGACGGAATGTGTGGGCTATGGACCAGTGACTACGTTACATATTATTTTCTGTATATATATCTTTGCTTTTTTTCAAAATGTTGTTTCCAAACCAACAGTGTAACCCTTTTCTCTTCTCTCAGGTTGTGTGTGACACGGTATGGATGCCTTTGCGCTCGTGGCGATGTATATTTATTTTAGAAACACCAAGTTGCCTATGGCAACAATCATATATAAATATATAACGGTATACTTAGTATAGGCCATTAAGCACAGGAAAAGACTCTCTTAGGGCTGTTGGCATTTGCTATCATGCATTCAGAATATATGGGCATGATAGCCTTTTGTTGGCTTGCCGGCTCTCTCTGTTTATACTTTACACATAGCACAGTTTGCTTATTAAACTTTATTTGGGAGATTTATAAACAGGGGAATTTTTCTAGATGTGGTCTATTTCTGCTTTGGCAAGAATAGACTGGTCTATTCAAAGTGCAATTTACTATCAGGGATAAGCCTGGTCTAATTTCTGTGGTGCTGATTTGTTTGGCTCAGAATTGTCTCTAAATAGTCTCAGAATTGTCTCTAAATAGTCTCATTGGCCCTGGTTCGCCTCCTAGTTAATAAGCATTTTCTTCTCCCTTTCTTTTTCAGATACCGGCATGCAGAGTATTACTTTGGATTCGTTTGGACTACGTCAATGACCGGCGGACTTTACTGTTCAATAAAATGGTCAACGAGAGGTGTGGGGGTGTTTTTATTTGAATAAAACATTTTCTCGGTGTGTTGTGTTTTCTTTCATTACCTTACAGGCTTAGTAGTGGAAGCTGTCTGATAGACGGAATCCATTACTAAGTCAGGGCTTAGTGTTAGCCGGTATAAAATGGCTAACACTAACCCCCCCATTATTACCCCAGTACCCAATGCCACCAGGGGTACTGGGAAGAGCCGGGTGCCAGTGGTCCCGGAGCGACAAAATTGGCGCTCCTGAACTGGGCGGCAGCAGGCTGGTAATATTTAGGCTGGGGAGGGCCTAAACCAATGGCTCTTCCCACCCTGGTGTTACCAGGCTGCAGTTGCTTGGTTTTTAACCTGTCTGGTTATGAAAATAGGGGGGACCCTATGCATTTTTTTAAATTTATTTATTTATTTAAAAAAAACCCGCATAGGGTTCCCCCTATTTTCATAACCAGCCGGGTTAAAAACCAAGCAACAGCAGCCTAGTAACATCAGGGTGGTGAAACTTTTCCCCACCATAGACTGATCATGCCTACTTCAGCTTACTGCTGAAAGTAGGCATGATCAGTCTATGTTGGGGAAAAGTCGCAAAATTTTGCGCAGCTATGCGGTTGCTCAAAATTTTGCGACTTTTCCACTCCAAAAAAAGGTGTACATTTTTGATAAATCTCCCCATATATATATATATATATATATATATATATATATATATATATAAAACCACTTTTATACTATAGCTATTTGGCATAAACAGCTGTCTATTATACCGTGCTATATATTACAACGACATGATAGTGTCTTAGGAGGGCGGATTATGACATTCCACATATGCATATGCATTTATTTACCATTTTATCTCTCGTGCATGCGCATAACCTGCCGATATCACTAGTGATATAATTATGTTTTCTATTATTTTATCTCCTTTGCATGTGCATAATTTGCAGACAGCGCATACAGGGAAGATTATCATACCAATATGGGCGATTTGAATTAATTTCGTGTATACATGTGCTGCTATTTATTTATTTTTTGACTATTTGCAAGCGCTTTATTTCGCCATTGGCATTAGATATACTGTATAGCGGAGGTTATCATGACAATATCGCCGACATCAAATGTTACATGCACCATTGAGATGGTTAAATACCAGATGAATAGTGATTGGCGACTCGATACTTGTATTTTATCTTTATGATCGCCACACTCAGTGGCTGAATTAGTGTTGGTGATGTGTCATGAATGGCTTTATCGGCGCATGCGCTGGAGAAATGAGGCATTCAGTGTTCACTTACAATGGATATTGTTAACAAGAAATCTATGATACATAAGAGACACTGACTTTCTGATTGACCTAGAATCATTACGCTAGGCTGTGCATTATGTGTATAATTTTGCCCATAAATGGCTGCCCTGCCAATAGTTCTGTGCGCATGCGCCTGATGTACCAGTACGCGTCATTAGCGCTGTCCTATATGTGTTATAACATACTATCACAAGCTGTGATGTGCCGTTTGCCCTTTTGATGCAACTTCTGGTTCAAACTTTTGCCAGTACTTCCCTTGCACATGCGCAGTTGGGGGACCGGCACGCCACGGGCGCCATCTTGCTGTGTTCACACACACACCATGAGAGATGAATTGCTGCTTACAGGTTGGTGATTTAATGTAGCCTAATGAATTATTTGCCACAGATGTCTCTCTAGCTTTAACTGTAGATAAATAGGATCCCTGTATGGTACTCTTTCTCCCTGACGAAGTTCCGGTGGAACGTAACGCGTAGGGGCATCAAGGGCCGCAACGAGTCGCTCCTCTCTCTCCCTGTTTGGTGACATGCTTGACTGATTCATTTACTTATTGCTTATATGGTGATATGCACAATGCCTACCCAGAATTTTTGCATCCAAAAAAGTTGCATTGTTCCAAGTGGGATTCCTGCCTTTAACTTTTTGAGATGTTATGTACCATCATGCACTTCTGCGGGGAGCGCAAGCCCTTAAAGGGGTAGTGCAGCGCTAAACAATTATTCACTAAATAACACACATTACAAAGTTATACAACTCGACAAGATGGTGGACGGGGGTCGACGCGAATGAGGTGAGTAAAGAGCACTACACTTCCGGGTCTAGCATGGGTGGGGGGGAACACGGGTAAGGGGGCCATTCACTGTTATTGTATAACTTTATAATGTTCCAGGAGACAATGTGCATGGCACCGTATCTAAGAATGGTATATGTACTGAATAGACACTGAACAGCTTCACTAGGTAAAACATACAGTGTACGCTTATTTTCCAGGTTATATCGCATCCAATTATGTAGAGCACTTCCTGTAATAGCTTTGAGAGTCCCATATAATGTCCTTATGCAGGAAGAGCGGATTCTTGATTTGTGGAGTATCTCTGCGATCTTCTTTTCTTGTCCGGACTGTTAGCATTGTCATCTTCCAGCTGCTTTGAATGTGATTTCTTCATTTTAGATATGCTTTTGGAGTTAGCTTGAGCGTCAAAATATTTTCCCACCTGTATAGGCAAGGCAAAGTTACTGCCATCTTTGTAAATGATTTTTACGGTAGCTGGGCATTGAAGACAGAATTTTGTACCAGCATTTTATAGTGGTACATATGACACGAAAAGCTCTTCGTTTTTTAGTCACCTCTGCAGAATAGTCAGCAAACAAAATCACTTTGGATCCTCTAATAAGCAATGGTGCTTGCAGGGCTCTGAATGCTTGTAGTGTATCTTTCTTTTCATTAAGGAATCTTGCAATAACTTGCCTTGGTCTAGTGTTTACCAAGTCGTTCCGGCGAGCTGAGAATAAGACCAACTCAATGGGTCTTTCCGGTAAACTGACTATTCACAAATTATTTAGTTGCACCCTATTTTCCTGATCATCCATGCACTGTTTTAGCTGTTTGATTGTCCTTTATGAGCATCTGAATCTGTGGTACTGTTGCAGAGGTGACATTCTCTACCTGGTGCATCCTGTCTTCAAGATTGCAAATCCGTGAGATATTTTGGGCTGCCTCCAGTTGCACAGCCTGCCGAGAGGCTTAAACAGTTGCTGACAAAGTTTCTTTAAGGTCCATGGCAAGCCTTTCTGCCACTGCGATAGCTACAGTAAGTGCTTGTAGTTGATCTTCATTACAGTTACAAAGAGACTTGCCTCCTGTCAGCTGCTACTAAGATTTGAGAGCTCTGTGAGAGAAGAATAACATCCTCTTCACATGTTGCCGGTAATTGGAGGCAGGGATTTGTACTTCTTCCGAGACCCACCCACTGCCGCCAGCCTCAATCTTGTCACTCTGGGCACCCGCCATATTTAGTTGTTGCGTAGCTGTGTTGGATATGGAGAGGGCTTGTGTGGCGGTATCGTGAGGGATTCTCTGGACGTACCGATCCATAAATCGTGCATCCGTGGTGTTCAGGATGTCGCTTGGCTGCCCCTAGCAATGCTTCCAGTTACTCTATATGCAGTTTTAGGCAGGGTTCACACTATGTATAACACCGGCTGTTCTGTGACCTGGCCAGAAGATCATCATACCAGCTGGATGATCTTCACTTCTGTTGAATTTGGACACACCCCTATCCAAATTCACCGTTGCCGCATGCTGACAGGTCCTCTGCGGCCGCTATTCAATTAATTCAATTATTAGTGGGCACAGAAAACTGACATGTCAGTTTTTCATACAGCCAGATGGAATCCCGGCTGGAGCGTGTACTATGTGTATACGCTCTGGTCAGGATTCCATTCCTTCCAATAGAATGTGTGTTTTGTATAAATCACGGCCATTGTTGCACAACGGACATGATTTACACAAAACATACGTAGTGTGAACATAGCCTAAAGGTGTAGGTCTGAGGAAGATGTGTCCTGTGCGTCCTCACATCTCTGTGCTGGAACCGGAAGTCCAGGTTTCATTTTTAGAGGCCTTTTTAAAAATGAAAAAACAAAAAACAAAAACAACAATCTGATTGGTTGCAATGGGCAACTGCTTCACTATTTCTCTGCACAGGCTTTAATATATCTCCTCCTATATTGTTATTATTGTAATGTTAAGCTATATAGTGTCAGGGCAGTGCTGCTGCTGTCTGTAATATGGAGAGGAGAGATGATCCTTCACCTCACGTCAGTCACCATTCTATCTATTTCTTGCTAAGGGAAACTGGCAACAGAATCCCGGCTCACTGGAACCCCACCCACCTGTAGGATGGTTACTGCAGTGTATATGCAATCCAGGACTACAACTCCTAGCATGTACATGTGTGCTGGGGTTTGTAGTTCTACTAAAGATAAAAGATTCAGAAAACTAGTTTATTGGTTTAGTTTTAGAGGGGGTGGAGCTAGATTCAGAAAGGAGGGGGTGGAGCAAAATGCTTGGATATCATCACTGCTGACCCGTGACCTGGAAGTTCTTTATGTAAACAAATCCAAGGTCAGGTCAGCACTTGCTTGCTACTCACTCCCTGCTTGCTGCCAGCGCTATTAGTCACGCCGACAGTGAGCAGGTAAGAGCCGGCGGGGCTGCAGGGGGCTGCTTCGGTGATCACTGGGTCGTCTGGGCAACCCATAGAAGATAGCTGCGGTCTACATGGAGCGACGGCAGCAGTGGCGTAGCTACCAGGGTCGCAGCGGTCGCTGCTGCAACCCGACCCGCCACGAGGGGGGGCCCGCGAGCAGCCGCACATGAGACGGAGCGTGAAGAAGGAGAGGATCGCCGGAGGAGCAGGTTGTTAAGTGAGTTTGTGTGTGTGTTTTTTTGTAATTCTGCTTAGCATAGAGGAAAGGGGGGGCATCTATAAGGGGGGAGGGGAGAAGAGGGTCCATCTATAATGAAAGGGGCATCTATAAAGGGGGAAAAGAGTGGGCCATCTATAATGGGGGAGAGGGGGTTATCTATAAAGGATGGGTGAGGGGGCATCTATAAGGGGGGAGAGGGGGCCATCTATAATGAGGGGGGAGAGAGGGGTCTTCTATAAGGGGAGGGGGGAGAGGGGGCCATCTTTAAGGGAGGGAGAGGGTGCCATCTATAAGGGGGGGAGAAGAGGGGGCCAACTATAAGGGGGGCAACATGTAGTGGGGGACATCTATATATACTATAAGGGGGTCACATAGTGTCAGGGCTACCCACTAAATGAGGGTGCAAAGGAGCCAATACAGATGTGCAGTGTGTAAAGAGATGAGGATGGTGACAGTGTGAGGAGCCTAATATGTCTGTCTGGCAGATTCTGTAGATTTGTGGCTCAGGGAAGTTCTCTTAACGGCCCAGGGCAGATGGAGAAAAAGAAAATGAAAAGGGAAGAACTCCGATCAGAGAAGACGTCCCCTGTGAGTCACCTGATATAACTACACTGGAGCTGCGTCCACCTCTATATGACTGGATGAGATGATAGTGATCTGTGCACAGTGGATCTTATTCAGTAGCAGCGGTGGTGTTAGTCAGTATGTGGTGGTATTAGTCAGTATGTGGTGGTGTTAGTTAGTATGTGGTGGTATTAGTCAGTATGTGGCGGTGTTAGTCAGTATGTGACGGTGTTAGTCAGTATCTGGTGGTAATATTTGTTACGTGTTATCCGGTACTGTGTTTTATTGGATTTGGTCAGTAACAATATAGAGGTGATGGTAGTGGTTGTGGTGTGGTGGTAATATTTGCCCCTTGTATACTCGTATTATTGGCAATATTGGTCTCAGTATACAGTAACAGTATGGTGGTAATATATATGGTGATAATATTTTCTCTTCCTATATGCTGGTGTTATTGGTAATATCTGTCTTGGATATATATACACTACCGTTAAAAAGTTTGGGGTCACATTGAAATGTCCTTATTTTTGAAGGAAAAGCACTGTACTTTTCAATGAAGATAACTTTAACCCCTTAACGACATCGGGCGTAAATTTACGCCCTGATGCCGGTAAGGGAGTTCAGAGCGGGGCCACGTGGCGGCCCCGCTCTGAACCGCGCCGGTCCCGGGTGCCGCGTGTAGCCCGGGACCGTAGGTATTAGCGGGCACGGTCCGATCGCCGTGCCCGCTAATACAGTAATCAGATGCAGCTGTCAAACATGACAGCTGCATCCGATTACCGGACGCAGCGTCATCCCTGGTGTCTAGTGGGGAGATCGCTCCTCCGGGATGTTATCCCGGAGGAGCGATCTCCGTAAATGAAGCCGGCCGGGGACCGCTCCAAGATGGCGCCGTCCCCGGCTCGGCACTCGTTTACTTCCGGCTGCAGCAGCCTGAAGTAAACGAGTGCCTATCTCATGGATCTCTGCAGCATATCTATGCTGCAGAGATCTCAATGAGAGATCAAAGCACTTATACTAGAAGTCCCCCAGGGGGGCTTCTAGTATAAATGTAAAAGTTAAAAAAAAAATGTCATTATTAGTAAAAAGCCCCCTCCCCTAATAAAAGTCTGAATCACCCCCCTTTTCCCAGGTTATAAATAAAAGTAAATAAATAAATAAATAAACATGTTTGCTATCGCCGCCTGCGTAATCGCCCGAACTATTAATTAATCACATTCCTGATCTCGCACGGTAAATGGCGTCAGCGCAAAAAAATCCCAAAGTGCAAAATTGCGCATTTTTGGTCGCATCAAATCCAGAAAAATTGTAATAAAAAGCGATCAAAAAGTCGTATATGCGCAATCAAGGTACCGATAGAAAGAACACGTCATGGCGCAAAAAATGACACCTGACACAGCCCCAAAGACCAAAGGATAAAAGCGCTATAAGCCTGGGAATGGAGCGGTTTTAAGTGTCGTATATTTGTTGACAATGGTTTAAATTTTTTACAGGCCATCAGATACAATATAAGTTATACATGTTACATATCGTTTTAATCGTAACGACTTGAGGAACATATATAACAAGTCAGTTTTACCCCAGGGCGAATGGCGTAAAAACACATTTCCCCCAAATAAACAAAATGCGTTTTTTTTTTCAATTTCACCACACTTTGAATTTTTTTCTGGTTTCGCAGTGTACTTTATGCAAAAATTCAGCCTGTCATTGCAAAGTACAATTAGTGACGCAAAAAATAAGGGCTCATGTGGGTCTCTAGGTGGAAAAATTGCAAGTGCTATGGCCTTTTATGCACAAGGAGGAAAAACCGAAAACGCAAAAATCGAAATTTGCTCTGTCCTTAAAGGGTTAAACTAGTCCTAACTTTAAACAAATACACTCTATACATTGCTAATGTGGTAAATGACTATTCTAGCTGCAAATGTCTGGTTTTTGGTGCAATATCTACATAGGTGTATAGAGGCCCATTTCCAGCAACTATCACTTCAGTGTTCTAATGGTACAATGTGTTTGCTCATTGGCTCAGAAGGCTAATTGATGATTAAAAAACCCTTGTGCAATCATGTTCACACATCTGAAAACAGTCTAGCTCGTTACAGAAGCTACAAAACTGACCTTCCTATGAGCAGATTGTGTTTCTGGAGCATCACATTTGTGGGGTCAATTAAACGCTCAAAATGGCCAGAAAAAGAGAACTTTCATCTGAAACTCGACAGTCTATTTTTGTTCTTAGAAATGAAGGCGATTCCATGCGAGAAATTGCTAAGAAATTGAAGATTTCCTACAACGGTGTGTACTAGTCCCTTCAGAGGACAGCACAAACAGGCTCTAACCAGAGTAGAAAAAGAAGTGGGAGGCCGCATTACACAACTAAGCAAGAAGATAAGCACATTAGAGTCTCTAGTTTGAGAAACAGACGCCTCACAGGTCCCCAACTGGCATCTTCATTAAATAGTACCCGCAAAACACTAGTGTCAACATCTACAGTGAAGAGGCGGCTGCGAGATTTTGGGCTTCAGGGCAGAGTGGCAAAAAAAAGCCATACCTGAGACTGGCCAATAAAAGAAAAAGATTAAGATGGGCAAAAGAACACAGACATTGGACAGAGGAAGACTGGAAAAAAGTGTTGTGGACGGATGATTTCAAGTTTGAGGTGTTTGGATCACAAAGAAGAACGTTTATGAGACACAGAACAAATGAAAAGATGCTGGAAGAATGCCTCACGCCATCTGTTAAGCATGGTGGAGGTAATGTGATGGTCTGGGGTTGCTTTGGTGCTGGTAAGGTGGGAGATTTGTACAGGGTAAAAGGGATTCTGAATAAGGAAGGCTATCACTCAATTTTGCAATGCCATGCCATACCCAGTGGACAGCGCTTGATTGGAGCCAATTTCATCCTACAACAGGACAATGACCCTAAAGACACCTCCAAATTGTGCAAGAACTATTTACAGCAGAAGCAGGCAGCTGGTATTCTATCGGTAATGGAGTGGCCAGGGCACTCACCAGATCTGAACCCCATTGAGCTGTTGTGGGAGCAGCTTGACCGTATGGTACGCCAGAAGTGCCCATCCAACCAATCCAACTTGTGGGATCTGCTTCTAGAAGCGTGGGGTGCAATTTCTCCAGCTTACCTCAACAGATTAACAGCTAGAATGCCAAAGGTCCAAAGGTGTGCAATGCTGTAATTGCTGCCAAACTTTTTGCCAAACTTTTGAACGGTAGTGTATATATATATATTTATATATATATATATATATTTACACGTACAGATGTTCCGCAGCACACCAGCATAGGTGAAAAAGATGATTTATTGCAAGTAGTACAAAAGTACAGAGAGATGCGACGTTTCGACCCTCTCACAGGGTCTTTATCAAGCATAGTGGGAGTGACAAAGTGGTGGCAATATATAGCTCTCAAATTAGCATAAGCAGTGACATCATCAGTTAATTAACATAGGAAAACAAATGAATAAAAGTCATAGATCTTAGAAGTGCATGGATAAAAATAAGACATGTACATGCTTACATATATCCCTCAAGAATAGGGCTCAAAGTGAATATGTGCGATGTGCTATGTAAAGTGCATCGTGCCGATACTTGATAAAGCAGCATAAATAAGTCCATATAATGTTGCATGAAATGGAGGTCGGGGCACTCACCACAGGTGAAAATGTATATAGATCAGGGAAGCACATGGAGACATGGCGAGTGGATATCGGCGTCCTTGCTCGTCGTGGGGTAGGTGGCAGTGCGCATGTGCCGGCATAGTACCGCCCCTAGGGCCGGCGGATCGCCTATGACATGTTGTTTATCATCACCATGGGAACTGTGGTGACTAAGAACTGATACTGAGCCGGATAACGGGGCTGCAAGACGATCCGGGATCCCACATCGGTACACGGACTCGAGCTGCAATCGGAACCTTGGAAAATTCTGATGCAACTCATTGCCGTTGCTCCCATGTACTGCATCGCTGCAGCCGATCGGAGCTAGACCGCTGTAGTTACCCTTGGTCTGCAACTCTCAGTTCAGATGTCCGGATATCAGATAAGTCGGTGTAAGTGTGTAGTATCTCCTGTGCTGTAGGTGGATATAAGTAAAAGGATGAGTGTCCGAACGACCTCCTTATCTGTAATAAATGAAAATGGGCATTAACCCTTTAAGGACAGAGCAAATTTCGATTTTTGCGTTTTCGGTTTTTCCTCCTTGTGCATAAAAGGCCATAGCACTTGCATTTTTCCACCTAGAGACCCACATGAGCCCTTATTTTTTGCGTCACTAATTGTACTTTGCAATGACAGGCTGAATTTTTGCATAAAGTACACTGCGAAACCAGAAAAAATTTCAAAGTGTGGTGAAATTGAAAAAAAAAACGCATTTTGTTTATTTGGGGGAAATGTGTTTTTACGCCATTCGCCCTGGGGTCAAACTGACTTGTTATATATGTTCCTCAAGTCGTTACGATTAAAACGATATGTAACATGTATAACTTATATTGTATCTGATGGCCTGTAAAAAATTTAAACCATTGTCAACAAATATACGACACTTAAAACCGCTCCATTCCCAGGCTTATAGCACTTTTATCCTTTGGTCTTTGGGGCTGTGTCAGGTGTCATTTTTTGCGCCATGATGTGTTCTTTCTATCGGTACCTTGATTGCGCATATACGACTTTTTGATCGCTTTTTATTACAATTTTTCTGGATTTGATGCGACCAAAAATGCGCAATTTTGCACTTTGGGATTTTTTTTGCGCTGACGCCATTTACCGTGCGAGATCAGGAATGTGATTAATTAATAGTTCGGGCGATTACGCACGCGGCAATAGCAAACATGTTTATTTATTTATTTATTTATTTACTTTTATTTATAACCTGGGAAAAGGGGGGTGATTTAGACTTTTATTATGGGAGGGGGCTTTTTACTAATAATGACATTTTTTTTTTTAACTTTTACACTTATACTAGAAGCCCCCCTGGGGGACTTCTAGTATAAGTGCTTTGATCTCTCATTGAGATCTCTGCAGCATAGATATGCTGCAGAGATCCATGAGATAGGCACTCGTTTACTTCCGGCTGCTGCAGCCGGAAGTAAACGAGTGCCGAGCCGGGGACGGCGCCATCTTGGAGCAGTCCCCGGCCGGCTTCAGAAACGGAGATCGCTCCTCCGGGATAACATCCCGGAGGAGCGATCTCCCCACTAGACACCAGGGATGACGCTGCGTCCGGTAATTGGATGCAGCTTTTATGTTTGACAGCTGCATCTGATTACTGTATTAGCGGGCACGGCGATCGGACCGTGACCGCTAATACCTACGGTCCCGGGCTACACGTGGCACCCGGGACCGGCGCGGTTCAGAGCGGGGCAGCCGCGCGCCCCCGCTCTGAACTCCCTTACCGGCATCAGGGCGTAAATTTACGCCCGATGTCGTTAAGGGGTTAATATTTACAATGGAAAATATAACGTAACTTAGGCAATGGGGGACAAAAAAGGTAAACACAGATCAGCCACATATCCTGTGATTCACTTTGAAATCTACATTCAGCCCTGAGGGTTTAAGAGTATTTAACTCGTATATCCATTACACATACAAAAAAGGCTATGATACAAAATATTGTATAAAGTTTATTGGCATAATTTAAAATCTACACCCAAAATTTTCATGTAGTGCAAGGAAGATCCAATAGAAAAAAGCAACTTATTGCCACAGTACTTAAAAGATCACATTAGTGTACATCAGTAATGGTAAGCGTGAAGATCACTATTAACACCTATGTAGTGTACCCACATAGCCTCCCAGGCTTCCTGGGCATGAATATACCCAACCAATAATAGGTTGTCAGCCTGAATCAGGACACATGCTTACCCATGGCAATGATGTCGCAAACCCCGACGTACGTTTCGCGTACTTCCGCTTTCTCAAGGACGCCCCTTGAGAAAGCGGAAGTACGCGAAACGTATGTCGGGGTTTGCGACATCATTGCCATGGGTAAGCATGTGTCCTGATTCAGGCTGACAACCTATTATTGGTTGGGTATATTCATGCCCAGGAAGCCTGGGAGGCTATGTGGGTACACTACATAGGTGTTAATAGTGATCTTCACGCTTACCATTACTGATGTACACTAATGTGATCTTTTAAGTACTGTGGCAAGAAGTTGCTTTTTTCTATTGGATCTTCCTTGCACTATATGAAAATTTTGGGTGTAGATTTTAAATTATGCCAATAAACTTTATACAATATTTTGTATCATAGCTTTTTTTGTATGTGTAAATGATAGTATTTATGGGCTATTCGTAATAAGCATTTATGGACTATAAAGTAAAAAATTAAAGGTTATCAATTCCGCTAGATGGAAACCGCAAAATATTATATTTTATATTAGTGTCCATTGGAACTATTGTGTATAAACTCGTATATCCAGTACAATTCTCTTTTCATTAACATGCTAAGACGATCACCTCCCCTTTTCAAAGGTTGGATGTGGTCAATTAGCATGAATTTTAAATCACGTTCCGAGTGACCCTTTTCCAAAAAATGGTTGGGCACCGGAAGATCCTGTCTCTTTTTTCGTATTGTATAACGGTGTTGGTTTATGCGGGTTTTAAAATCACATTTTGTTTCTCCCACATACAGAAGGGAGCAGAGGCACCACAGAACATAAACGTAACATTTTTATGTTAATGGATGTTCCCTTAGTCCTGTTAGCATCACAACGGATGGGGTGTCTCCGCCCCTGTGGACTTGCAGGACGATAGGAATTTTAATGAATCAACTTTAACTCCACCCCCTTAGTCTATATAGCCTCCCCCGGCCCCCTATACCTCAGTTTAATTAAAAAGAAGTCCTAAGAGGGTGGGAACCTTTTTGATGCTAACAGGACTAAGGGAACATCCATTAACATAAAAATGTTAAGTTCCCTGTCATCCTGTTAGCCTCACAACGGATGGGGAGTTAGCAAGAAGTACCCCCATCGGGAGGGCCCTCAAGTGCTACTGCATTCAGTATGGACCTGGCGAACGCCGTTCGACCAGCAAATAGAGTGTCTAAGCGATAGTGCTTGACAAACGTTAATGGAGACGACCACGTCGCTGCAAGACAGATTTGTTCCAAAGGTACTGAGCATCTTTCAGCCCAAGATGTGGAAACTGATCTTGTTGAGTGGGCTCCAAGAAATTCTGGGGTTTGCACCCCTGCTTCCTCGTAACAAACTTTAATGCAATCAGAAATCCATCTTGATAGGGATGGTTTAGAAGCTTTCTTGCCTCTGAATCTTCCTTGGTATAAAATAAAGAGATTCTCCTCTTTCCTAAAGTCAGCTGTTCTAGCCAGATAAATCTTGATGGCCCTGACTACATCTAAAGATGGAAAATTCGAATCCTCTTTCTCCGACGTTGGAGAAAACACTGGTAAAATAATGGGCTGATTTAAATTGGCAAAAGATGGTACTTTGGGTCTGAATGAAGGTAACAGACGTAAAATAACCTTATCCTGAAGAAAAGATGTATAGGGTTCTGTGGATCCTAACGCCTGTAATTCTCCTACCCTTTTGGCTGATGTTATCGCCAGCAAGAAGGTTGCCTTCAATGTCAGGAACTTTAGATCTACCTCTTGTAGAGGCTCAAAGGGCTGTAAACAGAGTTGCCTTAAAACCAGTCCAAGATCCCACGGTGCGACCGGTCTAATCAGTGAAGGTCTTAGTCTTTCTATGGCTCTAACAAAATCTTTAACTTCCTGTATCTGGAGAAATTTCCTTCCGAGACAGGCGGATAAGGCAGCTATCTGGACTCTAATGGAGCTTGGTCTTAATCCCTTGTCAAATCCTTCCTGCAAAAAATCTAGAAATTGAGAAATGGAAGGAGATTGTGGATCGACGTTCTTCTGGATTGCCCAGGTGTGGAAGATCTTTCGAATTCTCTCATAAGATCTATTAGTCGCCTCACTCCTAGAGTGAGAGAGAGTTTCCAACACCCTACTAGAAAGCCCTGCAGGTCTCAATATGGGCCCTCTAACCTCCATGCTGTCAAGTTGAACGCTTTGAGGCTGTTGCATCTCTGACTGTCCTGTGTTATCAGATCTGGCCAAAGAGGTAACCTCCAGTAGTTCCCCTGGCTCATCATCTTCAGCATGGGAAACCAGGCTCGTTTCGCCAAAACGGCATTATGGCTATTATGGATGCTTGATCCTGCCTGATTTTCATTAATACCCTCGGTATCATGGATACAGGCGGAAAGATGTATGCCAGGTCGAATTTCCACTGTATGGTCATAGCATCCACTACTACTGGGCTGTCTCCGCTGTATAGGGAACAGAACTCTGGAAGTCTCCTGTTGTTCCTTGTCGCCATGAGATCGATCTGAGGAAGACCCCACTTCTCCACTATCTGGCTGAATATTCTCGGGTGAAGACACCATTCCCCTGGTACTGTTAAGCCTCTGCTGAGGCGATCCGCCAAGATGTTCTGTTCCCCTTTTATGTGGGTTGCGGATAACCTGGTTATCCTCCCCTCTGCCCAGGTAAAGATCCTCTCTACTTCGTTCAGAAGAGAATTGGACCTGGTGCCTCCCTGTTTGTTTATGTAACAAACGCACGCGATGTTGTCTGTCCGTATCTTGACAGCCGTCTGAAGAAGGAGGGGAGAAAAATGACTGAGGGCATTGAAGATTGCTCTCAACTCTCGGACATTTGAAGATAGTAGACTTTCCTCCGGTGTCCAATGTCCTGACACCTGTAACTCTCCTAGGTATGCCCCCCAGCCTGTTCCTGATGCGTCTGTGGTAAGTATGTTCCACTGAGGCTCCTCTAGGTTCATGCCATCTCTGAGATTCTTCCACCACAGAAGGGATTTCCTGCTCTCGCAGGAGAGAATTATCTTGGTATCTAGAGTGGCTAGGTCCTTGTCCCATGCTTTTAGCATCTGGAGCTGGATGGTCCTCATATGCCGGAGTGCCCATGGTACCGCCTCTGCCGCAGAGGACAGAAGTCCTAGAAACCGCATCAATGTTCTTATTGGAACCGGTCTGGAGGCTGACAGAAACTCGCACCCTCTGTAGATTCTCATCTTCCGTTGGGGAGAAAGGAAAATCATCATCTGGACTGTATCGATGACGAAACCTAAAAAGGTTCTGGTTGTCGATGGAAGTAGTTCCGACTTTTCTCTGTTGATAATCCATCCCAACGACTGCAGAAATTGAAGGACTATGGTGATTTGCGTGCTCAGGAGGTCTGCCGTGGCCGCCATGATGAGCCAATCGTCTAAGTACGGGATAACCCTGATCCCCTGTAGACGAAGCTCCGCCACCACCGAGGATACCACCTTGGTGAATACAAAAGGAGCTGTGGTTATACCGAAGGGTAGGACTTTGAACTGAAGATGACGCAGCTCTTCGTTGATTTGTACAGCTATTCTGAGATATTTCCGGTGAGGAGGCCAAATGGGGATGTGAAAATAAGCATCCTGCAGATCTAGGGAAGCAAGAAAATCCCCTCTGAGAAGGACATGCTGGACTGATCTGATTGTATCCATCCTGAATTTCTTTTTCCTTATGAACTGATTCAAATATCTGAGGTCGATTATTAGTCTCCACTTGCCCGAAGGCTTGGGGACCAAGAAAACTGGTGAGTACACTCCTCTTCCGAACTCTTCCGGGGGCACTTCTTCTAGAGCTGCCTTCAAAATTAAAGACTGGATTTCCTCCTCTAAAATAACTCCCCTGGGGGGTGCAGGGGGACGAGAAATCAAAAACCTTTCCGGTGGAAGATCCTCCAAAGACAGGGAGTAACCCTCCCTTATAACATTTAGAACCCAAGGATCTGTAATCCTGGATTCCCATGCTTCTGAAAAGAAAATTAAGCGACCTCCTACAGGAATACCTGAACCGTCAAAAATCTGACTTCTTTGCTCCCCCTTTGGGGGGTTGCCTGGATGGCCCCTTCTTATTGGAATAAGCACCTCTGCCTTTTGTAGAATAGCGGTACTGCCTGACCCTTTGTGGGGTTCTATCCTTCCTGAACTGTTTACGAAAAGTTGTTTTTTGAGTGTAGGGAAGGGATTTCCCCTGTTTATCTGATAGATCTAGCATCAGCTTATCCAACTCTTCCCCAAACAACCTTCCTGGAACATATTCCAAATTACAAAGAAAAAACTTTGAAGGACAGTCACCCTGCCAGGGTCGGAGCCATAAGGCTCTACGGCCTGCCGTGGCCAATGCCATAGATCTTGCAGCAAGTCTCACTTGCTGAGAAGCGGCATCGCAAAGGAAATCTATCCCCATATTAATTTCTTTAAATGAAGATAATATGTCGTCTCTCCTGGTCCATTTTCCGCCATTTTCTGAGCGCACAACCGACTTCATAAGAAGAATTTGCTACTGTGGTCTGCGCAGAAGCTGCAGAATATGCCCTCTTATAGGACACCTCCATCCGGCGATCCATCGGGTCCTTAAGACTGGACCCATCGTCCGCTGGGACTAAGGTTCTTTTAGAAATTTTGGCGATAGCCACGTCGACCTTAGGAGGATGAACCCAGGAGCAGGACTTTTCCTCTGGTAAGACAAAGAGATTTTTAAATCTCCTAGAAAGAACAGGAGCCTTTTCAGGCTTCTGCCATTCACTCTTGATCATCTTAAATATGGGGTCCTCTATATCAAAGGCTCCCTCCGTGGAGGTAGAAGGCATCTCACCATCCTCCTCAGGCTGATTCTGGGCTCTAACTGCCCTAATAAGTTTAGACCCCTTTTCTACTGGAAAGTAGAATCGCATAGCTTTAGGGTCAATATCATCATCATCATCATCGTCCGAAGATCCCACTTCGTCGATTACAGTATACTCAGTTCCCATCGGAGATCTCCCTCTTCTGGGTCTTTTACGACTTTCTGCGGGAGAGGGGAGAAGGTAAGTATCATGGAGAATTCTTCAATATTATAAGTTCATAAATGTTACTACTAACGCTGAAATGAACTCTTTAAATCCTCTATAGACTGTTTGAGTCCGTCCACAGACTGTGCGACATAGTCTTTGACCCAGACTACAACGTCTTGTACGTCCGGTTCTCCTCTGTCTGGAGGTTGGGATCTACAGTCCTGACATTTCAGATACTCCCATCCGTCAGGTAACTGCCTTTCTGTGAAAACACATATATAACTCTGTATATAGTATATACACTTGGTAGGCACATTAGTGAAGCGTCTAACGCCACTTACCACATAGGTAACAAGTGAGATTTCTACGCTTGCTAGCCGACTTCCTTCCATTCGCTGACCCTTCTCTGGAAGACATCTGTAGAAATCCTTATTAAAATTATTCAAGCAAGCAAAGAAAGATTCCGAGTGATATTACCTTAGACAAAAAGATTCTCCGCTCCCAGCAGGATAGACCTCCAGCTGAAGTCCCAATGCCAGGTAAACTCTATCACTCAGCTGTAGCCTACCTTTAGGATGGACTGACAGCAAGAATACGGCGTACCTGGCCGGCTAAAATGGCCGCAATTGGCGCCAAAAGTTAGCCAGCCCACTTTTTTTTTTTTTTTTTTCCATTGCTCATCCCTTTCTGGACTCCAGGAAGGCGATCCCTAGATTCCCTAGAGGATAGAGCCAGCTACCGCCCCAGGGAGGTGCAGTGGTGCTGTCCCTCAGAGCGGCGGATATAGTTACATAGTTACATAGTTAATACGGTTGAAAAAAGACACATGTCCATCAAGTTCAACCAAGGAGGGGATGGATACAGGGAAGGGGGAGGGGTGATATGTTCTATACATATGCATCTATATTATTTTGGTCTAAGAACTTGTCTAGCCCTGTTTTGAAGCCCTCTACTGTTTTTGCTGTGACCAGATCCTGTGGTAGACTGTTCCACAGATTCACAGTTCTCATGGTAAAGAAGGCTTGTCGCCTCCGGAGATTGAACCTTTTTTTCTCCAGGCGGAGGCAGTGCCCTCTTGTCCTTTGAGGGGGTTTAACCTGGAACATCTTTTCCCCATATCTCTTGTAGGGGCCATTTATATATTTAAATAAATTAATCATATCTCCCCTTAAACGTCTCTTCTCCAGACTAAACAAATGTAATTCTTTTAATCTCTCCTCATAACTAAGATGCTCCATTCCCCTTATTAGTTTAGTTGCCCGTCTTTGTACCCTCTCCAGCTCTAGAACATCCTTTTTATGAATCGGGTTCCAAAACTGGACGGCATACTCCAGATGAGGCCGCACCAAAGCTTTATAAAGCGGTAATATTATATTCCTGTCCCGAGAGTCCATGCCTGTTTTAATGCATGACAATATCCTACTGGCCTTAGAAGCAGCTGACTGACATTGTGTACTGTTCTGTAGTCTATTATCTACAAGTACACCCAGATCCTTCTCTATCAATGACTCTCCCAGAGTAACTCCCCCCAGGACATATGATGCATGCGTGTTATTAGTACCCAGGTGCATAACTTTACATTTATCCACATTGAACCTCATTTGCCAAGTGGACGCCCAAACACTCAGTGTGTCTAAGTCAGTCTGTAACATCTGCACATCCTCCATAGACTGTACTGTACTACAAAGCTTGGTGTCATCTGCAAAGATAGAAACATTGCTGTTAATTCCATTCTCAATATCATTAATAAACAAGTTAAACAGAAGAGGGCCCAGTACTGACCCTTGGGGTACACCACTTATTACCGGGGACCATTCGGAGTAGGAATCATTGACCACCACTCTCTGGGTACGATTATTAAGCCAGTTTTCAATCCAGTTACACATTAAATTTTCCAAACCGATAGACTTTAACTTACCATCAGACGCCCATGAGGAACTGTGTCAAACGCTTTTGCAAAATCCAGGTACACTATATCCACAGCCGCGCCGCCATCCAGGCTTCTACTTACCTCTTCATAGAAACATATTAGGTTGGTTTGACAGCATCTGTCCTTAGTAAAACCATGCTGGTTATCACTTATAATACTATTAGCCACTACATATTCCTGGATGTAGTCCCTTATAAGCCCCTCAAATAGTTTCCCCACAATGGACGTTAAGCTTACGGGTCTATAGTTACCTGGGGAAGTTCGAGAGCCCTTTTTGAAGATCGGCATTACATTTGCCTTACGCCAGTCCCTCTGCACAATACCAGTAAGCAAAGAATCACAGAATATTTCATACAAGGGTAGTGAAATTACAGAACTGAGTTCCCTAAGAACTCTGGGGTGCAATCCATCAGGCCCTGGAGCTTTGGTTACATTGAGTTTGTTTAATTTATCTTGGACCATATCTATAGTAAACCAGTTCAGTACATTACATGTGTTAGCACTGGCCCCACCCACCTCAGTACTGGCCCCACCCACCACAGCTCCATCCTCTTTTGTATATACAGAACTGAAGAACCCATTAAGTAACTCAGCTTTCTCCTGATCCCCAGTTATTAATTCCCCGTCGCCATTATTTAGGGGTCCTACATGCTCTGACCTTGGTTTTTTTGCATTAATATATTTGAAGAATTTTTTGGGGTTTCTTTTGCTTTCTATAGCTACCTGCCTTTCATTGTGAATTTTTGCTGCTTTTATTACATTT
The DNA here is from genome assembly GCF_027789765.1 of Dendropsophus ebraccatus. NCBI lineage: Eukaryota > Metazoa > Chordata > Amphibia > Anura > Hylidae > Dendropsophus > Dendropsophus ebraccatus. Next base: position 71,892,453 of record NC_091462.1, on the reverse strand, counting down.
TTACAGGTTTTGTTGACTTCTTTGTAATGTTTAAATGCTACAGCTGACCCCTCTGATTTATATTTTTTGAATGCCCCTTTTTTCTCATTTATAGCCCTTCTAACCTCGGTTGTAAGCCATGTGGGATTGCATTTTAACCGTTTATATTTGTTACCCATAGAAATATATTTGGCAGTACAGTTATTTAATGTGGATTTGAAGATTTCCCATTTATTAGCTGTATCCGTATGTGACAGCAGCCGCTCCCAGTCTATGCCCTGAAGTTCTGCCCTTAACCCAGGAAAATTGGCCCTTTTAAAATTAAGAGTTTTTGCCCTCCCAACATGTTTTTCTTTTCTACACTTTAAGCTAAAAGTCACTATATTGTGGGCACTATTACCCAGGTGTTCATGGACAGTGACATCCCCAACCAGCTCAGCGTTGTTAGAAATAACCAGATCCAACAAGGCATCACTTCTAGTTGGCTCCTCCACAAACTGGCCCAGAAAATTATCCTGCAGGAGGTTAAGAAATTCCCTCCCCTTTGTGGTTTTAGCTGAACCGTGACCCCAATCTATATCTGGGTAGTTGAGGTCCCCCATTATCACTACTGTTCCCTCCCGGGCAGCCCGCTCTATTTGTCTATTCAACTGGCCATCTACCTCCTCAGTAATGTTGGGGGGTCTATAGATTACACCAAGAATAATTTTTTCACTCTTTACCTCCTTCTGTAGTTCTACCCATAATGCTTCCACATCATCACAGTCATCTCCCACTATTGCATCTTTTACACTCACTTTAATATCATTTCTGACATACAGACATACTCCTCCTCCCCTTCTGCCCACCCGGTCCCTTCTGAACAACGTAAATCCCTGAATATTGACAGCCCAGTCATGTGAGGAGTCCAGCCATGTCTCAGTCACACCAACCACATCAATGGACTACTCCAGAACCAAGGCCTCCAGCTCCCCCATCTTGCTGGCTAGACTTCTGGCATTAGTAACCATACACTTTATATTACCATCGAGTTTAACCGCTTCATTATAAGAAATGGGATTTATTACTGTGCTGTGGCTACAATCATCCTCACTGTTCATCCGCAACATATGGATCTCCCTATGCACTGCTTCTATCCTCCCCCCACAGTACCCTTCTCCTCCCTCCTCATTGTTCTGTCCCCTCTCTAACCTATCTGCCACTACATTACATACTACATTGTCCTCCCTCCACATCCCTAGTTTAAAAACCCCTCCACCCCTTCTAGGATTCTCTCCCCCAGCACAGCGGACCCCCTTCCATTAAGGTGCAAATTATCTGCCGAAAACAGATTGTACCCCAATTAAAAGTCAGCCCAGTGCTCTAAAAACCCAAACCCTTCTCCTCTACACCATGACTTGAGCCATGCATTTAACTCCCTAAGCTCCCGCTGTCTTTCCTGCGATGCGCATGGCACAGGCAGTATTCCAGAGAATACCACCTTGGAGGTCCTCCCCTTCAACTTAGCACCTAGTTCTCTAAAATGGCGGCTCCCATCACAGGAGACAATTCCGCCGGCGCGCGAGCGGAAGTTGCAATACGCACTTCCGCCCTGGGAGATGGCGAGCGCGCCGCACATCTCCTGCTATAGCCAGAGAGATCAGGGCACCATTACCCAGACCTTCCTCTAGCACACGTCCTAACCTGCCACAAGGACGAAATAAAAACTGAGGTATAGGGGGCCGGGGGAGGCTATATAGACTAAGGGGGTGGAGTTAAAGTTGATTCATTAAAATTCCTATCGTCCTGCAAGTCCACAGGGGCGGAGACACCCCATCCGTTGTGATGCTAACAGGATGACAGGGAACTACAAATTCAGAGTTGCAGGTCAAGTAATGTTTCAGGAAATACGATTTCTGTGTGGTCTGGTGTATGAATGTTGGGCCCTTGTTCATCAATGGACAATTGATGCATGTGCAGCAGGGGAATGAGCCTTTTCTTTGTGGTTTCAAGAATGTTTGTCTAAGTTGGGCAGTGGAAGAGATGTTGTTTTTCACCAATCTGTCTTTTATGTTCGTGTCTCTTCTGTAGCTCATCAATGGTGGGTTACTCAATGCAGCGATATCTGGGTAGCTGTCACGGATAATGTTCCAGTGCTTCCGTAATGTCCGGGAAATATGTCCTGTAACATGATGGTAAGTAGTTATGAATGGTAGTCTCTCTATGGAACGTGTGTGGCGTGAAGATCTTAATAGTTGTTGTCTATCCAAATTGAGTGCCGTATTTTTATGTTTTTCAACCAGAGTGCTTGGATATCCCCTGGTAATAAATTTTTGAGAAATTTTTTCTAGAGCTGGCATAACATGTGGTGGTTCGCTAACTATGCGTCGGGCTCTCAGCATCTGGCTATAGGGGAGGTACTTGACCATTGATCTAGGGTGGCTACTATTGTAATGAAGTAGGGTGTTGCAGTCTGTTTTCTTTGTGAAAAGATCAGTAGTTAGTTTGTGGTCTTGTATTGTTACCCGTGTGTCCAAAAATTCAACTGAGCTACATGAGCAACTCATAGTGAATTGGATATCCTGGTTGATGGAATTAAGGTAAGTGTGAAATGCAATCAGGCCTTCTTCAGAGCCGTGCCACACCACGAAGATATCGTCTATGTATCTCCACCACCCCAGCACATGGCTGAAGTGGTGGGACACATAGACGTGTGACTCCTCGAGGTCGGCCACGAATATGTTGGCGTACGTAGGCGCCACATTGGTGCCCATGGCAGTACCTTTTAATTGAAGGTAGTAGGTATCATTGAATAGGAAATAATTACAAGTAAGAACCAGCTTTAGTAAGGCCAAGAGAAAAGAAATTTTGTCCGAGGAGAATGAGGTGTTCTGTAATGCTTTTCCTACCGATGTCAGACCCTGTGAATGAGAGATAGAGGTGTACAAACTGCAGATGTCAAACGTGGCTATTAAGGAATCAGTAGGTATGTGTAAGTTTTGTATTTTCAATAGAAAATCAGCAGTGTCACGAATGTATGATCTAGCGCTAGTGGCATGTTCCCTCAATGTGTGATCTAAAAAGATCGATATTTGACTTGTTACTGAACCTCGGCCTGAGACTATTGGTCGGCCAGGAGGAGTGTCTGTACATTTGTGAATTTTGGGTAATAAATAAAGTAGAGGTGTTACAGGAAAAAGTACAGTTAAAAAAGACTTCAGATCAAGGTCAATGACATTATCCTTGTATGCTGTTTCAAGACGTACTGTGATCCTCTTTATAATGTCCCACTTGGGGTCGTGTGTCATGGTTTTATATACTGTCTCATCCGAAAGTTGTCTTGCTGCCTCTTGTAGATACATTGCACGGTCCATCACCACCACTGCGCCTCCCTTGTCGGCAGGTTTAACTATTAGCTGATTGTTGTTTGACAATTCCTGCAGTGCTTGCATCTCCTCAGTTGTCATGTTAGGGCGGTGAATACCAGGGAATTTTGTTTTCAAAATGTCAATATCTCTACGTACCAAGTTCTGGAATGTCTCTATGGCATGTGAGTCCATGTGGGGAGTAAAGTCACTAGGTAACTTTAAGCCGCAATCAGCCAGAGATAGCGGCTTATGTTGTGAAATAATGGCTCCTGAGGATAACCGTGTAGGTTGAGTTGCAAAATGTACCTTCAATTTTATCCGACGGATAAACTGTTTTAGATCTAATTCTAAGTTAAACCAATTCATCTTTTGGCTGGGACAGAAGCTTTCATGCAACATTATATGGACTTATTTATGCTGCTTTATCAAGTATCGGCACGATGCACTTTACATAGCACATCGCACATATTCACTCTTAAACCCTCAGGGCTGAATGTAGATTTCAAAGTGAATCACAGGATATGTGGCTGATCTGTGTTTACCTTTTTTGTCCCCCATTGCCTAAGTTACGTTATATTTTCCATTGTAAATATTAATGCCCATTTTCATTTATTACAGATAAGGAGGTCGTTCGGACACTCATCCTTTTACTTATATCCACCTACAGCACAGGAGATACTACACACTTACACCGACTTATCTGATATCCGGACATCTGAACTGAGAGTTGCAGACCAAGGGTAACTACAGCGGTCTAGCTCCGATCGGCTGCAGCGATGCAGTACATGGGAGCAACGGCAATGAGTTGCATCAGAATTTTCCAAGGTTCCGATTGCAGCTCGAGTCCGTGTACCGATGTGGGATCCCGGATCGTCTTGCAGCCCCGTTATCCGGCTCAGTATCAGTTCTTAGTCACCACAGTTCCCATGGTGATGATAAACAACATGTCATAGGCGATCCGCCGGCCCTAGGGGCGGTACTATGCCGGCACATGCGCACTGCCACCTACCCCACGCCGAGCAAGGACGCCGATATCCACTTGCCATGTCTCCATGTGCTTCCCTGATCTATATACATTTTCACCTGTGGTGAGTGCCCCGACCTCCATTTCATGCAACATTATATGGACTTATTTATGCTGCTTTATCAAGTATCGGCACGATGCACTTTACATAGCACATCGCACATATTCACTTTGAGCCCTATTCTTAAGGGATATATGTAAGCATGTACATGTCTTATTTTTATCTATGTCCTTCTAAGATCTATGACTTTTATTCATTTGTATTCCTATGTTAATTAACTGATGATGTCACTGCTTATACTAATTTGGGAGCTATATATTGCCACCATTTTGTCACTCCCACTATGCTTGATAAAGACCCTGTGAGAGGGTCGAAACGTCGCATCTCTCTGTACTTTTGTACTACTTGCAATAAATCACCTTTTTCACCTATGCTGGTGTGCTGCGGAACATCTGTACGTACTATTGGGGATCCCCAGGCCGGGGGACTGACTCTGTACAGCACCCGCTTCATTAAGTCTTGGATGTGCGTTTTTTTCCTGTTTCTCTCTCTATATATATTTATATATATATATATATATATAATATATATATACACTACCCTTCAAAAGTTTGGGGTCACCCAAACAATTTTGTGTTTTCCATGAAAAGTCACACTTATTCACCACCATACATTGTAAAAAGAATAGAAAATAGAGTCAAGACATTGACAAGGTGAAAAATAATGATTTGTATTTGAAATAACATTGTTTTTACATCAAACTTTGCTTTTGTCAAAGAATCCTCCTTTTGCAGCAATTACAGCATTGCACACCTTTTGGCATTCTAGCTATTAATCTGTTGAGGTAAGCTGGAGAAATTGCACCCCACGCTTCAAGAAGCAGCTCCCACAAGTTGGATTGGTTGGATGGGCACTTCTGGCGTACCATACGGTCAAGCTGCTCCCACAATAGCTCAATGGGGTTCAGATCTGGTGACTGCGCTGGCCACTCCATTACCGATAGAATACCAGCTGCCTGCTTCTGCTGTAAATAGTTCTTGCACAATTTGGAGGTGTGTTTAGGGTCATTGTCCTGTTGTAGGATGAAATTGACTCCAATCAAGCGCTGTCCACTGGGTATGGCATGGCGTTGCAAAATTGAGTGATAGCCTTCCTTATTCAGAATCCCTTTTACCCTGTACAAATCTCCCACCTTACCAGCACCAAAGCAACCCCAGACCATCACATTACCTCCACCATGCTTAACAGATGGCTTCAGGCATTCTTCCAGCATCTTTTCATTTGTTCTGCGTCTCACAAACGTTCTTCTTTGTGATCCAAACACCTCAAACTTGGATTTATCTGTCCACAACACTTTTTTCCAGTCTTCCTCTGTCCAATGTCTGTGTTCTTTTGCCCATCTTAATCTTTTTCTTTTATTGGCCAGTCTCAGATATGGCTTTTTCTTTGCCACTCTGCCCTGAAGCCCAAAATCGCGCAGCCTCCTCTTCACTGTAGATGTTGACACTGGTGTTTTGTGGGTACTATTTAATGAAGATGCCAGTTGGGGACCTGTGAGGCGTCTGTTTCTCAAACTAGAGACACTAATGTGCTTATCTTCTTGCTTAGTTTTCTACTCTGGTTAGAGCCTGTTTGTGCTGTCCTCTGAAGGGAGTTGTACACACCATTGTAGGAAATCTTTAATTTCTTAGCAATTTCTCGCATGGAATAGCCTTCATTTCTAAGAACAAGAATAGACTGTCGAGTTTCAGATGAAAGTTCTCTTTTCATGGCCATTTTGAGCGTTTAATTGACCCCACAAATGTGATGCTCCAGAAACACAATCTGCTCATAGGAAGGTCAGTTTTGTAGCTTCTGTAACGAGCTAGACTGTTTTCAGATGTGTGAACATGATTGCACAAGGGTTTTCTAATCATCAATTAGCCTTCTGAGGCAATGAGCAAACACAATGTACCATTAGAACACTGGAGTGATAGTTGCTGGAAATGGGCCTCTATACACCTATGTAGATATTGCACCAAAAACCAGACATTTGCAGCTAGAATAGTCATTTACCACATTAGCAATGTATAGAGTGTATTTGTTTAAAGTTAGGACTAGTTTAAAGTTATCTTCATTGAAAAGTACAGTGCTTTTCCTTCAAAAATAAGGACATTTCAATGTGACCCCAAACTTATGAATGGTAGTATATATATATATATATATATATATATATATATATATATATATATATACACACATACACCTACCAGTAGCATCATTTGGTTGTGAAAGGGGGGGGGGGGGCGAGTTGACCTCTTGCACCAGGGCCCAGGAGACATTAGCTACGCCCCTGGCTGTAAGAAGAAAATGTTGGACAACCTCTTCCTTTCTACAGGTATACAGTTCACAGCTCTACATATGGATACCTTTTTTTTGACAATATTAAAAGTTTAGATTACCACTATTCTAAATGTTAAAGTAGAAGTCCAGCAAAAATTGTTATTAAATAATTGTATTGCCCCCCTCCCCCCCCCCAAAAAAAAAAAAAAAAAAAATACAAATTACCAATATACACTTATTACAGGAAATGCTTATAAAGTGCTTTTTTCCCTGCACTTATTACTTCATCAAGGCTTCACTTCCTAGATGCAATGGTGATGTCACAACCCGACTCCAATAGCTGTGCGGGCTGTGGCTGCTGGAGAGGATGATGGCAGAGGGACACTGAGGGACACAGGGCACTGGAGGGACACTGAGCATCCCCCTGCCATCATCCTCTCCAGCAGCCACAGCCCGCACAGCTCTGGGAGTCGGGTCGTGACAACACCATTTTATCCAGGAAGTGAAGCCTTGATGTAGTAGTAAGTGCAGGGAAAAAAAACACTTTATAAGCATTTCCTGTAATAAGTGTATATTGGTAATTTGTATAACTTTTGGGGGGCAATATAATACTTTTTTGCCAGACTTTTCTATTGTAGCAATCCTTTCATTTCAATGGAAATTAACATGCCAGTGACATGGTCACTGTTCTAAGAATGGATACATTTTTGTGCTTTCCCTCCCATAGACTGCTAGTATGACACAGAGGCTAGCGGGATTCCGCAGTGGAGAGCTCCACCACAGAATTCTGCCAGTTTTACTCTATGTGAACTGGCCCTTAGCTGCGGAATCCCACCTGCCGTAGTGTGTCATAGCCTGGCTATGGGAGAGCTTGTGCGTCTCTGCAGAGGGTTTCGCTGTGGAATTCCGCCTGTGAAAATACCCTTAGGGTGTGTTTCCCCTGAGAGATTTATCTGATAGATTATTGAAGCCAAAGCCAGGAACAGACTATAAACAGTGAACAGGTCATAAAGGAAAGGAAACGGGTGACATATGCCATTGTACCTTTAGATAATGTGCATTGAAACAGTGGTGTGAAGGGATATATATATAAATAAATAAATAAATAAATATATATATATATATATATATATATATATATATATATATATATATACATATATATATATATACACTCACCGGCCACTTTATTAGGTACACCATGCTAGTAACGGGTGGTCTTCTGCTGCTGTAGCCCATTTGCCTCAAAGTTGGACGTACTGTGCGTTCAGAGATGCTCTTCTGCCTACCTTGGTTGTAACGGTTGGCTATTTGAGTCACTGTTGCCTTTCTATCAGCTCGAACCAGTCTGCCCATTCTCCTCTGACCTCTGGCATCAACAAGGCATTTCCGCCCACAGAACTGCCGCTCACTGGATGTTTTTTCTTTTTCGGACCATTCTCTGTAAACCCTAGAGACGGTTGTGCGTGAAAATCCCAATAGATCAGCAGTTTCTGAAATACTCAGACCAGCACTTCTGGCACCAACAACCATGCCACGTTCAAAAGGCACTCAAATCACCTTTCTTCCCCATACTAATGCTTGGTTTGAACTGCAGGAGATTGTCTTGACCATGTCTACATGCCTAAATGCACTGAGTTGCCACCATGTGATTGGCTGATTAGAAATTAAGTGGTAACGTGCAGTTGGACAGGTGTACCTAATAAAGTGGCCGGTGAGTGTATATATAGCTTATATGTTGTTTGTTGTTTTTTACAATTATTTTGTTTTTTACAATGTACTACATTAAAACAGAATGTTAGAAAAAAATATAAAGCAAGTCAGTTATAATGGCTCTAGGAGAGCTATTTCACAGAGCGACAGCAGCAGATCATTGCTGTATGAGTCGTTTGTCTTTCAACATGTTTTAAAGACAAACGACGCAACGATCAGCCGACATGAACGATGTCAGCTGATCGTTGCCTTCTATTCCACGGCTCGAATACGGCCGGTAATCATTCCGTGGAATAGGGCCTTAAGTGACCCAATGTTTACTTACATGCTGCAACACAAAAAAGGGTTAACAAGCAGAAGACTGAGATCTCTGCTGACCTGCACTAATAACCTCTTACCTGTATGTGTTTTTAGAGTATTAAAAAAGACCACACTTTGTTTATTGTGCACTGTATATATACCAGTAGGTGCATGCATAAACCTAAAAAAGCCATACTGCCCTCTGTGGGATGGGATTTGACACCAGTTGTAGTGTATGGATAGCCCATGTGAGGTGTCACCACATAGTTACATAGTTAATACGGTTGAAAAAAAGACACATGTCCATCAAGTTCAACCAATGAGGGGATGGATACAGGGAAGGGGGAGGGGTGATAAGTTCTATACATATGCATTTATATTATTGTGGTCTAAGAACTTGTCTAGACCGATTTTGAAGCCCTCTTTCTGTTGTTGCTGTGACCAGATCCTGTGGTAGACTGTTCCACAGATTCACAGTTCTCATGGTAAAGAAGACTTGTCGCCTCCGGAGATTGAACCTTTTTTTCTCCAGGCGGAGGCAGTGCCCCCTTGTCCTTTGAGGGGGTTTTACCTGGAACATCTTTTCCCCATATTTCTTGTAGGGGCCATTTATATATTTAAATAAGTTAATCATATCTCCCCTTAAACGTCTCTTCTCCAGACTAAACAAATGTAATTCTTTTAATCTCTCCTCATAACTAAGATGCTCCATTCCCCTTATTAGTTTAGTTGCCCGTCTTTGTACCCTCTCCAGCTCTAGAACATCCTTTTTATGAATCGGGTTCCAAAACTGGACGGCATACTCCAGATGAGGCCGCACCAAAGCTTTATAAAGCGGTAATATTATATCCCTGTCCCGTGAGTCCATGCCTGTTTTAATGCATGACAATATCCTGCTGGCCTTAGAAGCAGCTGACTGACATTGTGTGCTGTTCTGTAGTCTATTATCTACAAGTACACCCAGATCCTTCTCCATCAGCGACTCTCTCAGAGTAACTCCCCCCAGGACATATGATGCATGCGTGTTATTAGTACCCAGGTGCATAACTTTACATTTATCTACATTGAACCTCATTTGCCAAGCGGACGCCCAAACACTCAGTGTGTCTAAGTCATCCTGTAACATCTGCACATCCTCCATAGACTGTACTGTACTACAAAGCTTGGTGTCATCTGCAAAGATAAAAACATTGCTGTTAATTCCATTCTCAATATCATTAATAAACAAGTTAAACAGAAGGGGGCCCAGTACTGACCCTTGGGGTACACCACTTATTACCGGGGACCATTCTGAGTAGGAATCATTGACCACCACTCTCTGGCTACGATTATTAAGCCAGTTTTCAATCCAGTTACACATTAAACTTTCCAGACCGATAGACTTTAACTTATCCATCAGACGCCCAGCAGTGCTGTGAGCCTGTGAAGTCGAGAGGCGTGGGAGCTATGTAGTGTAGAGCAGTGCTTCTCAATTCCAGTCCTCAGATCTCACCAACAGGTCTTGTTTTGAGGATTTCCTTGGTATTTCACAGGTGATATAATTATACTTGGTGCATCAGGTATTATCACAGTTGTCCTTTGTATGAGATATCCTCAAACATGACCTGTTGGTGAGGCCCGAGGACTGGAATTGAGAAGCACTGGTGTAGAGGAGCCCTGGAGAAGCAGGGGGGCTGTGTAATGTAGTGTAGAGTAGCCCTGGAGAAGCAGGGGGGTGGTGTAATGTAGTGTAGAGGAGCCCTGGAGAGGCAGGGGGGCTGTGTAGTGTAGGGTAGAGGAGCCCTGGAGAAGCAGGGGGGTGGTGTAATGTAGTGTAGAGGAGCCCTGGAGAGGCAGGGGGCTGTGTAGTGTAGAGTAGAGTAGCCCTGGAGAGGCTGGGGGGCTGTGCAATGTAGTGTAGAGTAGCCCTGGAGAAGCAGAGGGGCTGTGTAATGTAGTGTAGAGTAGCCCTGGAGAAGCAGAGGGGCTGTGTAATGTAGTGTAGAGTAGCCCTGGAGAAGCAGGGGGCGCAGGGGGCGTGTAATGTAGTGTAGAGGAGCCCTGGAGAGGCAGGAGGGTTGTGTAGTGTAGAGTAGCCCTGGAGAGGCAGGGGGCTGTGTAATGTAGTGTATAGGAGCCCTGGAGAGGCACGGGGGCTGTGCAATGTAGTGTAGCGTAACCCTGGAGAGGTAGGGGGGCTGTGTAATTTAGTGTAGAGTAGCCCTGGAGAGGCGGGGGGGGGGGGGGGGGGGGGGGCTTTGTAATGTAGTGTAGAGGAGCCCTGGAGAAGCAGGGGGCTGTGTAATGTAGTGTAGATGGGCCCTGGAGAGGTAGGGGGGGCTGTGTAATGTAGTGTAGAGGAGCCCTGGAGAAGCAGGGGGACTGTGTAATGTAGTGTAGATGGGCCCTGGAGAGGTAGGGGGGGCTGTGTAATGTAGTGTAGAGGAGCCCTGGAGAAGCAGGGGGCTGTGTAATGTAGTGTAGATGGGCCCTGGAGAGGTCGGGGGGGCTAAGTAATGTAGTGTAGAGGAGCCCTGGAGAGGCAGGGGGCTGTGTAATGTAGTGTAGAGGAGCCCTGGAGAGGCAGGGGGGCTGTGTAATGTAGAGTAGAGGAGCCCTGGAGAGGCAGGGGGCTGTGTAATGTAGTGTAGAGGGGCCCTGGAGAAACAGGGGGACTGTGTAATGTAGTGTAGAGGGGCCCTGGAGAGGCAGGGGGCTTTGCAGTGTAGAGTAGAGGGGGGAGGGGCACCAGCAGGGTGGGTGGAGTATCCTATGTATATAGCCAATGAGCACTTATTGGCAGAGGAGGAGAAGCAGGCCTGGGTCCCAGAGGGGGTGGGGTTTATGTCCTCGGCGCAATGTAATAGCCCAGCATGAGGTGAGTGCTGCAGGGAGACTGGGGGTCTGTCTGATTACTCTCACACAGGATGGTTATCCCCCCCTCCCCCGTCCCTCCCCTCTCCCGTCCCTCCCCTCTCCCGTCCCTCCCCTCTCCCTTCCCTCCCCTCTCCCGTCCCTCCCCTCTCCCTCCCCCCCCTCTCTCCCTTCCCCAGCCATCAGTGCCCTGTGCTCCTCTACCTGAAGCTGCAGCTGTGACACCATACAGGGAGCACAGCACTGGCACTGAGGACATGTCAGCCTCATCCCTGCCAGTCTCCTGGCTGCCCTCCTCCTTCTTCTCACAGTCCCGACTGCCAGTGCTGCTGGATCCTGTGAGGAGGAGATGGGAGCCTGACTGCAGGGGATTAACCCATGAGTGCCCTTTACTGCAGAATCTGCACAGATGGAGGGAGACTAAACTGAAACAAATGTCCCATTGATCACATAATAGTGATCTCTATTTGTACTGATCTCTGTTTGTGCAGCCTGCATTCTGTGCAGTGTTGTAACGCCCGGAGTAGTGGATCCACTGGACCGGCACCAGCGATGGCACAAACCTCACCAGGGAGCGGAGTCTAAGGGGCCGCTGGTTTTCACCAGAGCCCGCCGCAAGGCGGGATGGACTTGCTGCGGCAGGCGACCCCCAGGTCGCTACCCCTGGCTTGGTTGCTGGTGTCGGCAGGCGAGGCGTGGCAGGAGATGGCACAGGCAATAGTCTGCAGATGAGAGAGCACGTGACAGGCTGGACACGGGAACAGGTGGAGTGACAGGAGAACAGGAACCAGGAACAGGGACCAGGGACCAGGTAACGGACAGGACTCAGGAACAGGGACTTGGGACCAGGTAACGGACAGGACACAGGAACAACAGGGAGCTGGGCCAAACGCTATGGGAAGCATGTAGAGGCTCCAACACAGGGGACAGGGCATGCTGGGATTTATAGGGAGTGATTGGGTGCAACTACCAATTAGGGGCGGACTGGCCCTTTAAATCTGAGACAGCCGGCGCGCGCGCGCCCTAGGCGGCGGGGACGCGCGCGCCGGCCGGCACAGCGGGAGACAGGAGCGTGGAGAGGTGAGGCGCCCCCCGGGGCCGAGGTGGTAGCAGCGCCGGGTCCCCGACTATGGACACCGGCTGCTGCATGGGGCAGGAAGCGGTCGCGGCGGCGGCCCGGAACGCGGGACGCCGCCGCGGCTGTGACAGTACCCCCCCCCTTTGGCCTCCCCCTCTTTCTTGCCTGCAGATGGCACAGGAAGCCACAAAGTCTTTGACATCTTGAAACAAACTGGACCACCAGTAGTGGCGAGAGATCCGTTGGCCGGTCTTACGGACTCCAGGGTGCCCGGCCTCCAACGAGGAATGACCCCACTTCAAAATACCTCTTCGAAGCGCAGGGTGAACATGAGTCTTTCCGGGGGGTACTCTCCGAAGCGAGGAGGTGACGACTGGTGCTAGGCGATCAGGCGGTAAAACATGGCAAGGGACTGTGGGTCTGTGGACGAGGACCTTCTGTAAGTTCTCCTGGTGGTGAGAGGACCCGACCTTAGTCTTGGGTATGGAGAGAGGGTACATCTCGGCAGAGAAGGCATCCGCCGAGTCTTGGTCTTCTGCCGATAAGTCGGATAGAGGCTTGGCTGGGACAGGAAACGACATAGAACACTTGGTCTGAGGTGACCTGAGACACTGGTTGGAACAGTCCTGACCCCAACTGAGAATCTCCCCGGTTCTCCAGTCCAGTTGAGGGGCATGTTCTTGCAGCCACGGGAGTCCCAGGAGGACCGCGGGGGAAGAATGGGGCAGGACGTAGAAGGATATCTTTTCTTGATGTAAAGGACCCACCTGGAGGACTAAAGGTGCGGTCTGGTAGTACACACGGTCGGTAAGAATTTCGCCTGTGACCGAGGAGATAGTCAGGGGCCTGGCTAGTCGGGTCACGGGTAGCCGCCATCTTTGGACCAATGTTGCCGCAATAAAACTGCCTGCTGACCCAGAATCGAGGAAGGCAGTAGTCTGATGATTTCGTCCTGAGAGAGTCCGGATGGAAACTGGCATAGACAGACTTGGAATGGTGGCATTCACACCTAGGGACACCTGTCCCACCGGACCTAGGTGCGAGCATTTTCCGGATGTTTGGGGACGTAGGGGACATCCCAGCCGGAAGTGATCGGAACCCCCGCAATAGAGACAGAGATTCTGCTCCAGGCGCCGGATTCTTTCATCAGGCGTCAGGTGAGCCCGTTCCACCTGCATAGGAATCTCGGGAGAGGGTTGGGACATCGAAAGGTCAGGATTCTGGAAAACCGGCGCCAGCTGGGGATGGCGACGGGAACGGGTTAGTAAATGTTCATGCCGAACCTCCTCCTCCCTCTCCGAAAAACGAGTATCAACTCGGGTGGCCAGTAGAATGAGTTCGTTCAGGGAGGTAGGCAGGTCTCGGGCAGCGAGCACGTCTCTCACACGACTAGACAGGCCCTTCTTGAAGGTGGCCAATATGGCGGCCTCGTTCCAGTCCAATTCGGCTGCCAGGGTGCGGAACTGGATGGCGTAGTCACCAACAGAGGAGCTGCCTTGAGAGAGGTTGAGGAGAGCAGTCTCGGCTGAAGAAGCACGGGCAGGTTCCTCAAAGACAGAGCGAAACTCGAATAGGAAGGCCCGGAGATTGGCAGCAACTGGATCATCACGGTCCCACAGTGGCGTGGCCCAGGCCAGGGCTCTACCCTCTAATAGGCTGATGATGAAAGCCACTTTAGAGCGCTCGGTGGAAAACTGACTACTCAAAAGTTCAATGTGCATGGTGCACTGAGTCAAGAATCCTCTGCACAACTTAGAGTCCCCAGAGTACTTGCTTGGGAGGGCCAGTCGGAGTGAAGAAGCAGCGTCAGGAGGTGGTGTGCGCTGGGCCGTAGTCTGCTGCTGTAAGGCGGCAGTGAGTTGCTGGATCTGCTGTGACTGTTTCTGGATTTGTTGCGCCTGCTGAGTGACCACTCTGGCGACGTCACGGAGATCGGGCACCTCGCCGGGATCCATGGTTGGAGCCTACTGTAACGCCCGGAGTAGTGGATCCACTGGACCGGCACCAGCGATGGCACAAACCTCACCAGGGAGCGGAGTCTAAGGGGCCGCTGGTTCTCACCAGAGCCCGCCGCAAGGCGGGATGGACTTGCTGCGGCAGGCGACCCCCAGGTCGCTACCCCTGGCTTGGTTGCTGGTGTCGGCAGGCGAGGCGTGGCAGGAGATGGCACAGGCAATAGTCTGCAGATGAGAGAGCACGTGACAGGCTGGACACGGGAACAGGTGGAGTGACAGGAGAACAGGAACCAGGAACAGGGACCAGGGACCAGGTAACGGACAGGACTCAGGAACAGGGACTTGGGACCAGGTAACGGACAGGACACAGGAACAACAGGGAGCTGGGCCAAACGCTATGGGAAGCATGTAGAGGCTCCAACACAGGGGACAGGGCATGCTGGGATTTATAGGGAGTGATTGGGTGCAACTACCAATTAGGGGCGGACTGGCCCTTTAAATCTGAGACAGCCGGCGCGCGCGCCCTAGGAGGCGGGGACGCGCGCGCCGGCCGGCACAGCGGGAGACAGGAGCGTGGAGAGGTGAGGCGCCCCCCGGGGCCGAGGTGATAGCAGCGCCGGGTCCCCGACTATGGACACCGGCTGCTGCATGGGGCAGGAAGCGGTCGCGGCGGCGGCCCGGAACGCGGGACGCCGCCGCGGCTGTGACAAGTGTGTCAGTATGTCACCTCTGCTGGCTGTATGAGTATAAGGAGGCTGGGGTATATAATGTATGGCTGTATCAATATAAGAAGGCATATACAGAGGGGACGTACTGAAATATTGCACAGTACTGCAGGCTGCACACAGTTTACATGACACCAGCAACAAAAGAAAACAAATATAGATGACAGTCATGTGACCAATAGGACATTTATAGAAATATAAGTCTAATACAATGTAGGGAATGGACATGTCGCCTTCTTGCACCTGTGCCCTGCATTATGTTCTATTATATGAGAGTGATGCCATCATCCTGTCCAGCCTATACCTGCGCCCCAGTAGTTTGGCTCCTCTGAAATGACAGGCGGCGGTCTCCGTCAGGCAGGGGTCTCCGGTTCTGCTCTCTTTCTCTATCACCTTGGCCACTGCTATCTCCTGACCTCACCAGAATGTAGGTAAGTGGCCATTCATCTCTGTGTTGTCTGTATGACTAAGGGCGGGTTCACACTACGGAATTCTCACGGACAATGTCCGCGGAATTTCGTCAGCTGTCCGCCCGCACATCTGGGCGCCTTTCCGCCGGCCCCATAGACACCATTCTATGGGCCGGCGTATTCCGCTATACGCTGAAAGAAGTGTCATGTCACTTCTTTTAGCGGATCGCGGAATACGCCGGCCCATAGAATGGTGTCTATGGAGCCGGCGGAAAAGCGCGTGCCTGTGTGGGCGGACAGCTGATGGAATTCCGCGGACATTGTCCGCAAGAATTCCGTAGTGTGAACCCGCCCTATGGGGGAAATTTATCCAACTGTGTGCAGGTTTAGTTGCCCATAGCAACCGGTCAGGATCCAGCTGGAATCTGTCACTTTGCATTTTGATAAATCCTCCTCTATGAGTGTGGTGTGTGTGTGCGTGACTGTGATGAACATGTGTATTAGGGGACACAGTTATCCCCTAAGTATAGGATAGGAGATAAGCTGATGACCGGTGAGGGTTTGACCATAAAGGCCCACACACCAATCCCAAGAACACAATTGTCCCCAGAAGGGGGCAGTGTGTGACAATATTATTTTCAGTTGGTGCTGTATTGGACACTAAAAGGAGTTTTCCTGGAGGGGGGGGGGGGGAGGGGAGAGAGGCGCCAAACCTAATCTGTGTCTGGGTGCAGGAAAAGCTCGCTACGCCTCTGCCTGTCTGTGTTGATAAGAAGGGCATTAATGGGCAATGATCTGTACAGAACATGAAGTGTCAGCTTAGAGTTTAGATAGTGTTACCATCTGGGGGTTACTTCCCCAATGGAATCGCTATCTCCCGGGTCTGAGATGGTTGGCACACCATAAACTTCAGTCTAGTCACTGCTATATATTTTATACTGGCCGCAGTCAGCTTTATTTGTCCATCCAAATAAAAAGATAAAGGCAACACTTTGCACATCAAATACAGTAAGTCCTAGGCCGTCTAGCCACTGACTAACCCCACAGCTTCCCTAGCTGTCCTTTGAGCTTACTGCTCAATCCCACCAGTTGCACTGGTTTCACCAAGTCCTCTTGGCTGCAGCTCTCCCAGGCCTAGCATTGCCTGTGTTCTCCCACCCTGGGAATCTTCACCTGGGAAGCTCTGAAGTCTCTGATAGAGCTCCACCAGGTTTCAGTCTCATCAGCTCTTAGGGCCCATTCACACTCTGGAATCAGTGGCAAAATTTCCATGCAGACTCGATGCAGAATCCTGCCTTCTATCTGTTCAAATGGGAGGGCTTGCACACCTCAGTTCTCTGCGCCCATTGACGTCACTTAGTGTGAACAGGCCCTTAGGAGTGGAGTGTATGGACCAGAAGCTCCACTGAATCGCAGTCCCCACTATAGAGGGACAGTACTGCCTCTTCATGCCACAATAGTTAAATGGAAAATTAGAAAAACATCTCATTCTTCAGGTAATGACACATTCCCTGTAATAGTAATCAGCTACAGAAAACCATACTTATTCAGAGAGGGCTGGCCTATCACATGTATTGCTCATGTCCCAGTCCAAAGTTCCACATTACTTTCTTCTACAAATACTTGTGACTTGCATAGATTACTCCTAGATGAGAAGGCAGCTGCGTTCTGGATACAGTAACACTGCAAGGTAAGCTTTAGGGTGAATTCATTAAGGGAAAGCTTTCCAGTAAAATTTCTGTGACTAAAAATCAGTTGGAGAAGATCAGTTTTAGTTTGATGGAACAATTGCAGAAATTTCAGCAACAAGTTTGCCACATTTATGAATTTATTCACACTTATTAACACGATGGGCTTCAAGAATTATACCATGGCATTTTTGGTGGTCTTTTTTATTTTTAAATATTTACACAACTATATTTCTGGTGGTTATTAAGGTCATAGAAAAGCAATGTTCCCTTAAAGTTTCGGCAGCCGCTAAGTGGAATGGTTAGATAGCTGGGCAATGTTCCAGTAAGCGTGGGTGACCTAAAAAGTTATCATAAGAACCTCAGTACATTAGTCAAAAGCTAACATAGCATAGTCCTGCACTGACTAATGGCTTTATACAAGAGCCAATCCCTCCACACCATGACTCCATAATGCCTTCATGTAGTAATAATGGCCCCCACGATGCAGCTGCAGCTTACAGTGTCTGCTCTGCCATTCTACTTCACAGTGTCCTTATTAATATCCAACTTTATGTAACTGCCAGCATGTCTTAGGGCCCTATTACACCAACAGATTATCTGACAGATTTTTTTGAGCCAAAGTCAGGAACAGACTATAAACAGAGAACAGGTAATAATAGAAAGACTGAGATTTCTCCCCTTTTCAAATCCATTCCCGGGCGAATTTTCGCGATAACGATCGCATTGAGCGATAATTGTTCCGTGTAAACGCCGCGAAAGATCAAGCGATTAGCTAAAAATCGTTCATTTTGATCTTTGAACAGGTTAATAAATCGTTGTTGATCGTTCGCAAAAAAATCGCAGATTGTTCTGTGTAAACAGTCGTTCATTGATTTTACCTATGTGCGAGATAGGCTTAAGCGATCGCAAAACGAACGATCGTTATTAAAAAAATCGTTAATTCAAAATCGTTAATCGTACGATCGGGCGAATGATCGCTCCGTGTAAACGTAGCATTAGACAGAAAAGCGTCCGTCTTTTGTCTCAGACAGATTGATCAGGGCAGCTGTGTGAAAAAGTAGGTATACCCTTTCTGTTTCCAGAGGGTAAATAGCAGCCAGGTGCTGCTAATGAAATGTCCTTTATTGGCAAATTATCAGGCATAGGCGGACACAATGCCAAGGTGGAAAGACCTCAACAATGACCTAATGCTGCGTTTACACGGAACGATTATCGCTCGAATTTTCGCAATAACAATCGCATTTGAGCGATAATCGTTCAGTGTAAACACAGCAAACGATCAAGTGATGAGCGAAAAATCGTTCATTTTGATCTTTCAACATCGCCGTTCGTCCTTCGCTAAAAATTCGCTTTGTGTAAACAGTCTTTCAAAGATTCACCCTATGTAAAAGATGGGCTTAAGCGATCTTAAAAACGATTGCAATAACTATTTTTCTTACGAATCTTCTAAGGGTTTTTCTCCATCTAAACGCTGATCGTTAAAAACCCAAAACGTTGCTTCAAAATCGTTAATCATTCGATTGAGCAAATTATCTTTCCGTGTAAACCCAGCATTAGAGAAGTAATTGGTCTATATTTATAACTATTCATAGTCTTACAAATACCCAAATTGAAGTAAACTGCCCCTATAGCAGGGGAACCACAATGTGCCCTAGATGCAATGGCTCTAATATAAAAAAAAATTAATAATAATAATAATAAAAATTATATATATATATATATATATATATATATATATATATATATATATATATATTCTGTATATATATATATATATATATATATATATATATATATATATATATATTCTGTGTATATATATATATATATATATATATTCTGTATATATATATATATATATATATATATATATATAGTGTAGCATAACATGTTGGCTCTTTTTTCCCACATAGATAGGGGGGAAGACATTTTTAGAATAGATACAAATATTTTACAGTTCATTTTCAGTCTTAGTGCTCCACATTTTTAAAACCCACAAGGTAGAGTTAAATGGAATTTAGCCTTAGTGGGCTTTGGCCTTTTACATACCATTTTAAATAATATTTTACAGCATTTAAGTCAGGACAGAAAAAAGTGTACCCAGCAACTCTCATTGATGGCTGCAATAGAAAAGAGATGTTGTGCCATAGGTGGGGGGTGGGGGAGCTGTTACATTCTGTTAATTTCTGGTATAATAAGTTAGCTTGTAGTTGTCTTTAACCCCTTCAAGACAGAGTCCTTTGATGCACAAAAGTCCGGGTCAGATAAATGCAATGCAAGAGCCATAGCGCTTTTATTTTTCCACCTACAGGGCTAGTTGGGGTGTCATTTTTTTGTGCCATGATCTCTAGTTTTTATTAATATCATATTGGTGTAACAGAAACATTTTGATTCCTTTTTATTCATTTTTTTGTGATATTTAGTTTAATAAAGTCAGCAATCCTGTTTTTTTTCCCCGTTTACACCGTTCACCGTGCGGGAACAATAATGTTATATATTTATAAATCGGGGTATGTGCAGTAGGAACGTGTATATATACAGATTGCTGAAGGGCTTAAAAAGGACCTATAGTCACTCCAACCATATTGCGGAAGGTTTTTCAAAGACTAGCTTCTCCTCAAGATTTGAGGTCAGGGTTTTGTCTTTAAGACTTGGCCGCAGGGAGCCCCAAATTTCTTAATGAAGGTTCGCAAGTAAAGATGAGCGAACCTCGAGCATGTTCGAGTCCATCCGAACCCGAGCGCTCGGCATTTGATTAGCGGTGGCTGCTGAAGTTGGATAAAGCTCTAAGGTTGTCTGGAAAACATTTATACAGCCAGTGACTATATCCATGTTTTCCACATAGCCTTAGGGCTTTATCCAACTTCAGCAGCCACCAGTAATCAAATGCCGAATGTTCGGGTTTGGATGAACTCTAGCATGCTCAAGGTTCGCTCATCTCTATTCGCAAGCTTCACAAGTAAGTGCTTGGTAATCAGATAGGTAGAATAGGTAAAATAAAAAAGGAAGCAAAGCATCTTATCCATATTAATTGCATTCATTTGTCCTAACCAGGAGCATTGTAATCGTGGAAAGGACCTATAATAGTGCAATGTAGTAAAGGCAGGAAATTCAGAACATAAAGGTTAGGAAACACAGTGGGTATCCAAAACCATTTCGGTATCCTCTATCTCTAGTTTGGCATCCCAAGGGCAGCTTTTTAAGTCAAAGCCAGAAGTGGTTACAAATGGATGGAAAAGCATATATAAAAAGTATCTATTTTATATCCACTCCTGGTTCTGGATTAAAAAACTGTATCAAGTATTTCCACAAAAATATACATGTAAGACTGCAACATGCTTTGTCCACTAAGTACAATGGACCCACAGTGCAAAGGCGTACCTACTACAGAGGCAGACCACGTACTTAGCCCAGATCCAAATTTTGCCTGGGGCCCATGGGACCCTAGCTACATCCCTGCCATTGTGGGTATATGACAGTATGATGTAACTTTTGCTAGAAACTAGCAAAAGTTAGCAACTAGGAAACTAGTTAGAAAAGTTAGAAACTAGCAAAAAATTTTCTCCACATGTGAATAGGGTTTTGAAACCTCATCCACATGTATTGTTAGTGTAATCACAGATGGCCAGAGTGATATAGTGACCCTCCCGGACTATCTGAACTGCCACCCACAGAGAGGAGAAATGTCCCAAGGCTGCGTATACTGTGTTGGTGCCGGTTTTGGTTTTACTTGAAAGGTACTTGTGTGTAGCAAGACATACAGCTGTTATTTGACAAGATAAGTTACACTTGATAGTTCCCTTGATAAAGCACTTGAAAAGACACTTGATAATACAATAACCAGATCTGCGACAGGAATAGAGTGAGGAGCACAGTCGGGCTTACTGAATAGCGTGTTGAGTGATACAAAGAAACGGAGTAGCTAAGAGGAGGATGTTGTGAGAGTCCCAACCCAAGTAGTACTGTGCTCTGCCGATATGTTGGAGGATGAGGTAGAAGAATACTTAGAAGAAGAAGAGAATACTTGTGCCTGTGTATTTACCTTTGGGTCTTCACACCACCTTATGTCCACTAGATTTGGGGGACCCATCCTAGAGGGTGACACAAGGCCCAGACCTTGTTACCTGGGATGAGCGGAATGCTGAGGGTTTCCTGAGAATTCCTAGGCTCCTAGCAACTTTGCTCTATCCGGATCAGTTCCTAGCTTACTACTGTCTGTGGATACTGTCCTTCTCTGTGACTCTCCTAGTCCACGGCGTGGGTTGAGGTTGTCTCTGACTTGTCCTCTCTTGAAAGGGGTTTAACACTGCATAATGTTGCGTAGCATCACTGAGAAGAAAGCTGTTAGCTGTGTCCTGTCTGACATCCTACCCATACAGGGTTCTGACTTAGACTGACCTAAGTTGAGGACCTGTCAGTGGGCCAGGGCCGAGAAGACCACTGTGCAGAGCTGTCTAGCTTGCGTCCTTCCTCTACAATGCCTCACGCAAAAGACTCATACACTTCCTCTACCCATGTGACTTACTTCCCCAGCGTATCTAAAGTGCGCTGTGAGTGGGTAAAGAGTGCAACAGAAGAAGTAAAGAGAGTGGTGATAGGAGAGAAGAAGAACAGATTCCTGTTGGTCCACAGATCCATGTGACACACAAACAATTACCCTTTACATACTTCAGCCATGCAGCATCTGAATACACAAATCTAATACAGCGACATCTAGTGGCAAAACTTTATCACTACCTTCATCACCACTTCTTTTAAGTACATGCTAGACTTTTAAAGATTTGGGTCATATGACTTTTTTCCATAAAAACAAAAGTTACAGTGAATCCCTATACTAGATGAAAAATAAATGTATATATTTGAAAGTGTCAAGGATGCAGATTCCAGATTAGTCTGCCACATTTTCTATTAATACAATAAAGTCCCTACATTTATCAGATGGTAAATATATCTTACATACACAGATTTATCAGACCTCTCTTTTTTCCTATTTATTACTACAGGTTGTGGCTTAACTGATTCCCAAATGGCTACGCGACTGTTTGAGGGTAAAGAGCATGCATCTTATTATCAGAAATACAGATTTGGTCCGCCACAAGAGTTACAAGACATTATCCTGAGCTATCTTCAAGAAAAAGTAAGAGAAATTTTCAGTAAAGATTCTTATTTGCTGTATTGAAAGTAGGAACTGATGGGAGATTATATGATCTTAAGATGATTCTGAGGTGTATATGACTGTAAGGCTAGTTTCATACAGCTATGATTCAGAAGCATTTTAGCATCAGTATGATAAGCCTAACACCCATATCCCTCCAGCTCTTCTGTACATAGATCACCAAAAGCCCCAGTGGGATCTACAGTCAGTCCAATACTACAAGGGCCCCAGTGCTGAAGTTGTAACAAGATTGCTAAAATGTACTGCTATATGAAATGTTAATCTGTAATTTACATAAGCTACTGTACATTTTGCCCTTATAGCACAATCTAGTGGAGGTGCTTTGGGGAAAGATGAAGCAGGATCAAAACTATATTCAATTTTGTCTGTTTAACCCCCTAGATGCTGCAGTCAATAATGGCCGCCACCCTGCAATACAGTCACAGGTTGCAATTGGGTTGTCATGCATTATGCAAGAATAAAAGTAATAAAATTAATAGTTTTTGTTATTATCATATATATATAATTAAATGATTCATTAGCCCTTCATAGAATGCAGTGGCACAGGTGCCCCTGACTGTTGATGGTTTCCAGGTTGCAACTTTATTTTTGAAGTGCAAAAATTTGAAACATAAGTAAAAACTGCAAACATTGTATGATGGTCATGATAATTTTCCAAATTTTACTGAAACTTGTAGAACATTACCCAAAAAGAAAGGCAGCACAATAGATCAATAGACAGATCTGAAAACATCAAAGTTTAAAGTCTTTGGTTGCCTGTGCTCCGATAAGATTTCTGCCCTGTGCTTGTCTGATCAGCGCTGTATCATCTGTGCAGATCCAAGGCCTTTTGTGGATTTGTATCTTGGCAGATATCAAAACTAGAGATGAACAAAGCAGGCTACGTTTAGCTTGCTATTGTCTGCCCTTTCCTTAGAGAAAATGGAAACAACCTAAGGACTGCCTGGAAAACATGGATACACCCCTGAAAAACATGAATACAGCCTATGGCTATGTTCACATGGCTAAATGATAAAACAGAAAAAATTGTTGGGGAGCAGCAAGTCTCTGTCAGAAATTTTTTTAAATACACTTAAAAACCCAAACTAATACACTTACACTTGGTGAGTCATGCATATTGGTTTATATATATAACTCTCAGTTATCATTACAAGTGTGGTTCAAGCAGCTCAAGTGAGATTGACACGGGAGTCGGCTTACATTGAGCACTGGGTGTGCACCAACTTCATAGCAGAGAGCCCTGGTCTGAGTATCAGAGTATGGAAACTGTTCTCCAGAGAAGCCAAACCAAGGAGTGATATCAGTGTTCCGAGCAACGGGGGGAGTAGGTCCATCTCACCTCCGAGAAGTGAGTAGAATTATATGTAATATTCCATGGTTTAGATTCGGAATTAAGAAAAAGAGATGGCTCCCCATTTTTCTGGCTTTTTTTTGCTTTTTTCCTTACATGTTCACATGGTGAAAGAGACCGACCGTTCCGTGACCCGGCCGATCTCTGAAGAGATCATCCCGGCCGGTACTGCAGCACTGGCCGGATGATCTTTCACGCCGCAGAGTTCTGATGTGGGCGCATGTGTGCGCGCCCGCATCAGAACTCCCCACTGCACACTATAAAGTAAGCAGCCGGAGCCGCTCGCTTCATAGTGTGCACTGACATGCTTTTTTATGGCTGCTATTCAATGAATTGCGGCCGCAGAAAACTGACATGTCAGTTCTTTGCAGCGCCGCGAGGGATCCCATAGAAGGCAAGGCAACGTATGTTTCTGTACAAAGTACGACCGTTGTTGCCGATTGCAACAACAGCCGTACTTTCATGAAAACATACGTTGTGTAAACATAGCCTATGACTGTATCCATGTTTTCCAGGCTGTCTTCCCCTTCTCTACTGAGTAGGCAGACTGCGGGATTCAAAAGCCGATCTTTCTGCTTCAAAAGAAGCTAAACGAAGCCCGCTTCTCTTATCTCTAATGATATCCTAACTGCACTTAGGATATGGGCACTGATACAGATTCGTGTTTGGCTCTACATTACCTTGAAAAAGCCATAGGCTATATCCATGCTTTCCTGGCTGCCTTAGGGCTGCATCTAATGTCTCCATACCAGTAATCAAATGCAGAATGTTTGGGTTTGTACGAACCCGAACATGCTTGAGGTTCACTCTCTACTCAAAACACATCACCAATGCTCCAACCCTAGAGATAGCTGGGATACAAGAAAAAAAGGAAAGTTTGCATACAGTAAAGTGAAGATTTAATGTGCTAGACAGGTACCCCTTTATGCTTGTGAAAAGGATGGATTTTATTTCCTGTAACTTTATTTCCTCATGCAATTTTGTTTGAAGATATATCATATATAATATCATATAATCCAAATTACAGCAGTTCACAAACCAAAACTTACATTGACAGCTTGTACTGGTGGAAAAGTCTGTTTCCTTTCCGTCAGTGATCTTTGTGTTGTTGCTTGGCAATGCATGTTGGAAACTTTGTATCTGGTTTAATCATCCAGTGTTATTTTATTTAACCCCTTAACGACAAAGGGCGTATATTTACGCCCTGTTATCAGTAAGGGCGTTCAGAATGGGGCCGCGTGGCGACCTTGCTCTGAACTGCCACGATCCCAGGTGCCGCATGTAGCCCGGGACCGCGACTATTAGCGGGCACGGTCCGATCGCCGTGCCCGCTAATAAGGTAATTGGATGCAGCTGTCAAAGTTGACAGCTGCATCCGATTACCGTATGCAGCCCTTCCCTGGTGTCTAATGGCGGAGATCGCCCCCCCCCCCCCGGGACGTTGTCCCGGAGGAGCGATCTCCTTGACTGATGCCGGCCAGGGTCTCCACCAAAATAGCGCTGAATGCAGCAGCCGAAAGCAAACGAGTGCCGATCTTATTGATCTATGCAGCATAGATCTCAATGAGAGATCAGTGCACTCATATTAGAAGTCCCCCAGTGGGGCTTCTAGTATAAGTGTAAAAGTTTTTTTTTAAAAAGTGATGTTTTCAACCAAAAGCCCCCCTCCCCTAATAAAAGTCACCCCCCTTTTCCCATGTAATCAATAAACGAAAACAAATTAATAAATAAACAAACATGTTTGCTATCGCCGGGGGAATAATCGCCCAAACTATTAATTAATCACATTCCTGATCTCGCACGGTAAACGGCGTAAGCGCAAAAAAATTCCAAAGTGCAAAATTGCCCATTTATGGTCGCATCAAATCCAGAAAAATTGTAATAAAAAGCGATCAAAAAGTCGCATATGCGCAATCAAGGTACCGGTAGAATGAACACATCATGGCGCATAGACCAAAGGATAAAAGCGTTATAAGCATGGGAATAGAGCGATTTTAAGGAACATATATTTGTTAACAATGGTTTGAATTTTTTACAGGCCATCAGATACAATGAAAGTTATTCATGTTACATATCGTTGTAATCGTAACGACTTAGACAACATATATAACAAGTCAGTTTTACCCCAGGGCGAATGGCGTAAAAACAAATACACCCCAAAAAAACAAAATGGTTTTTTTTTTTTCCAATTTCACCATATGTTTATTTTTTTTCTGGTTTTCCAGTGTAGTTTATGAAAAAATTCAGCCTGTCATTGCAAAGTACAATAAGTGGCGCAAAAAATAAGGGCTCATGTGGGTTTCTAGGTGGAAAAATTTAAGTGCTATGGCCTTTTAAACACAAGGAGGAAAAAACGAAAACGCAAAAATTTTAATTGGCTCTGTCCTTAACGGGTTAATCATATGCTTAAGAACACAAAAATGTTCACCCTTCACTTTAAGGAACTAAAATGCATCTATATGGGAGCATATTAGAAAAGGATGTTCTCTTTATTCCTGAAAAAGTTGATAAAAATGTCGCAATACTGCCGCATCTTTACAAAAATGATGTAGTACCGCAATGAATTGATGCAGTAAGGCAATTAAATCATGGTAAATGAAGCAGAGGATCAGAGTCGATGCTGGCGATCCCACCTGCACAAAAAAGAGGCATAAACAGTAGGTAAAATAATATCGGATAAAGTCTTTATTGTGGGCCTCAACTTCAAAGACAAAAGATTATTGATCATAATACGTGTGTGGAGATGAGAAGAAGAAAAAAACCCAGCACAAATTAAATTCAAAAAGTTCTTTTTTCATTCCCATATCGGCTTTACAGGTAGTAACAGTGTGCTGTTTGGGGGTGGAAACACCTTGAAACGATAAAGTACTGCAATGAAATATTTCAGTAACACAAAGAAACTGCAATATGTAAACACAGCCTAGCTGTTCTGCAACAGCTTTGGGCGGGGAATGGGCAGGGTGGGGGACTGCGATGAACAGCTGAGGGAAAGCATTGCATTCTGCAACTTATAGTCCTGAGCAACTGCTCAACAAGGATATACAACCACAAAATACAGAGCTAAAACAAGTAGATTTTTGGTAGTTTCAGAACTGGGTTAGAAGGGAAAGTAATGCTATATGCTTCTGCAGCAGATTTATTTTATTTTTATTTATTTACCTCTAGCTGGAGTTCCCCTTTAAGGTGTCCTCAGAGACGTGGTCCTACTCTAGCATTCTCACACTAGTAATGGCCTCTCCAGGACTAACAATTAGCCTACAATAGGCAGATAGGAGCCAAATCTCTATTTATACCACCCACGAGACATACAGCGTGCAACCTACAGTGTGAACAGAGGCATAGGGTGCACTCCATCCATGTCTTATGAGTGGTATAAATAGAGATTTGGCTCCTATCTGACCATTGTAGGCTTATTTAGCCCAGGAGAGGCAATTGCTAGTGTGAAAATGCTAGAGTAGGACCATGTCTCTGAGGACACCTTAACGTGGTGGCATGGTACTCTCTGTTTTATTACACGGTAAGTACTTGTACCTGTAGGTTGCTGTTGCATTTTCTGTTTTTTTTTTTTGTCTGTACTTAAGTCACATGCAGCGTGCAACCTACAGTGTGAACAGAGGCATAGGGGTGCGGCCAATTTTTGCTTTTTTCCGTTGCAGATCACTAGCCTCCCCTATGTCTGCTATAATGCATGTTAGCATTACAATAGACAATAGGCTTGGGAAAGCAGCCAGTGTCACTGGCGCTACACCCACAGAGCAAGTAGGGTTATTTGCCAATCACTGCTTGCTCTGCTACAGGCTGCCGCAGTGCTTTTCTAACTGTAGTGTCTATTAGAATATGGCATTAGAATACACATTATTAGGGGAGGCTCAGTATCAGACAGTGCTATTGTATGCAGTGCTGTGCGCTGTTCTGGTGATATCTAACAGTGCTGGCACCAGGACTTGGTCAGCCTTGCAGTCGCAGACACAGACATTTATGGCAGCAGAAGGGCCATAGGGCCATACTGCTGCTACTCTATATATATTTATTTATTTATTTATTTCAGATTTTCTTTTTCATATTTTTATCAAGTTGATTTAAAATAATGCAACCAGGTTGTTTTCTCTTTCCGCAGTTAAACAAACCTTATGAATTTGCAGTGGATGTTGGGTGTGGAACAGGACAAAGCACAAAAATTCTGGCTCCACATTTTAAAAAGGTTTTGGCAATGGACATTAGTGAAGCCCAAATTGAGGAGGCAAAACAAGCAAACACATTTCCAAACGTAACATTTAGGTGAGAATTTCTATTCATGTCATTGCTGTTGTATTTCGAGAAAAGGGAGAGAAGAGAAGAGTGGACAAAACAGAAACTGATCAGAACATTGTCAATGGACACATGAGAGCTATAATGTGATCAGAAATGGCAAGATTGGGGCTAGATTTCAACCTACCCATTTTAACTGCATTATACTCAGTCTAGCCACATATGAAACTACTGAGCCATTCCTTATCTACTGCTATATTGCACATCCAGGATATTATAGTATTGTGCCTCTCCAGTATCCTATGCTTACTGTATGGTGGGTTTACACAGAGATTTATCTGACAGATTTTTGAAACCAAAGCCAGGAATGGATTTGAGAAGAGGAGAAATCTCAGTCTTTCCTTTATGACTTGTGCCCTGTTTATAGTCTGTTACTGGCTTTGACTTCCAAAATCTGTCAGATAAATCTCTGTCTTGACAAACCTTAACTCAGTCCTATTGTCCCACCCTGGTTGGAAAGTTAAGTAATAGTGATGAGTGATTACAAAAATGCTCGGGTGCTCGATACTCAAGACGAATATTTATCAATGCTCGGGTGCTCGTTTCCAGTAACAAACCCCATTGAAGTCAATGGGAAACTCGAGCATTTTTGCAGGGGACCCAAGCTCGGCCAACCTCAAGACAATAGTGCTGACCCAGACCAAGATGGACAAGGCATATGTGACCAAGTTCAAAGGCCTGAAGGTCACTTTGAAGGTCAAAGGCCTTGGAGAGTGTTCCCCTGCCAGTGCCTGACAAGCTTACTGCTCCCCTTCTCCCCCCTTAATAACTGACTTGTCTTTTTAAGTTACTAGACTGACCAGGGCTGGGTCATGACACCCCCTGACTACTTTAGCAGTTGTGGTAATTTTCCCAGAATCATGTCACTCACCACTTCTCCCCACCGCTTCTGTTCTGGCGACTGAATTTAAATTTTTTTAAAATTTGAATTATAATTTGATTTTGAAGTTGAATTAAAATTTAAGTTTGAATTTGAGTAGCATTTGAGTTTAAATAGCACTTAAGATTAAAATAACAGCGAATAAAGTGGCCTTTACTGAGAGGACACCCACAGCAAGTTTATATCCACAAATTATATGGTTCGAAATGGACAACACAAGGATCCTAATATAAAATTATGCCTGACACAGCATGGAGGTGAGAACTCAGTGAAGAAGGTAGATGAGGCAGGCATGGAGCCTCCCAAATATTATGCCTGACAGCATGGCGGTGAGAACTCAGTAAACAAGGTAGATGACGCAGGCATTCAACCTGCCAAAAATTAGGCCTGACACAGCGTTGCTGTGAGAACTCCGTAAACAAGGTAGATGAGGCAGCAGTTGAACCTCTCAAAAATTATGGTTGACACAGCATGGCGGTGAGAGCTCTGTGAACAAGGTAGATGAGGCAGGCGTGGAACCTCCCAAAAATACACGCTCAACAGATAATAATGATTGAGCATAGGTACCCTCTTCAATCTCGGCAACAGTCTGCTCCTCTTCCTCCTCCTGTGCATGTGGGTGAGTGGCAGTGTATTTGCTCTTCCGTTCAAAGGTCTGTTGTAGGGAAAGTTGAACGCTGCGCTTTGACACCTTGTTGGAGGTTGTGGAGCATAGTGGAGGTGAAGGGGTGGGTGTAGGGCGGGAGGTGCTCGTGCCTGGAGCCTGGGCGGGGGGACTAACAGAGCCAGCATGTGACACAGCCAGGGAAGGAGCAGGGGTGTGACTTGCAGTAAGTGAACGGCCTTGGTTCCCCTAAGTGGGGTGTTTAGCACTCATATGCCTGTGCATGCTGGTAGTGGTTAGGCTGGTAGTGGTGGCTCCCCTGCTGACCCTGGCATGGCACAGGTTGCACACTACAGTCCGTCGGTCATCCGCAGTTTCTTTAAAGAACCTCCAGACTTGTGAACATCTAGGCCTGGCCACGGGAGTTTGACTTTGTGAAACAGTTGCTAATATAGTTGCTCTGGCCCTGTTTGTCCCTCTGTCCACCTCTCTTCCTCTTCCAACCGGTTCTGTGGCTGAACTTGCCTCCCCCTCAGAAGCACGGTCTTCACTAGCCTTATCCACCCAGCTTGGGTCAGTCACCTCGTCCTCATCCACCAGCTCTTCCTCCAATTCCTCACTCTGCTCCCCACTTTGACTTACAGCCATGACAACAATGTCACTGTCTGACAACCGAGTCTCATCGTCATCATCAGACACCTCTTCAAACCCCACTTGCAAGTCCTCACTCTCATCACTCACTGACTCCGTGAGCTGCATAGTTTGGCATCGGGACAGATCAACTACTCCGGTTGCTCAGATTCAGGGAAGGCTCCAGTAAAGAGTTCCTGGGAGCATGGTGGATCTAAATCCCTCCTTTCCCTGGAGGGGCCAGGCTGTGGGGAAGGAGGCTGAGCTGCTGGAGCAAGGGTTCCACCCCCTTGGCTAGCTTGGCTGGACTGCGTAAAGACTGCATGGGTGGTGAATAAGTTACTGGACACATTATCCGCTATCCACGTTATCACCTGTTCACACTGCTGCAGTTTCATATAGAGTTGTCATATAGAGTCTGTGTGTAAGTGGTGCTGTATGGCGTATGCCACCTCTTACACAGGACAGTGAGCAGTGAAGTTGGATATGGCTGCACTAACAAAAGAAAGCAACCCTGCAGACTGGCTGCAGATGACAAAAGATAGTGGTCAGACTAGTTTTTGGAGGTTGTCTTATAGAGTCTGTGTGTAAGGGGTGCTATATGGTGTATGCCACCTCTTACACCAGACAATGAGCAGTGAGGTTGGATATGACTGCACTAACAAAAGAAAGCAACCCTGCAGACTGGATGCAGATGACAACAGATACTGGTCAGACTGGTTTTTGGAGGTAGTCATATAGAGTCTTGGGTAAGTGGTGCTTTATGGTGTATGCCACCTTTTAAACAGGTCAATGAGCAGTGACGTTCTATGGAGCTGTACTACAAATCACAGCAATACAATGTACACAGGAGCAGCACCAGGCACAAAAAAATAATAGTACTGAGGACTTCTTTGGGGTCTGTATGCAACACCTAATGTCCCCTTTCTGCCAGCAGTCGATCATCACAGTGTGCAGCTAAGATCGTGGTAGCTGCACTGCAAGTCCCAGCCAGTAGCCTGGAGTACTCCAAACAAAATAAAAATTTTATGCCCTTACAAATACTGTTGTGTTCTTTGTCTAGTATCCCTGCCTACAGGAACACTAACTCCCTCCCTAGAAACCCCATAAAACAGTCTGCCACAAAATAATATGTTTGCAACTCAAATATTAAATATCAACCAAAGAAAAAATTGCAGAATTAATATGTGAATAAAACATATGTCAGTATGGTAGCTGGTGCTTACCCCCTTCCTTTCTGTGTTTGGCTATTTTATTTCTTACTCCTTCTGTCTATAATTTGGGCTTGTACTTCTTGTTTGCTGGGCAGATTAGTGGGTTTACTTTGTTCCACTATACACACTTGTGTTTGCCCTGTGTGTTGGCCCTGCACATACAGGAGGTCATCTAATCTATATATATAGCTGTGCCTTACACGGGGTGTTCCCCTTTATACTGTTTATTTATCATTTTACCTTAGTCACATATACCCCACTGACATCTATTTCCCTCTCCAGTTTTGTACTTCGGTGTATCTCATGGTGATAATTATGTTATTTATTATTGATTTAAGTAAAGAAATATGTTTAATTCACGTATTAGTTGTGCAATTTTTCCTTTGGTTGATAATTCCCTCCCTAACGCTCTCCCTGACAATCAGCAGCTCTCTCCCTATGCTTATCCAGCACGCATGTGAGGCAAGCCCAGGTCATCTAATCTGGCCAGCCAATTGCTGCTATCGACATGTAGAGTTCCCACGAGATGCTACGAGCTCCCAAAGACTCTCCTGCATGATGATTAGCTGAAAAATACCCGCCAAACATGCAGGAAGTGGAAGATGCCATTGTCTTGAGTATCGTGAGATGCTCGTCCGAGTAACGAGCACCATCGAGTACCCTAATACTCAAACGAGTACCAAGCTCGGACGAGCATGCTCGTTCATTTCTATTGAGTAACCATAGCATGCCTTCTCTACAGTGTCTCACCAGCTGAGGAGGTGCCTGTAGGCGATGCCTCTGCAGATCTCCTGACCGCATGTGCCGCTGTCCATTGGTTTGAAATTGAAAAGTTTCTGAAAGAGGTAAGATGAAAATGTTCTATGTCAAAGAAAAATGACCCTCCATTTCTTTCATAACACGATAGCTTGTATATTTTTCTGCATTATACTGTACTGAGGTAAGTCTGTCATAGAAACACAAGATTAATATCTGCAATGTTCTCTTGGTGTAAGAAAATCTTTAGTATGATAATAATCTTTAAAGAAAATTATTATGCTATGGTCATTTGCTTCAACTTGACATTATCTCTGTTCAGCTGCTTTTTGTCAACTTTATAGCTAGACCCATGCATCCTACAGTCAAAACCATGATGGTTCAACAACTGTGTATCTAGACTGGTGTGAAGTAGAAAAATCATCATGAAATGGAAATTGTTACTTCAAGCTACAATCATTGTATTTTTCAAAACTGTATTTTGAAGAGAGTGTCTGGGACTAAAAAAGGGAACCTGCATATTTCCAGAAAAGTATCTCTGTCTGTCAGCCAGGTAGTAAAGCTAATGGTAGTGGATTGAAATTTACCTATGGGACCTCACCTTTTGTCTTTATCATCTGAGATGTTTATGCACCTGTGGTAAACTCAGATGATTGGACAGGATTTGGTAAGATACAGCCCTGTCTATATAAGGTCTCACAGCTGACAATGTATATCAGAGCAAAACCAAGCTGTGAGGGGGAAAGAACGCCCGTAAAGCTCAGAGACAGGATTGTGTGGAGGCACAGATCTGGAGAAGGGTGGAAAAAAATTTGCTGCACTGAAAGTTCCTAAGATCATAGTGTTATCAAAGGGTCTCAACTTTTTTTTTCCATGCAATATTCTAGTGTTTTTGTTTCAATAAATTAGACAAAGATTTCTGCTTCATTTTGTCATGTGGGGTATTAAGTGCAGAATGATGCAGATGGGCCACAACTTAACAAAATGTGAAAAAAGTGAAGACTTTTTGAATGCATTGTAGATTCTCAAATATGTCCATTCACATACAAAGGTAAAAATTTGTGCAGTGATATGAGGGACACCATGTAGACTGTAATGTTTTACCGGACATTAATAATTCCAGGTGGACCGTGTTCTTAAGAAGGGTGGATGCCTTGCTTTTTTTTGCCATAAAGCGTATGTGGATGTACACTACAAAGACCGGTCAGAGCAGACCATGAAGGTTAATTCAGAGGTCAGTATTTAAAAAATTTCAATGCATTTTCAGTCTGTTTCTTTGAGTGCCATCACACTGCGGATTTCATGCTGAAAGTTTCGCAGCTAATCAACTGTGTTATTCAGCAACATTACAGTCTATGGCCCCGCATACCTGCAGCGAATTTTCATTCTGCAGCAAAAATGTAATGCAAAAATGAAAGCCATATTTAACTAATTAGGTGCCGGTAAAAATAATAAATATCAATCTTTACCTGCCTGCACTCCCTCATCGGTCTCCACCTTCAGTCTCTGGGTCCCTGCTCATTGGCTGCCAGCTCAGCCAATCACTGAGCTATCCTGCTACAGCCAGTGATTTGCTGAACTGACTGTCAGTGAGCTTGGACCCAGAGACTAAAACGGAAGCATGACAAGGGAGTGCAGGCAGGTAAGCATTTGTTGTTTATTATTTTTAGCGGCACATAGTTAGTTAAAAATGTCTTTCACTACTGATCATAACGTAATGGAATGTCCTTGTTTTATGCCATCACTCTACAAGATGGGTATGACCATTATAGTAATATCTTCTCAAAGAAAGTGGATCACATACATTATGCAGACAGGAATGTACAGGATAATGCACACAGTAATGTCACGGCATAGTGACACCATAAAGGCATAATGCTGCACACCATGATAATATAGCAAAGGATTAATACACAAATACATTTTGCCATACTCAATCTGATTTCATAGCATAACAAAAACATTTGAACATTATGATGTTCAATTACAGGTGTAAAGCCTATAAGAATGTCACATCACGTGTATACTTGCCTAGTTGTATGGAATTTATAAATTTATGTAAAACGCATTCCATCTTTCATTCATATGTCCTAGAACTACCTGTGGCTATATACTCACAGGCCAACAACAGTTTATGCGGATATTCTTGGTTAGGGTGGATTCAAACTACTGAATCCGTGCGGATCAGTTCAGGTGGATTCTGTTTCTCGTACCTGCTCATGGCGGCGCGCATATGCGCCATGTATGGCGTTGAGGGGGGTGCACAAATCCTAGCATCAGCCTTATGTTGTGTTCACAAGTGAAGATAGAAGGCATGGTGTATGATCCTGCACTCCTGGACGTGTATATAAAACATAATTTTGATTATGTTTGAGTGGTTGAAATCATAAAACCAATGTGTTTCGTGCTGTGGCGCTTAATCATGGTTCGAAATGTGTTGGCTTTATGATTTTGGCATAAAAGGTATGTTTTATCTACACAATACCTTCTATCTTCCCTTCTTGTTAAGATATTGATCTCATCATTTTTTTTCAGGTTGAAGATTTTCTGAAAAAATACCAGCATGAAAAATTGCATCATATCCATACGGGTTACAAGGAAATCTTTGAAGCCATTCCTTATACAGACAAAATAAGGTATCCGGACCTTTATATCTTTTTATAAGCATTATAGTTTATTTAGGTAGCACATATTGCTATTTTCTTATAGCACATGTATATTTTGTTGAATTCTTAGTTACATAGTTCTGGTACGTGCACACTGCGGAATGGTGATGGATAACCTGACACGAATTCCGCAGCCCGCACCAGCCGGCAGACTGTGGCGGGCACGCGTGTCTCCGTTCTTGTCATAGACTCCATTCTATGCACAGGCGGATTCTGCCCTCCGTCCATAAAATGAACACGTTCATTCTTTAGACGGACAACGGATTCCATCCGTGCATAGAATGGAGTCTATGACACGGGCGGAAACGCTGCAGAATTCGTGACGGGTTATCCGTTGCCATTCCGCAGTGTGCACATACCCTAACATAGTTAATACGGTTGAAAAAAGACACTTGTCCATCAAGTTCAACCAAGGAGGGGATGGATGCAGGGAAGGAAGGATATACAAGAAGGGGATTGGTCTAAGAACTTGTCTAGCCCTGTTTTGAAGCCCTCTACTGTTTTTGCTCTGACTAGATCCTGGGGTAGACTGTTCCACAGATTCACTGTTCTCATGGTAAAGAAGGCTTGTCGCCTCCGGAGACAGAACCTTTCTTTCTCCAGGCGGAGGCAATGTCCTCCTGCCTTTTGAGGGGGTTTTACCTGGAACATGTTTTCCCCATATTTCTTGTAGGAGCCATTTATATACTTAAATACATTAATCATATTTCCCCTTAAACGTCTCTTCTCGAGACTAAACAAATTTAATTCTTTTAATCTCTCCTCATAACTAAGATGCTCCATTCCCCTTATTAGTTTAGTTGCCCGTCTTTGTACCCTCTCCAGCTCTAGGACATCCTTTCTATGAATCTGGTTTCAAAACTGGACAGCATACTCCAGATGAGGCCGCACCAAAGCTTTATAATGCAGTAATATTATATCCCTGCCCCGAGAGTCCATGCCTGTTTTAATGCATGATAATATACTGCTGGCCGTAGAAGCAGCTGACTGACATTGTGAACCATTCTGTAGTCTATTATGTCTATTATCTACAACAGTGATGGGCAACCTTTTGAGCTTGGTGTGTCAGCATTCAGCAAAAAAACTAGTATAACTCAGATGGTGTGTCACTTCAAGAAAAAACACCATAATTTTTCGATATTTATAGCTTAACCATTTGAGAACCAGGCCCAAAATGACCCAGTGGACTGCACACATTTTGATCTTAGTGTTTTCGTTTTTCCCTCCTCCCCTTCTAAGAGCTCTAGCACTTTCAGTTTTCTATCTACAGGGCCATGTAAGTGCTTATTTTTACAGGAATAGGTGTACTTTGTAATGACGTCTTTCATTCTATCATAACATGTATGACGGAATTCCAAAATTATTATTTATGAAGATATAAATAGGTGAAATTGTAAAAAAGAATGCAATCTGGTAACGTTTGGGGGTTTCTGTTTGCTGCAGCCTGTCATTAGCAGTGAGATGACGGCTGCTCACTGCAGCTGGCCCCCACCTCCTATGAAGCGCACTCCGCTCCGGAGCGCGTTTCATAGCAGGAGAAACACCCAGGATATAAAGTTACATCCAGGGTCGTCTAGTGACAGACTTCCATGGCGTAACTGTACGTCCAGGGTCGTCGAGGGGTTAAATAACAAAAATATGTAATTTTCATATATAACTGTAATAAACCCAAAAATAACTATTGTGTGAAGACAACTACAAACCACACACACTTACTACCCCACCTGACCTCCATCCCTCCCCATACACTACCCCATACACTGACCCCCATCCCTACACACACTACCCCACCTGGATCCCTTACCCACATACACACTATCCCACTTGACCCCCCCCCCCACTCACACACTACCCCACCTGACCCCATCCCCACAGACACAATACCCTACCTGGCCCCATCTCTCTCCACACACACGCTACGCCACATGACCCATCCCCTGACACCAATCCCCCATCCCATCCCACGCATACTTACAATACAATACTGCTGCGGTCCAGGATGTGGGCTGTGGCGCCGGACGACACTGGTGGCAGGAGCAGGACGGGGCTGGAGGCAGGAGAAAGACAAGGCTGGAGCGTGGCACTGCTGCAGCTGTCCGTACGCAGCTACTGTGCCGGGTGATGTCACAGAAGCCCTGCTCAAGTGGCACAATCCACAGATAACCGAAACAGACACCATGACGTATGATATAAAATAAGGTATGAAAACTGCAAAATTTACCCTTTACAGCCGTGTAGAGAAGCCATAATGCAAAAAGGGGGTGACAACGTCACTTTTAGGGAAATAGAGTGTGGCTAATTGAGAACTTTTTGGCCAGTGACAGTCTTTGGCCGATTGTTAATAATAAATAAGTAAATAAAGGCCCAGATTAATCAAAGGGCGCAAACTATCCTCAGGAGTAAACTATGCACAGCATCCAGTCACAGCTCAGCTTTCATTTTACCAGAGCTGAAAGCTGAGCTGTAATTAGTTGCTGGAGGTAGTTTACACCTGTAGATTTTTTTACACCCTTTGATAAATCTTCCCCAAAGTCATTTTTGTATTAACGGAAACAAAGTGGACCTTAAAGGGGTTGTCCAGCGAAAATCTTTTTCTTTCAAATCAACTGGTGTCAGAAAGTTATATAGATTTTGTAATTTACTTCTAAAAAAAATTCTTAAGTCTTGCCTGTTATTAACTTACTTAATTAAACGCCGTGATGCACAGTGATCTTGACTGAGCCACTCACCTCCGTCCTGTTGGATCAGCGATCTGTAAATACAATCTGCTCTTAGGCAGACTCTAAGTACAGATTGTCGGAAATACTAATTAATGCTATGGCATAGCATTCATCAGTATGCAATGCAAAATGTGTAGTAAAAAGTTTTAAAACACATTTAAAAAAAACAAAACAAAAACAGTAATAAAAATGCCTCAATAATGATTTATTACCCCCTTTCCCATTAAAAAAAAAAGAAAAAAAAAAGTAATATGTTTATCATAGCGTGGATTGTCCGAACTATTAGGCTATGTTCACACTACATAAAAGTACTTTGAACGGCGTGGAACACTGCCTTATCTGCTATGGGATCCCGAGCATATACACATTGAATACTCTCCGGCCTGGATCCCATACAGCGCCGCAAAGAACTGATATGTCAGATTTCTGCAGCCGCAATTCAGTGAATTGCGGCCGCAGAAAGACCTGTCAGTTTACACAATGAAGCGAGCGGCTCCGGCTGCAAACTTCATTGTGTGCTGTGTGAAGTTCTGATGCAGTTCAGAACACTGCGTCTGGAAAGATCATCTGGCCGGTATTAAGTACGGAAGTACGGAATGATCTTTGCAGAGACTCTTACGTAGTAGGAACATAGCCTTAAAATGTAAGAATATTTTATATTTATTTTATTTTCATTTATGATGAACAGCGTAAATGAAAAGTGGGGGGGACATTATTGCTGATTTTTTAAAATTGTATATTTATAAAAAAAATGTATAAAAAACAAAGTTTTTCTCTTACACCAATATGATACCAATTAAACGTAGAGATCATGATGCAAAAAATTACACCCTAACCAGCACTGTAGTTGGAAGAATAAAAGCACTATGGCTCTTAGAAAGCGAGGTTGGCTCGCTGAAGTTGTGCTCGTGGGTAAAGCAGCAAGTGCAATAATGATAAATGAGTCCAACAAAGAATGCCACTGCACTCACCGAATCAGCGAAGTAGATGCTTTATTTCAGGAAGATAATTACAACATATGCAGGTGCGTTCCACAGAAAGGAGCAACGAATGTTTCGCGCTTGCGCGCTTCGACTGGCTCACATAATCTACGTCATAGCCCTGGCGCAGCTAAATACCTCAGCTGCGTCAACAGGCAAGGTGAACATGTTAACTCCATATGTACCAGACACACTGTGGAGCAAAAACCTGCATCTCACACAATACATAACATATCAGTACAAAAGTGAATCAATATTAAAATCTATACAAAAGAAACAACTAGAACATACAGTTACAGGAAGTTAGTGGGTTCTCAGGAAGTTAGTGGGTTAGAGATGGAGGGTGGTGATATAGATCAGGAGGCCCAAGTAAGTAGCTGGGTTAATGTAGTTAGAGGGACCAGTAAGGGATCCAAGAAAAGGAAGGCCACTTCTCCTACTATATGCCCAAGCAAAATTGCCAAGTTAGGTGATGATGCAAGGGCATCCGTGTCAGAAATGGCAGCTCTAGTGGAACCTGTTCTCCCTAACAGCCGGGGGAACAGTCCAACTAGTAGTGGGCGGGATGGTATTGTAGGTAGGCCTAGACAGCTAGTGGTTGTAGGAGATTCTATAATCAGGAAGACGGATAGAATAATTTGTCACCAAGACCGCCTCAACCGAATGGTTTGCTGTCTCCCTGGTGCCAGGGTTCGGCATGTGGTGGAAAGGGTGGATAAATTACTTGGGGGGGCTGGGGATGACCCAGCTGTCGTGGTCCATGTGGGAACCAATGACAGGATACAAGGTAGGTGGAGGTCTATTAAAAATAATTTTAGAGAACTAGGTGCTAAGTTGAAGGGAAGGACCTCCAAGGTGGTATTCTCTGGAATACTGCCTGTGCCATGCGCATCGCAGGAAAGACAGCAGGAGCTTAGGGAGTTAAATGCATGGCTCAAGTCATGGTGTAGAGGAGAAGGGTTTGGGTTTTTAGAGCACTGGGCTGACTTTTCATTGGGGTACAATCTGTTCTCCGCAGATAATTTGCACCTTAATGGAAGGGGGTCCGCTGTGCTGGGGGAGAGAATCCTAGAAGGGGTGGAGGGGTTTTTAAACTAGGGATGTGGAGGGAGGACAATGAAGTATGTAATGTAGTGGCAGATAGGTTAGAGAGGGGACAGAACAATGAGGAGGGAGGAGAAGGGTCCTGTGGGGGGAGGATAAGAGCAGTGCATAGGGAGATCCATATGTTGCGGATGAACAGTGAGGATGATTGGAGCCACAGCACAGTAATAAATCCCATTCTTATAATGAAGCGGTTAAACTCGATGGTAATATAAAGTGTATGGTTACTAATGCCAGAAGTCTAGCCAGCAAGATGGGGGAGCTGGAGGCCTTGGTTCTGGAGGAGTCCATTGATGTGGTTGGTGTGACTGAGACATGGCTGGACTCCTCACATGACTGGGCTGTCAATATTCAGGGATTTACGTTGTTCAGAAGGGACCGGGTGGGCAGAAGGGGAGGAGGAGTATGTCTGTATGTCAGAAATGATATTAAAGTGAGTGTAAAAGATGCAATAGTGGGAGATGACTGTGATGATGTGGAAGCATTATGGGTAGAACTACAGAAGGAGGTAAAGAGTGAAAAAATTATTTTTGGTGTAATCTATAGACCCCCCAACATTACTGAGGAGGTAGATGGCCAGTTGAATAGACAAATAGAGCGGGCTGCCCGGGAGGGAACAGTAGTGATAATGGGGGACCTCAACTACCCAGATATAGATTGGGGTCACGGTTCAGCTAAAACCACAAAGGGGAGGGAATTTCTTAACCTCCTGCAGGATAATTTTCTGGGCCAGTTTGTGGAGGAGCCAACTAGAAGTGATGCCTTGTTGGATCTGGTTATTTCTAACAACGCTGAGCTGGTTGGGGATGTCACTGTCCATGAACACCTGGGTAATAGTGACCACAATATAGTGACTTTTAGCTTAAAGTGTAGAAAAGAAAAGCATGTTGGGAGGGCAAAAACTCTTAATTTTAAAAGGGCCAATTTTCCTGGGTTAAGGGCAGAACTTCAGGGCATAGACTGGGAGCGGCTGCTGTCACATACGGATACAGCTAATAAATGGGAAATCTTCAAATCCACATTAAATAACTGTACTGCCAAATATATTCCTATGGGTAACAAATATAAACGGTTAAAATCCAATCCCACATGGCTTACAACCGAGGTTAGAAGGGCTATAAATGAGAAAAAAGGGGCATTCAAAAAATATAAATCAGAGGGGTCAGCTGTAGCATTTAAACATTACAAAGAAGTCAACAAAACCTGTAAAAATGTAATAAAAGCAGCAAAAATTCACAATGAAAGGCAGGTAGCTATAGAAAGCAAAAGAAACCCCAAAAAATTCTTCAAATATATTAATGCAAAAAAACCAAGGTCAGAGCATGTAGGACCCCTAAATAATGGCGACGGGGAATTAATAACTGGGGATCAGGAGAAAGCTGAGTTACTTAATGGGTTCTTCAGTTCTGTATATACAAAAGAGGATGGAGCTGTGGTGGGTGGGGCCAGTACTGAGGTGGGTGGGGCCAGTGCTGCTAACACATGTAATGTACTGAACTGGTTTACTATAGATATGGTCCAAGATAAATTAAACAAACTCAATGTAACCAAAGCTCCAGGGCCTGATGGATTGCACCCCAGAGTTCTTAGGGAACTCAGTTCTGTAATTTCACTACCCTTGTATGAAATATTCCGTGATTCTTTGCTTACTGGTATTGTGCCGAGGGACTGGCGTAAGGCAAATGTAGTGCCGATCTTCAAAAAGGGCTCTCGAACTTCCCCAGGTAACTATAGACCCGTAAGCTTAACGTCCATTGTGGGGAAACTATTTGAGGGGCTTATAAGGGACTACATCCAGGAATATGTAGTGGCTAATAGTATTATAAGTGATAACCAGCATGGTTTTACTAAGGACAGAAGCTGTCAAACCAACCTAATATGTTTCTATGAAGAGGTAAGTAGAAGCCTGGATGGCGGCGCGGCTGTGGATATAGTGTACCTGGATTTTGCAAAAGCGTTTGACACAGTTCCTCATGGACGTCTGATGGGTAAGTTAAAGTCTATTGGTTTGGAAAATTTAATGTGTAACTGGATTGAAAACTGGCTTAATAATCATACCCAGAGAGTGGTGGTCAATGATTCCTACTCCGAATGGTCCCCGGTAATAAGTGGTGTACCCCAAGGGTCAGTACTGGGCCCTCTTCTGTTTAACTTGTTTATTAATGATATTGAGAATGGAATTAACAGCAATGTTTCTATCTTTGCAGATGACACCAAGCTTTGTAGTACAGTACAGTCTATGGAGGATGTGCAGATGTTACAGGATGACTTAGACACACTGAGTGTTTGGGCGTCCACTTGGCAAATGAGGTTCAATGTGGATAAATGTAAAGTTATGCACCTGGGTACTAATAACCCACATGCATCATATGTCCTGGGGGGAGTTATTCTGGGAGAGTCACTGATGGAGAAGGATCTGGGTGTACTTGTAGATAATAGACTACAGAACAGTACACAATGTCAGTCAGCTGCTTCTAAGGCCAGCAGGATATTGTCATGCATTAAAACAGGCATGGACTCACGGGACAGGGATATAATATTACCGCTTTATAAAGCTTTGGTGCGGCCTCATCTGGAGTATGCCGTCCAGTTTTGGAACCCGATTCATAAAAAGGATGTTCTAGAGCTGGAGAGGGTACAAAGACGGGCAACTAAACTAATAAGGGGAATGGAGCATCTTAGTTATGAGGAGAGATTAAAAGAATTACATTTGTTTAGTCTGGAGAAGAGACGTTTAAGGGGAGATATGATTAACTTATTTAAATATATAAATGGCCCCTACAAGAGATATGGGGAAAAGATGTTCCAGGTAAAACCCCCTCAAAGGACAAGAGGGCACTGCCTCCGCCTGGAGAAAAAAAGGTTCAATCTCCGGAGGCGACAAGCCTTCTTTACCATGAGAACTGTGAATCTGTGGAACAGTCTACCACAGGATCTGGTCACAGCAAAAACAGTAGAGGGCTTCAAAACCAGCCTAGACAAGTTCTTAGAGCAAAATAATATAAATGCATATGTATAGAACCTATCACCCCTCCCCCTTCCCTGTATCCATCCCCTCCTTGGTTGAACTTGATGGACATGTGTCTTTTTTCAACCGTATTAACTATGTAACTATGTAACTATGTAACTCATATAATTTTTATCGTTTAGACCTAAGGCTTCCATAGCTCTTGTTTTCATTATCCACCAGGATTCCCGCTTCAATAACTTTTGATGGTGGTCTCCACCCTCTCTGGGGGGCTTCACTGTTTCCAATCCTACGAATTTAAGGACATTTCTGTCACCATTGTGTTTCTCATTAACATGATCTATTAAACATGATGAACCTATGCCTGTGTGGATAGAATTGCGGTGCTCTCTGAACCTAATAAACAGTTGGCGAATTGTCTTTCCTATATAGAAGTGACCACAGGGGCACATGATGGCATATACTACATACGTAGATCTACAAGTAATTAGTTGCCTAATTTGCCATCTCATGCCCCCTATGGTCACCTCTCTGCCCTCCTGCAAGAAGCCACAAAATGAACAAAAACCGCATCTATGATTTCCCTTTGGGGCGGTGTTATCTAGCCAGTTATAATAGTTTTTTTGGCCTTTCTTTCTCGGATTGGTGAGTGCATCCCTAATGGTACAGGTCCGTCTGTAAGAGAGCATTGGTTTTCTCAATGCAATTTCTCTGACATCTTCGTCTCCTTCTACTAGATGCCAATGTTTTCGTATAGCACTTTAAATGATTTTATTCATTTCTGTGTATCTAAATGAAAAAACAAATCTCCTATCACCTCTTCTCTTTTTCTTAGTCTGCAGCATTTGGTCCCTGGAACTAACAAAAGCTCTATTTTTTGCTGTATTTATGATATTAAGGGGATAACCCCTCGCTTCCAATCTGTCACTGAGTTCCTGAGCCTGATGTATGAAGCCCTCATCTGTGCTATTCAGGCGGCGCAGTCTTAAAAACTGACTATATGGAATAGATCTCTTGATGTGAGGGGGGTGGAAGCTGTCAAAATGTAGAAGAGCATTCGTGGCCGTAGATTTATGAAATCCAGAAGTGATTATCTGACCAGCCACCACCTGTACCCTCACATCAAGAAAATCTAGTGAATCTCCACCAAACACTGCTGTAAAAGCCATATTCATTTTCATGTCTTTATTGAGATAGTCAACAAACGCTGTGAATTGTTCCTTAGACCCAGACCACACAATAAACACATCGTCCATAAAACGCAAATATGTGACGATGTATTTCAAGAAGTGGTTCTTTTCCGAAAAGACAAATCACTTCTCGAAAACAGCCAAAAAGAGGTTTGCCAAGGAACAAGCCACTGGAGTCCCCATGGCGACTCCAGAAATTTGTTTAAACCATTTTTCCTGGAAGCTAAATGCATTGTGAGAGAGGATAAAATCCAATGCCTCACTAACAAATTCTACAAAGGGGGCAGGTTTCTCTATACCGCTGAGGATTTCACAGACAGCCTGCATAGAACTCCCCCAAAAGTCATCCCATTTTGAAAAGTACAACCCTCAAAGAATTCATCTTGGGGTGTGGTGAGCGTTTTGACCCCACAGGTATTAGAGGAAAGTATTCAAAAGTAGACAGTAAAAACGAAAAACTCGAATTTTTCCAATAATATGTTCCTTTAGTTTGAAATTTCTCAATTTTATGAGGAACAGGAGAGAAATTTCACCCCAAAATCTGTAACGCAGGTTCTCCTGAGTAGAATGGTACCCCATATGTGGGCATAATCCACTGTATGGGCACACAGCAGAGCTCAGAAGGGAAGGAGCGCCAATTAGCATTTTCAGAGCAGATTTTGCTGACGAAGTTTCTTAGCGCCAGGTGCGTTTGCAGAGCCCCTCTAGTGCTAGCAGAATAGAATCCCCCCAAAAGTCACCCCATTTTGGAAAGTACGCCCCTCAAAGAATTCCTCTTGGGGTGTGGTGACCATTTTGACCCCACAGGTATTAGAGGAAAGTATTCAAAATTGGCCAGTAAAAGTGAAAAACTTAAATTTTTCCAATAATATGTTGGTTTAGTTTGAAATTTCTCAATTTCACGAGGAATAGGAGAGAAAACGTACCCCAAAATCTGTAACACAGGTTCTCCTGAGTAAAACGGTGCCCCATATGTGGACATAAACCACTGTATGGGCACATAGCA
This sequence comes from Dendropsophus ebraccatus, assembly GCF_027789765.1. Lineage (NCBI taxonomy): Eukaryota > Metazoa > Chordata > Amphibia > Anura > Hylidae > Dendropsophus > Dendropsophus ebraccatus. The sequence goes on along the minus strand of NC_091462.1, from coordinate 71,847,502 downwards.
GGGCTCATAGGGGAAGGAGCGCCAATTTACTGGAGCAAAACCGCAGCTAGTAATAGTTATTACAATAGCACAGTTACTAAAATAAAAAAAATGAGATTACAGGTAATCTGGAGGTGGTTACGGACAGTCTGGGGTGGTTACAGGAAACATGGGGTGGTCACGGGCAACCTGAGGTGGTTACAGGTAATCTGGGGTGAATACGGACAACATGGGGTGGTCACGGGCAACCTGCTGTGGTTACGGGCAACATGGGGTGGTTACGGGCAACGAGGGGTTGTTATGGGCAATCTGGGGTGATTACGGGCAATGTGGGGTGGTTACGGATAAACTGAAGTGCTTATAGGTAATCTGGGGTGGGTACCTGTAATCTGGCGTGGTTACCGCAATCTGGAGGGGGTCATTGGCAATTTGGGGTGGTCAGAGGCAAGGTGCGGTGGTCAGAGGCAAGGTGCGGTGGTCAGAGGCAACGTGGCGTGGCCAGAGGCGACGTGCGGTGGTCAGAGGCGACGTGCGGTGGTCAGAGGCGACGTGGCGTGGTCAGAGGCAAGGTGCGGTGGTTACGGGCAACCTGGGGAGTTATGTGCAACCTGGGGGGGATACAGACAATCTGGGATTGTTACGGATAAAGTGAAGTTCTTATAGGTAATCTGGGATGGGTGCATGTAATTTGGGGTGGTTACGGGCAATCTGGGATGATTACGGGCAATGTGGGGTGGTTACGGATAAACTGAAGTGCTTATAGGTAATCTGGCGTGGTTACCGCAATCTGGAGGGGGTCATTGGCAATTTGGGGTGGTCAGAGGCAAGGTGCGGTGGTCAGAGGTAAGGTGCGGTGGCCAGAGGCAACGTGGCGTGGCCAGAGGCGACGTGCGGTGGTCAGAGGCGACGTGCGGTGGTCAGAGGCGACGTGGCGTGGTCAGAGGCAACGTGGTGTGGTCAGAGGCAACGTGCAGTGGTTACGGGCAACCTGGGGGGTTATGTGCAACCTGGGGGGGATACAGACAATCTGGGATTGTTACGGATAAAGTGAAGTGCTTATAGGTAATCTGGGGTGGGTGCATGTAATTTGGGGTGGTTACGGGCAATCTGGGGTAATTATGGACAATCTGGAGGGGGTCACTGGCAATTTGGGGTGGTTACGTTCAACGTGTGGTGGTTACGTTCAACGTGCGGTGGTTACGGGCAATGTGCGGTTGTTATGGGCAACGTGTGGTTGTTACGGGCAGTGTGCGGTTGTTACGGGCAATGTACGGTTGTTATGGGCAACGTGCGGTTTTTAGGGGCAACGTGCGGTGGTTACGGGTGATTTGGGAGTAAACTGCAATCATTACTATAATAAAAAGTGTGTGTTTTATTTTTTTGTGTTTTTCACTTTTTGTACTTTTACACATTTTTACACATTACACATTACTAAGATTACTGTGATATTTTCTATCACAGTAATCATAGTTTAGTGACAGAGACCAAATTGGTCTCTGTCACTTTAAATTTTCAGAGTTAGCTGGTTCTGGCGCGCATGCGCACTTCAGAACCAGCCTGGACGTCGAGGAGGAAGGAGCTCCAGGATCAGGTGAGTATATGGGGAGGGGGGGGGGGGTGACTGGGCGACGGGGGGCGGTGACAGGGGGGGTGGGGGGGAGACTTGGGGGACAGATCACTTAGGTAAGTGTATATAGAACTCTGAGGGGACGAAGGTTAGGAGGGTAGGGTGGTTTAGAAAACAATAAATGGGTGGTATGGGGAAGAGGGATGGGAATGGACGAGGGGGGTTGTGCACAATTTTTTTAGCTTAAAGCGTAACTATAATTTCAGTAGCCAAAAAATTTAATTCCTCAAATAAAAAGCTTACATGTCACCCTTTAAAAAGAGCCCTAAACTGTGTTGATAGTGTGTGCGCTCGCTAAGATATCACTAGTTATTTGGCTCAAAAGAACAAATGAATTTTTCTTCTGGCTGAGAGAAAGTGGACGTGGCCTATCCCTCATCTCCCTGGCTGGGTCCCTCCAATTACTGAGCAGCACCTTAGCAGATGTATCACACATAGCAGGATCAGATAGAGCCCCAGCATACAGTATGACACAATAAGATTAGATACAGAGCCCCAGTAGATGGTACCACACACAGTAGGATTAGATACAGTCATCTGCTCTCATAATACTGTAGGATAATGTCAGCTCCAGCTCTTCCCCTGCACTGCTCCTCACACACAACACCCTCAGCTCTGCTTAGTCACCTCTGTGAGGGGAGGGGGGAGAACGTGCTGCAAGGAGGGGGGGAGGAGGCTTTGTTTATGTGTGTGTCAGGGCTGTTATCTGATCCTCCTGTCAGAGTCTGTACTCTAGGTACGGATCTGCAGGGAGGGGGCGTGTCCAGCAGAAATGCACAAGTATCACAAAGGCAAATCAAACAAAAAAGAATCCACAAAGGGATACAAAGAATGCAGGACAATAAAAAATAAATATTATTGTAATCTTTATTTAACTAATTAATACTTAATAAAATTCATTAAAACAATGAAAAAAGATGAAACAGAACCATACAATAAAGAAATTGGCGAGGGGACATACATATATACTTTATGGAATAATATATTGCACATGCATAGAGAATGCTCATAGGAAAAAGTATGGATGTTGAAATGTTGCTAGCGGTGTGCCACGCAAAAAACTGACATGTCAGTTCATACAATGGAGCGTGCGGCGGGGAATTCGGATGCAGGCGCACACTGATGTGAAGATCATCTCAGGGACACGGACGGTGTCTTACACCATGGCCTTACAGTAGACATGCCCCCCCAGTTGTATCCTGACATGCCCCCCCCCCAGTTGCAACCAGACATGCTCCCCTGTGCAGCCAGTAAGTTCACTGTCCTGGGCTATCGCTGGTCCAGTCATGTGATCCTCCGGTTGCAATCTTCTTTCTTCCTGACGAAACATGCACCTTCTCTACTTCTGGGTCCAGTGACGTATGCTGAAAAGATCCTAGCGTGATGTCACTGTACTCGTACTGTGCCTAGCTCTGCTCCTCATTGGCAGCGGAGCACTAAACCTTGATTAGCTGGTACACGTTATTCAGCCAATCAGTTCAGTGCTCTGCTGCCAATGAGAAGGAGAGTCGGGTGCAGTACGGGTACGCTGACTTCATGCCAGGATCCCTTCAGCATATGTCACCGGATCGGAAGAAGAGACGATCCGGGACGTCCCAGGAGGCAAGAAGATTGGCGGCTGGAGGATGGTGTGACCGGACTGGGATCACCCAGGACAGCGCATAAAGGACAGATAAGTATATTAGGAAAAGGTTAACCAGTTTTTAATTTTCCCTGGAATGCCACTTTAAAGGACCTGACCCAAGCAACTCCCACCCCTAATTCCCTCAGAATCCCACAATACCCCATACCATACCAGTGGCTGTGGATAACAGACAGATTGATAGATATTTTGTTTACAGTGTAAAATAGAAGCAGATTTAGTCATCAATGGGCAAAAACTACAAGATGAGGCAGATACTTGGCAATTGGCTCTGAGGTGCAATGCATGCTGGGAGATGTAGTTTTCCGGATGGCGCTATCTTGGATATAGACTGGCTTTTTAGTAAAACTTGTAGCTCAGGAAGGGCAGCAGCTACAAATATAGATGGCTCAAAATAGTGGGAATTGATGAGTAAGACCAGCTAGGTTTGGGAGCATTTAATTTTTTAGCTCTTGGGTGGAATACCCCTTTAAATGTTTAAATGGAGATCACTAGTTTGTAACATTTGACTGTATGATCTTACTAGAAAATGTTATCTATTGCAGGAAAACTGACATTGTTATAAAGATCCCAATGCCTTTAGCAGACTATATTGGTCTTATCCAGACCTTCTCCATGTTCCAGATTTATCGAGGACTTGAACCAGAAAAGGCTATGGACTTCATAAAAACTACAGAAAAAAGGTAAGAAATGTGATGTATTATTTCTTCTGGTCTGTATTTCAGGGCGAGTATTAAAGGGAAACTATGTGCAAGTTCGTACATACAAACCTCGTGATATGTTCCTTCCTGCCTTCCTCCTTTCCTCCCCTCCCTCCCCACTTATCCTGCAGATCTGGTGGTTCTCTGTATGTGTATTTATTTGAATGGTATCTAGTGTACCTGAAGATTCGTTGTATTACCTGCTGCACATTTACGAAGAGTAAATCAAGTCAACTTCATTACCGAGTCTGGCTACCATCTGCACAGCACTTACACCGCAACCTTGGGACATTTCCCCTATCTGTGGGTGGCCGGTCCTACCACTATTCGGGAGGGTTACTACACCACTCTGACCACCCGTGACTACACAATCCCAAGGGACCCTGCAGCAACCCGACAGGACACGGACGACAGGGGATAAGGGTACAACCGGCCTTACACTATAAAAGCAGGCGTGCCATCACACCTGTGTGCCCTCCAGGCACTGGCGTCACGTGACAAAACCCTAAAAGTTCGGCTGTATCTCGGCCATCCACTGCAAGTGACCAGCCGTCCCACCGCTACAACATCACCAGGGGGCTCACCTTAAACTATTCCTTTTGGTACAGTGGGGGCGTTCCCTGGCCCCCTTAGTGCACCATCCTGCCCGCCTGCCGACACGTACGTCCACACCTATGTATGGATAAGTAGGCACATCTCTCTTCTCAGAGAGAGTAAGAGAGAATGTATGAGCCGTTGCCATGTGCATATGTGAAATATATATACAGTGCGTGCTACAGTGCGACTGTAAAATGGTCATTGAGATCTATAAAGAATATACAGAGAAAAAAGAATGGATAGGGATTCAGCTCACCTAGGCGTTGTCTTCCTTGCAGCAATCACAGGGAGTGGAGGGTGCACGGATGTCCGGTGCTGGCTAGGCACTGATTACTGAACGTAAGTAAAAAGAAAAAAGTGGTGGATTCCGGCACTCCAGACGTGAGGCTAAAACTTAGCGTTTAATAATTATACATTAAAATAGGATGTCACTGGACGGACCAACGCGTTTCACGCGACTGCGCTTAATCATGGTCTGAATGTAAGTGAACAGAAAGTTGGTTAAAAACACAAAGCATCCAATTGTGTGGAGAGCACGTCATAATACGTGGGGGCGGATCCTGGGGCAATGAACATATGTTAACCCTTTTGGATCCAGAATACCTGATACATTTAAAAAGGCAGAAACACTATGTGTGGGGGTTATTAGAAAATCATAAATAATGAAATAGAAGGTCATTTTTGTAGTTCATCCCCCTGGGTCTGCGTGTGTCTAGGCGGAAGATGGTTTCAGCTTCTCTATGAAGCAAAATCTTGCGCCAATCTCCTCCTCTGTGTGGTTTACTGACTTTGATTATACCATAGAAACCGAAAGTCTCTAAACTGCCACTATGTGCTTCAAGAAAATGTTTTACTGCACCAGAAGAGTTCGTGGTGTTGCCCTTTCGTATGCCGGCAATGTGCTCACTGATGCGGTTTTTCAATTTTCTGATAGTGCAGCCGACATATTTGAGGTTACACTGGTTGCATTCAATAATATAGATGACATGGTTGCTTTCACAATTGATAAAATTAATGATTTCATAGGATTTGGTGTCAGTGCTGTCAGTGTAGCGTTTTCTAGTGTTAGTGTGAACACATACCTGGCAGCGATTAAGGCCACACCTGAAGTTCCCCTTAATGTTGTTGACGTTACTTGTGTTAGGAGCATAATACATGCTGGGGGATTTGCCTTTACGTGCTACACATCTGTGGCCTTGCTCTAAAATTTCCGCCAGGGTATCATCTTGTCTTAAAATAGATAAATTTTTGTTTATTATGTTTATGATATCAGGATACTCCGGGGAGTAGGTGGTAGAAAAGGTGAGAGGATGGGATTCTTTATTATCCATGTTGACAGGGTCATTGTTCACACGACCCTGTAACAAGGTGCCCCTGTGTTTATTATTAACAATCCTCCTGGCTCTTTTGAGATGATGCCTGGTGTAGCCCCGGGCGCGCAAGCGCTCTGATGCCAGTTCACACTGGATGTTATACTCAGCTGCATCAGAGCAAGTGCGTTTTACACGGGTAAGTTCACCAACTGGTGTAGCTCTAATAGTGTGTTGGGGATGTTGACTGGATGCGTGTAGTATGGTATTGCCAGCTGTGGGTTTCCTGTATATTGATGTACATACACTGGTGCCTGATGTGGACGTTGTGAGATTTATGTCCAAAAATGCCATATTGGTGGGATGGTGATGATGGGTAAAGGAAAGATTTAAATCATTATTGTTAATGTATGCAATAAAATTCTCAATGTTAGTAGAGTCTCCCTCCCAGACCAGCAAAAGATCATCTATGAAACGACCATACCATTTTATGCATTGGAGAAATGGATTGGTAGGACAAAAAATGTATGTGGCTTCCCACCATGCCATGTAAAGACCGGCGAGAGTCGGTGAGAAGCGCGCCCCCATAGGGGCTCCCCTAATCTGTAAAAAAAATTCTTCGTTAAATACAAAAAAGTTATGTTTCAATAGGTACACAGTGACATCAATAATATATTCTTTCAATTCGTTGGAATAATTACTGTACCTATATAGATGGTAAGCCAGGGCAGTTATAGCAAGATCATGGGGGATCGAAGGATACAGGGCTGTCACATCACAGGTCAGCCAAGTGAAACTCCGAGACCATGCAAAATTATCAAAAGCTGTAAGTACAGACCCTGAATCCTTCAAATAGCCCGGCACACGTGTCACCAGGGGTTGTAATAACTTGTCAACCCATTCACATATTTGCTCATTGAGCGAGCCCACCCCCGATATTATGGGACGCAATGGTGGAGGGAGTAATCCCTTATGAATCTTTGGAAGTCCATAAAATATGGGTAGAGTGGGGTGAGGTGGTATAAGATGATCCGCTTGTTTCTCATCCAGAATGCCCAGGGCAAAGCCCTCTTGTACAAGATTTTTGAGGCTGGCCATGAATTCAAGCATTGGGTCGTGGGAGAGTCTTTTATACGTGGACATGTCATTCAGAATAGTATATGCTGTTTCTTCATATGTTTGAGAGTTCATGACCACGATCTTTCCCCCCTTGTCCGCCATTTTAATAACTATATTTTTGTTTGCTTGTAGTTCTTTAATGGCCTGCCTATCTGACCATGTTGTGTTTGATTGGTAGCTATTCACACAAGATTTGAGATGCAGGTTTCTGAGATCTCTCTCCATGGCATGTTGAAATTCGTCTAACGCAATTACCCTGGACTTAAGAGGATAATATGTGGGGTTAGAAGTATGTATGTGTACGCTGTGCAGTTCTTTTTCTTTCTCTAATCTGCCTTCATATTCTAAATCCAATAACTCAGTTAGATTAACTTGTTCCGAAAATAATAAATTAACAAATTCATTTTCATATGAGGCATGAGAGTTAGGGTTGAGAGTATTGGTGTGCCCTTGACATGAGTCATAAAAATGACGCTTCAGTGTAAGCAACCTTGCAAACTTATTTACATCCATTAGGGTTTTAAAAACTTCAAATTTTTGTGATGGGACAAAGGTGAGTCCTTTAGATAGAATTTTTATATAATCGGGTTTCAAAGGGAAGGAGGATAAATTAATTATGCTTTCTGATGCTGTAGACTTATTAGTTGTAGGCTTTTCCACACTTTCAAATTGATGGGTTAGTATTTCTTGTTGTGTCGTCTGTTCCGTGCGGGGTATCGGTTTTCTTTTTCTGTGTTTTCGTCCCCCACGTCGTATCCGTTTTTTGAAGGTTGCTTATTGGTTGTTATGGCTCCACGTGCACCCTCCTGTTTGTTTTTTTTAGTAGTAGTGTATTTTTGATTTTTCTTTGGTTTATTGTGATGTTCCTGGTTAGCTTCCAATCCTGATTCGGAATCCGTGTAGTCCGTTGTGTCCAGGTCTATAGAGGAAAAACTGACATGTGCTATGTTGTCTTGATATGTTTGCTCTTTATTTGCTTTTTTTAAAATGGATTTAGGTGTTTGTCGTCTGTTGTTTTTCCAGGTGTAAACCTGGTCATAGGTATAATCATCATTGTCTCTCTTGAATTTGCGTTTTTTAACGCTTAAAATATATTCCTCTAATTCCTGAATACGGTTTTTGGTTGTTTTGTTGAGCTGGTCATATTCCGATGTATTGGAGAAAGTCTGTAGTTCAGTTTTGGTGGTTTCAAGCTGCGTTTTTAAATCTTCCAATTTTATTTGTTCGTGTTTTGTGATAATTTTTATTAAACGAAATGAAAAATCATTAATAGCTTCCATCCACTCTTTTTGGAAGTCCTCCGATATGTTTGCACTAGGGCTTTTGTATATTCGTAAGCCTCTAGGTATCATGTTTTTTTCTGCATAAGTATTGAGTGTATTCAGATCCCACCACAGGCGCAATTCCTGTGATCGGAGTTTCTCCCATTTATGGAACAAGCTCTTGCACTCGGGGTTACCGGTGCTTGTTAGGTCAAACACAGCGGTTATTTTGCGTTTCCTTTCCTCCATTAATCCATTCAAGTCAAAGTTAGCAATTTCAGATTCGGCTGATACAGTCGCCTGGGCAGGTTCTAAGGTTAGTGCAGGTTCTTGTGACATGGTTCACCACGTATGAGGGCAAAAAAGAGACGTTACCAGGTATATGTTTTTGTTTGAAAAAGTGATTGTTGCATAGACTTAGTTAATGTATGAGAAGGCGGGGTGCAAGAAACAAAAAAATAAGTAAAAAAATGAAAGAGTTCATACTATGCACCCCGGTAATTTCAGAGGGAGACACGAATCCCACAAAAGCCTTGTAGATATACAGAGAAAAAAGAATGGATAGGGATTCAGCTCACCTAGGCGTTGTCTTCCTTGCAGCAATCACAGGGAGTGGAGGGTGCACGGATGTCCGGTGCTGGCTAGGCACTGATTACTGAACGTAAGTAAAAAGAAAAAAGTGGTGGATTCCGGCACTCCAGACGTGAGGCTAAAACTTAGCGTTTAATAATTATACATTAAAATAGGATGTCACTGGACGGACCAACGCGTTTCACGCGACTGCGCTTAATCATGGTCTGAATGTAAGTGAACAGAAAGTTGGTTAAAAACACAAAGCATCCAATTGTGTGGAGATCACGTCATAATACGTGGGGGCGGATCCTGGGGCAATGAACATATGTTAACCCTTTTGGATCCAGAATACCTGATACATTTAAAAAGGCAGAAACACTATGTGTGGGGGTTATTAGAAAATCATAAATAATGAAATAGAAGGTCATTTTTGTAGTTCATCCCCCTGGGTCTGCGTGTGTCTAGGGAGAAACTCCGATCACAGGAATTGCGCCTGTGGTGGGATCTGAATACACTCAATACTTATGCAGAAAAAAACATGATACCTAGAGGCTTACGAATATACAAAAGCCCTAGTGCAAACATATCGGAGGACTTCCAAAAAGAGTGGATGGAAGCTATTAATGATTTTTCATTTCGTTTAATAAAAATTATCACAAAACACGAACAAATAAAATTGGAAGATTTAAAAACGCAGCTTGAAACCACCAAAACTGAACTACAGACTTTCTCCAATACATCGGAATATGACCAGCTCAACAAAACAACCAAAAACCGTATTCAGGAATTAGAGGAATATATTTTAAGCGTTAAAAAACGCAAATTCCAGAGAGACAATGATGATTATACCTATGACCAGGTTTACACCTGGAAAAACAACAGACGACAAACACCTAAATCCATTTTAAAAAAAGCAAATAAAGAGCAAACATATCAAGACAACATAGCACATGTCAGTTTTTCCTCTATAGACCTGGACACAACGGACTACACGGATTCCGAATCAGGATTGGAAGCTAACCAGGAACATCACAATAAACCAAAGAAAAATCAAAAATACACTACTACTAAAAAAAAAAAACAGGAGGGTGCACGTGGAGCCATAACAACCAATAAGCAACCTTCAAAAAACAGATACGACGTGCGGGACGAAAACACAGAAAAAGAAAACCGATACCCCGCACGGAACAGACGACACAACAAGAAATACTAACCCATCAATTTGAAAGTGTGGAAAAGCCTACAACTAATAAGTCTACAGCATCAGAAAGCATAATTAATTTATCCTCCTTCCCTTTGAAACCCGATCATATAAAAATTCTATCTAAAGGACTCACCTTTGTCCCATCACAAAAATTTGAAGTTTTTAAAACCCTAATGGATGTAAATAAGTTTGCAAGGTTGCTTACACTGAAGCGTCATTTTTATGACTCATGTCAAGGGCACACCAATACTCTCAACCCCAACTCTCATGCCTCATATGAAAATGAATTTGTTAATTTATTATTTTCGGAACAAGTTAATCTAACTGAGTTATTGGATTTAGAATATGAAGGCAGATTAGAGAAAGAAAAAGAACTGCACAGAGTACACATACATACTTCTAACCCCACATATTATCCTCTTAAGTCCAGGGTAATTGCGTTAGACGAATTTCAACATGCCATGGAGAGAGATCTCAGAAACCTGCATCTCAAATCTTGTGTGAATAGCTACCAATCAAACACAACATGGTCAGATAGGCAGGCCATTAAAGAACTACAAGCAAACAAAAATATAGTTATTAAAATGGCGGACAAGGGGGGAAAGATCGTGGTCATGAACTCTCAAACATATGAAGAAACAGCATATACTATTCTAAATGACATGTCCACGTATAAAAGACTCTCCCACGACCCAACGCTTGAATTCATGGCCAGCCTCAAAAATCTTGTACAAGAGGGCGTTGCCCTGGGCATTCTGGATGAGAAACAAGCGGATCATCTTATACCACCTCACCCCACTCTACCCATATTTTATGGACTTCCAAAGATTCATAAGGGATTACTCCCTCCACCATTGCGTCCCATAATATCGGGGGTGGGCTCGCTCAATGAGCGAATATGTGAATGGGTTGACAAGTTATTACAACCCCTGGTGACACGTGTGCCGGGCTATTTGAAGGATTCAGGGTCTGTACTTACAGCTTTTGATAATTTTGCATGGTCTCGGAGTTTCACTTGGCTGACCTGTGATGTGACAGCCCTGTATCCTTCGATCCCCCATGATCTTGCTATAACTGCCCTGGCTTACCATCTATATAGGTACAGTAATTATTCCAACGAATTGAAAGAATATATTATTGATGTCACTGTGTACCTATTGAAACATAACTTTTTTGTATTTAACGAAGAATTTTTTTTACAGATTAGGGGAGCCCCTATGGGGGCGCGCTTCTCACCGACTCTCGCCGGTCTTTACATGGCATGGTGGGAAGCCACATACATTTTTTGTCCTACCAATCCATTTCTCCAATGCATAAAATGGTATGGTCGTTTCATAGATGATCTTTTGCTGGTCTGGGAGGGAGACTCTACTAACATTGAGAATTTTATTGCATACATTAACAATAATGATTTAAATCTTTCCTTTACCCATCATCACCATCCCACCAATATGGCATTTTTGGACATAAATCTCACAACGTCCACATCAGGCACCAGTGTATGTACATCAATATACAGGAAACCCACAGCTGGCAATACCATACTACACGCATCCAGCCAACATCCCCAACACACTATTAGAGCTATACCAGTTGGTGAACTTACCCGTGTAAAACGCACTTGCTCTGATGCAGCTGAGTATAACATCCAGTGTGAACTGGCATCAGAGCGCTTGCGCGCCCGGGGCTACACCGGGCATCATCTCAAAAGAGCCAGGAGGATTGTAAATAATAAACACAGGGGCACCTTGTTACAGGGTCGTGTGAACAATGACCCTGTCAACATGGATAATAAAGAATCCCATCCTCTCACCTTTTCTACCACCTACTCCCCGGAGTATCCTGATATCATAAACATATTAAACAAAAATTTATCTATTTTAAGACAAGATGATACCCTGGCGGAAATTTTAGAGCAAGGCCACAGATGTGTAGCACGTAAAGGCAAATCCCTGGGAGATATTTTATCCCCCAGCATGTATTATGCTCCTGTCACAAGTAAAGTCAACAACATTAAGGGGAACTTCAGGTGTGGCCTTAATCGCTGCCAGGTATGTGTTCACACTAACACTAGAAAACGCTACACTGACAGCACTGACACCAAATCCTATGAAATCATTAATTTTATCAATTGTGAAAGCAACCATGTCATCTATATTATTGAATGCAACCAGTGTAACCTCAAATATGTCGGCTGCATCAGAAAATTGAAAAACCGCATCAGTGAGCACATTGCCGGCATACGAAAGGGCAACACCACGAACTCTTCTGGTGCAGTAAAACATTTTCTTGAAGCACATAGTGGCAGTTTAGAGACTTTCGGTTTCTATGGTATAATCAAAGTCAGTAAACCACACAGAGGAGGAGATTGGCGCAAGATTTTGCTTCATAGAGAAGCTGAAACCATCTTCCGCCTAGACACACGCAGACCCAGGGGGATGAACTACAAAAATGACCTTCTATTTCATTATTTATGATTTTCTAATAACCCCCACACATAGTGTTTCTGCCTTTTTAAATGTATCAGGTATTCTGGATCCAAAAGGGTTAACATATGTTCATTGCCCCAGGATCCGCCCCCACGTATTATGACGTGATCTCCACACAATTGGATGCTTTGTGTTTTTAACCAACTTTCTGTTCACTTACATTCAGACCATGATTAAGCGCAGTCGCGTGAAACGCGTTGGTCCGTCCAGTGACATCCTATTTTAATGTATAATTATTAAACGCTAAGTTTTAGCCTCACGTCTGGAGTGCCGGAATCCACCACTTTTTTCTTTTTACTTACGATCTATAAAGAATGTTAAAAATACCCATGTGATCTTATGTCCTCTCTATAGAATGCCATCTGTATTGCATTTGTATTTCAAAGTAGCCTTTCATGTTGCCTTTTTCTCCCTATACGATGGATCCATAACACTGATGCAGTACTATGAATGCAATGTAATCCATAAATGATGGTTGCATTGTAGAACTGTAATATGCTTGCCCTCACGTAATTTTATGTTAATAAACTTTTGGCTATGTTATTAGGCCCTATTTCTGGGCTCTGTCACTCATATATATTGGGACACCTTCAAAAAATTTGATAATCGGATAGGCTGTACTGTATGTTGGACCATGCCTGTGGCACAACCATAGCAGCCATAGACCAAAAATAGTGTAGTAGTGACTGTGTTTGGTCCGGTTTATGAACACATATATTTTTACTATAAAACATGTACCCAAGTAGTATACTCAGCCAGCTTGAACCTCACCCGTCCTGAATACGCTTCTCTTGGTGCTAGGACAGTGTGAGTTCACCGCAGTAGTAGATGCAAAGGATTTCCAGCAACTCCGTACAGTCCAAAAACTTTAGCTTCTCATGAAATCCACAAATGTAGGCTGCTTATGTGTTTGTTGTTTGTCCTAATCATAGCATATCTATCTATCTATCTATCTATCTATCTATCTATCCAGGGGCGTAACTAGAAATGGCTGGGCCCCATAGCAAACTTTTAATTGGGCCCCCCCCCCCCCCCCCTCAACCGATCACTACGCCGTCAACACACCCAGCTCTACACAGGGTCTGTACTACATATAAATTACAGTGCAAATATATTTAGTGACTCACAGGGGATTTCTCCTCTGATCGGAGTTCTTCCCTTTTCATCTTCTTCTCCATCTGTCCTGGGCCATTATGAAAACTTCTCTGAGCCACGAATCCACAGAATCTGCCAGACAGACATATTAGGCTACTCACTCTGGCACCATCCTCATTTCTATACACACTGCACATCTGTTTTGGCCCCTTTAAGCCCTCTTTCAGTGGGTACCCCTGGCTCCTTATAGATAGTCCCTTGTTCAGTCTTCCACATAGATGGCCCTGTGTGCATCTACTATAGTAGAGGGCCCCTCTGTGTTTATAGTACATGACAACCTCTGTGCATCCCCTATACCAGGGGTAGGGAACCTCGGCTCTCCAGCTGTTGCAAAACTACAACTCCCATCATGTGTAGACAGTCAAAGCTAAAGCTGTAGTTTTTTAAATAGCTGGAGAGCCAAGGTTCCCTATCCCTGCCCTGTAGTATATGGCCCCCTCTGTGTAGTCCCCTTATAGAGGACCCCTCTGTTTAGTCCACTAAAATAAATACCCCCCCTCTGCGCATGCCCTATTATATACATCCCGCAGTGTAGTTACCCTTATAGATGCCTCCTCTGTGACGTCCTCCTTATAGATTGCCCCCTGTATTGTTCCCCTTACAAATGGCCCCCAGTGTTGTCCCTCCCCATATATAAAGCCCCCAGTTCCCCCCCATATATATAGCCCCAAGTGTTGTCCCTCCCCCATATATATATAGCCCCAAGTGTTGTCCCTCCCCATATATATAGCCCCCAGTGTTTTCCCTCCCCCATATATATAGCCCCAAGTGTTGTCCCTCCCCCATATATATATAGCCCCAAGTGTTGTGCCTCCCCATATATATATATAGCCCCCAGTGTTGTGCCTCCCCCATATATGCAGCCCCCAGTGTTGAGCCTCCCCCATATAGCCCCCAGTGTTGTCCCTCCCCCATATATATAACCCCCAGTGCTGTGCCTCCCCCATATATATTGCCCCCAGTGCTGTACCTCCCCCATATATATAGCCCCCAGTGCTGTGCCTCCCCATATATATACAGCCCCCAGTATTGTGCATCCCCCATATATATATATAGCCCGCAGTGCTGTGCCTACCCCATATATATATAGCCCCCAGTGCTGTCCCTCCCCTATATATACAGCCCCCAGTGCTGTCCCTCCCCCATATATACAGCCCCCAGTGCTGTGCCTCACCCATATATATATATACAACCCCCAGTGGTGTGCCTCCCCCATATATATATATATATATATATATATATATATATATATATATACAGCCCCCAGTATTGTGCATCCCCTATATATATATATATATATATATATATATATATATACATATATACAGCCCCTAGTGCTGTGCATCCCATATATATATATATATATATATATATATATATATATACAGCCCCTAGTGCTGTGCATCCCCCACATATATACAGCCCCTAGTGCTGTGCACCCCCCATATATATATATATATATATATATATATATATATATATACAGCCCCTATATATATATATATATATATATATATATATATGGGGGATGCACAGCACTAGGGGCTGTATATATATATATATATATATATATATATATATATATATATATATATATATATGGGGGATGCACAGCACTAGGGGCTATATATATATATATATATATATATATATATATAGTCCAAAAAAGTAGCGGCACTTCCAGTAGCGGTGATTAAGTGTTTTTTGGCTCAAGAAAATGTAGCAACGTTTCAGTTCATACCATATGAACCTTTTTCAAGCTATATACATACACAGCCCCTAGTGCTGTGCATCCACATATCTCATACGTCATGGCGCCGCGGGGGGTGTTCAGAGCGGGGTGAACGGCGCTGATCCTGGCTGACACGTGCAGCCGGGCAGTGCCTCTGTTAGCCGGCGCGGGTCCCGTTGCCGCGGCGGCTAATTAAGCACTTCAATGCAGCTGTCAAACCTGACAGCTGCATTGAAGTGCTTTATGCACAACATCCCTGGTGTCTAGTGGGTCGGATCTCATCGCGGGGGGAAGATCCGTTCTTCTGCCCGTGCTGGGCCTCAGCGCCGGAATGACGCTGATCCCGGCTCGGCTATAGATTGCTATGGCCTACAGCAGCAATCTATGACCGATCTGATGGATCTTTGCTGTGTATATACACAGCATTGATCTCTATGAGAGATCAGTGCTTTGTATATACAAGTCCCCCAGGGGGGGCTTCTAGTCCATTTAAAAAAAAAAAGTAAAAAAGTGTTTTTATTAATAAAAAATCCCCTCCCCTAATAAAAGTCCAAATCACCCCCCTTTTCCCATTTTATAAATATAAATTAATAAATAAATAAACATATTTAGTATCGCCGCGCACGTAATCGCCCGAACTATTAAGTAATCACATTCCTGATCTCGCACGGTAAACGGCGTCAGCGCAAAAAAATTCCAAAGTGCAAAATTGCGCATTTTTGGTCGCATCAAATCCAGAAAAAATGTAATAAAAAACGATCAAAAAGTCGTATATGCGCAATCAAGGTACCGATAGAAAGAACGCATCATGGCGCAAAAACTAACACCTCACACAGCCCCATAGACCAAAGGATAAAAGCGCTATAAGCCTGGGAATGGAGCGATTTTAAGGAACGTATATTTGTTAACAATGGTTTGAATTTTTTACAGGCCATCAGATACAATATAAGTTATACATGTTATATATCATAGTAATCGTAACGACTTGAGGAACATGCATAACAAGTCAGTTTTACTATAGGATGGACGGCGTAAATGCAAAACTCCCCGAAATCAAAACAAATTCGTTTTTTTTTCAATTTGACAGTGCAAATGATTTTTTTCCGGTTTCGCAGCATATGTTATGGAAAAATAATGCCGGTCATTGCAAAGTACAATTGGTTTCGCAAAAAATAAGCGCTCATATACGTCTCTAGGTGAAAAAATGCAAGCGCTATGGACTTTTAAACTTAAAATGGAATAAGCAAAAGCGCAAAAACGAAAATAGGCTTTGACCTTAAGGGGTTAATCTCTGAAACTGAGGAAGAGTAGGTTTCTAGAGAACTATTTAAGAAAAAAAAAGAATTACTAGCAATGTGTACCATACATAAGGAAAATTCTGTAACTGGAAAAACTGATGTGAGAAGAAGCATTCTGAGGTTTATATGTTATTTTTAATTTAACATATAAGACATATAATTTGTTATCCTACAGTATATTAAAGGTTCCTAAGCATTACGTGTTCACAATAGGTGGACAGATGTCAATTCCTTGAGCAGAGACCAGTGACACGTAAGAAATCCGATTGAATTAATCGGACAGGCAAAATTTCAAGCGTTGGCCGTGGTGGAGGCTCCGCTTCAAATTCCACCACTTTTGCTCAGTGTGAATTGTTATCACATGATGTAATTTTATGGCATTATATGGCATTTTACCTTGTAAGACCTCTTCCTCGCTCTCTCCCTCCCTTTTTGGGCCCATACACACTGAGCAAAAGAGGCCGAATTTTACGAGCGGAGTGTGCTTGAAATTCTGCCTGTCCTATTACTTCAATGGCATTTCTCATGCCCCTCTGATATCCGCTCAAAGAATAAACATGTGGCCCTTTTAATGACAACAAAAACATGATACTGAAAAAATTATACTGAAACCTATGCCAGCCTCTCCGTGCAATCAGGATTTATGTAGAGGCAGTGCGCCTCTACATAAATCCCCTGAGCTCCGGAGCTGCGGGGACATTTTTAAGCCCGGCGTACAAAACGCCGGACTTCATAAATGTCCCCCAATGTGTTTACACAGCTTTAAATCTATGTCACATGTATTAGTGAAACATAATGTGGACAGGGACTTATTTAAATACTATATTTGAAAGACTAATGCTGCATTTACACACAACGATAATTAGCCTGATCATACGATTAACGTTTTCGAAGTAACAATTTTTTTTTATAACGATCAGCGTTTAGACGGAACAATATATTGTACAGAAAAATCGTTTTGCGATAATTTTGCGATCGCCTAAGCCTATCTCGCACATAAGTAAAATCGGTGAACAACTGTTTACACAGAACGATCAGCAATTTTTTTTGCGAATGACGATTTTAAGGACAAGTGGCATGAAAAACTTTTCCCCAGTAATTGAAGCACATTACAAAGTTATATAACTCTGTAATGTGCTTCAATCACCTATCTGCCTCCCTTCCCTGTCTTTTCCCCCCTCCACCCCCCACCAGGAAGTGTAAGAAACTCACACAGACCTAATGACTGTCGTCACCGTCACCAAGCTCTTCTCTCAGCTCCTTCTCCTGTTACACTAGCCTCCACCCTCCCCTGCCTTGTCAGGTGACAGGCTTGCTCAGCTCCCATTGGCTGAACAACTGCAAGCCATCACTTGGACTGGGAAGGGGGGGCTGGTGTAACAGGACCTAGAGCAGCCCTCCTGCTGATGACTCATCCTCACAAGAAGGAGCTGCCTGGTGACGGTGACTGCAGTCATTAGGTCTGTGTGAGTTAGGACACTTCCTGGTGGAGGGGGGAAAAGGCAGGGAAGGGAGGCAGATAGGTGATTGAAGCATATTACAGAGTTATATAACTTTGTAATGTGCTTCAATTACTGGGAAAAAGTTTTTCATGGCACTTGTCCTTTAAGAACATGTTCAAAATAAAGATTTTTTCGCTCGTCATTTGATCGTTCGCTGCGTTTACACGTACGATTATCGTTCGAACGTGGAGTTAACCCCTAATATAGTAACTTTGATTAAAACAGTTATATACAATACTTCCCCTCCCGTTCTCTGCGTATCTTGTTGAACATCACTCTTTTACAGTAATTACAATCTAGATCCCTGTTTATGGCAATAAATGGATGCATAAATAATCTTATATACATATATTTCTTTCTTTTTAAGGTTTCTGGAAATTATGCAAGTGTCCTCCGCTGAAACACAAGTTGAGGTCTGGTTCAAATATATTCTGGTGCTGGCATCTAAGCCAAAGTAATCGAAGCATGACAAGAAAACCACTGCATCCCATAATACATTACTGAAACATTTCTTAACCCTCGGAGGGTTAATCAGATTAATTTAAAGAAGCAGTGCAGCGAGACCCAAAGGCGTTGTATGTGATCCCAGGATTCTTTGGGTCTGTGAATAACCATGTCAATAATTAATAGTATGTCAACATTGTTTAAACGTTAATAAACTTAAAAATATATAGTAAAAGTTGGAGATTAGCGAATTTGCTGTAAGTACAGGTTTGTCCAAATGCGAACTCTCAGCACTTGATTCCCAGTACGGTTCAGGGAAGAAAAAGAGTGCTGCACCTCACACCTATGGCTGATACTAGTACCTCTCGGCTGCATAAAAAAAAAAATCAGAATTCTGTATGTGAATTGATCAAGCCACACTGCCCCATGTACCGCGTGCAGGTATCTGATACACATGGGTCCCTACACTAAGTCCACACTGTGCCAGTCAGCAACCACCACCCCCGCAGGCGTGCACAGTCAGGGAAGGGAGGCCATGGAACGGCCCTGCAACCCCCATGCCACAGGACCAGACCCAAAAATGCCACAGCAAAACCCAGCCAGCACCACCGGCAGAGGAAGCTGCCCCCAAACAGCACAAGTCTGGATATGGTATTGCACTCACCATAGCTATCAAAGATAGAATGGGACAGACAGGAGGGATTAAAACCATGAGCACTTAGGTGTCTCCTGCTAATTGTGCTAATTGCGGTCATGTGGGTCTCACCAGGAGGAGTGCAAAACACGGAGAAAAGAGAGAAACAAAATATGATTCAGGGAAGAAAAAGAGTGCTGCACCTCACACCTATGGCTGATACTAGTACCTCTCGGCTGCATAAAAAACATCAGAATTCTGTATGTGAATTGATCAAGCCACACTGCCCCATGTACCGCGTGCAGGTATCTGATACACATGGGTCCCTACACTAAGTCCACACTGTGCCAGTCAGCGACCACCACCCCCCGCAGGCGTGCACAGTCAGGGAACGGTGGCCATGGAACGGCCCTGCAACCCCCATGCCACAGGACCAGACCCAAAAATGCCACACCATCGAGCAAACCCAAACTTACTGGATGTTCGCCCATCTGTATTGAAAAACTATAACAAAAACACAATTGGATCATTTCTGAGATTAAGTCCTGAAACATCTGGAGCACTGGAGTATCCATCTTGCTTCAATGAATTGTTTCAAGTTCAGTGTTCGTTGTAATGATCCCTGAAACTTATGTACAGGCAGCCCAATACCATGGCCATTTAAAGACTTTTTTTGGATGGCCACCATTTAACGCCATAAGACATCCATCTTTTGATAATTACAGCCACAAATAATCATTATTTGTGCCCATAATTATCAAAAGATGCTTGTGTAAATAAATAGCTATCGGTTTAACGTTGTGTCAACATGGCCTGAAAGAGTCACAGAATCCCAGGACGCTGGCTTCGCCTGTTACTGCACTTGTTCTCACCGAATGTTTCTATGCTTGCCTCTATGATTATATTCACAATTACACTTCAATGTGCTTTGACATTTAGTAAACATCATTCTCTGCAATAAACTGCATAACTTTGGTGTTCCTCTCTTGACAAATACTTATTTTTATTTGCTTTTATTGGGCACCAGTATTGGAGACCGAACATGAATCAAGTCAAAATCAATCAAAAATATACATTCCTATCTTCTAGCTGGTCGTCAAAAAACCTTCTAGCTTCTACTATCTCAGTGAGTCCAATCAGTAATTCATTGATGGAATCACTATTCAAATATCTCAAAAATTATAATTGAAGAATTTTATGGAGTGTTAATTTGGCTTATTATACTCAATTTTTCTATTTTGGCATATTTTTGTTGGAAATAAGAAAGCATCAAGATATACCATTTAATGTGCTCCTTAAAGGGGTTACCGAGATTTTTTTTTTATATATATATATAAACTAGCATTGCACTGACTTCTTTGGGTGCTGTATATTCTGCATACTCTTCTTCTTCTTCATCTTCTTTTTTTTTTTTTTTTTAATTTAGAGCGCTTTTGTGTTCTCAGGATCAGTCACATGACCACTCTGCCTGTGTTTTCTTCACTCCTTGTCATATTTCCTGTTCCTGCTAATGAAGAAGCAGTGAGTTATCAGGTGGGTGGGGTTATGCATCCATATTCCCTGAGCCCCACCCCTGTAGGAGGAGCTAACATCTGAGCACAGTAGAAACTGTAGCAGTAAGGGCAGCATGACAAAGAGGAGACCAGGAGCTGATAGCTATGCTGTGGTGGTGGTGGGGCTTAGCCATGTTGCTTTGTAGTGTTGGGGTCCTGGGATAACAGCTGCATGTATGTCCCCCCATGTTTGCATGGATTTTATCACACTCTCCAAAATATTGTGAGCTCCATTGGGGACAGACACCTATATGAGAGACTAAAATCTTTGTACAGCACTGCAGAATAGGTTGGATCTATATAAATAAAGGAACTATGGGGGAGATTTATCAAAACCTGTGCAGAGGAACAGGGAAACAGTTGCCCATAGCAACCAGTCAGATTCTAGGTTTCATTTATTTATTAAACAATATTTTATATTTTTTTTATAACACAAATCTTTCATGTAGGGATATGCACAGATTGTGTACGAAGCAGAACAATTAAGAAATAAACATAGTCATGGTAAACCTCAATACCAGAATTACATTAAATTACATTAAATTAAATTTTTTTTACATTTTTACATAGATTACATTACGGTTTCCTATGTAGGATTGTATAATTAGGTCTTGTTGCCATGTCTAAAGGATTCTGTCCTTAACATTCCAGGAGAATAACCTACAATTAAGGGCCCTATTCCACGGGCCGAGCAGGGCCTGATCTACTAGATCGCCGCTTGTTTACTGGGGCTATTCCACGGCCCGATGATCATTGAGCGAGGGCTGCAGGGACATTGTTACCGATGTCCTTGTAGCCCTTGCAGCATACATTACCTGTCAGGGCTTCTCCTTCGCTCTGTCTTCCTCCCCAGGTCCCGCACGCTCTAGCTTCAGAATGGCCGGTCAGCTGACAGGCCACTCAGCCAATCACAGGCCGCAGCGGTCCCGGGTCACAGGTCCTGAGCGCTCCGTCAGCTGACAGGCCATTCTGAAGCTAGAGCGCGCGGGACCCAGGGAGGAAGACAGAGCGGAGGAGAAGCCCTGCAGGTAATGTATGCTGCACTTCTCAAATCGGCGGTCGCCCGCCGCTCACCGCTATTCCACCGTAGCAATGCGCGGTGGGGGAACAATGATTTTAGGTCTGGCCCTAAATGAACGATCAGCCGATGACACGATCATCGGCTGATCGTTCTCTCTATTCATCTGAGCGATAATCGGCCGAATCGGGCCGATTCGGCCCATTATTGTTCCAGTGGAATAGGGCCCTAAGTCCCTAAGTCCCTTCTGACTATTAAAAGATCTCATTCAATCCTATGCACATCCGCTATATAGGGTAAGTGGGCTAACAGAACAGCTTAAATATAAACTCCTGCCTATATACTAATAATGTTAACAACTGCAAAACAAACAAACAAAATCAAACAGCATATATCAGAATAGTAACTAACGCAAACTATAATCTCTCATGCAACAAGGGTACCGAGGGCGTTTGACTTGGTACCTTATAGTTCAAGATATACTGCCCAACCTGTGTTTATAGTGACGTGCAGATAAGGTGGCTCATTATGTCTAATGAAAGAACAACACCTTGTTCTATACATATAGACTATTCTGTAAAGAATAGAAAAGCTTTGAAAAGCTAGACATTTTAAGGAGATGACATCTCCCTAGTAGCGACAGAGGTAGGGAATGCCATATAAAGAGTTCTAATCTTATTTTGGCGAATAATGGGGGGTAATTAAGAGAATGTATAGATTGGGGAGACTTCCCTATTTTAATGCCAAGGTATCTAATACCAGACCTCGCCACAGCTTGGCTTAGTGACTTCAGTTCCACCTGGTGAGAGGGAGAGTAAGCTTATAGTGGTTGCAGTTCCAATTTAGTAAAATTCATCTTGTTGCCAAAAGTGGTTAAGGTATTAACTATATTTGGGACATCTTGAAGTGGGTCGCCCAAAAACAAGATTATATCATCCACAAACAAGGCTGTCCTTGCTGCCTGGTTACCCACCATGATACCCCCAAAAGCTCGGCTGGAAGCTAGATATTTTGCTAAGGGTTCTAAGGCAATATAAAAGCTCCTGTCAAACCCAATGCGTCTAGTACTTTCCCAGCCACCCCCATCTAACATTGTCAAACGCTTTTTCAGCGTCAAGCGTGCTGAGTGCAGGGCACTCACCTTGCTGGGGATTCAGGTGCACTCTGTCAAATACTGTGAGTACCGTACATATATTAGTAACAGCTGAACACTGTTTAACCCCTTAGGATCAAAGCCAATTTTCGTTTTTGCACTTTTGCTTTTTCCACTTTATGTTTAAAAGTCCATAGCGCTTGCATTTTTTCACCTAGAGACTTATATGAGCGCTTATTTTTTGCTAAACCAATTGTACTTTGCAATGACAGGCATTATTTTTCCATAACATATGCTGCGAAACCGGAAAAAAATCATTTGCACTGTCAAATTGAAAAAAAAAAGTAATTTGTTTTGATTTCGGGGAGTTTTGCATTTACGCCATTCACCCTATGATAAAACTGACTGGATATTTATGTTCCTCAAGTCGTTATGATTACAACGATATATAACATGTATAACTTTTATATTATCTGATGGCTTGTAAAAAATTCAAACCATTGTTAACAAATATATGTTCCTTAAAATTGCTCTATTCCCATGCTTACAGCGCTTTTATCCTTTATTCTATGGGACTGTGTGAGGTGTAATTTTTTGCGCCATGATGCGTTATTTCTATCGGTTTCTTGATTGCGCACATACGACTTTTTGATCACTTTTTATTACATTTTTTCTGGATTTGATGCGCCCAAAAATGCACAATTTTGCACTTTGGAATTTTTTTGCGCTTACGCCGTTTACCGTGCGAGATCAGGAATTGGATTAATTAATAGTTCGGGCGATTACGCGCGCGGCGATACCAAACATGTTATTTGTTTATTTATTTATTTATATTTATAAAATGGGAAAAGGGGTGTGATTTGGACATTTTTAATAGGGGAGGGGATTTTTTATTAATAAAAAAACATTTTTACTTTACTTTTTACTTTAACTAGAAGTCCCCCTGGGGGACTTGTATATAGACAGCACTGATTTCTCATAGAGATCAATGCTGTGTATATACACAGCAAAGATCGATCAGATCGGTCATAGATTGCTATGGCCTGCTGCAGGCCATAGCAATCTATTGCTGAGCCGGGATCAGCGTCATTCCGACGCTGAGGCCCAGAACGGGCAGAAGAACGGATCTCCCCCCCGTGATCGCATCGCGGGGGAGAGATCCGTCCCACTAGACACCAGGGATGCACGGAGGAAAGCCTCTAAGTGCAGCTGTCAGGTTTGACAGCTGCACTTAGAGGCTTAATTAGCCGGCGCGGCAGCGGGACCCGCGCCAGCTAATAGAGCACTGCCCGGATGCACATGTCAGCCGGGATCAGCGTCGTTCAGAGCGGGGTCCTGGCGGGACCCCTCTCTGGACACCCCGTGCAGCACCATGACGTATCAGATACGTCATGGGTCGCTAAGGGGTTAATAAAGCCTGCTTGTTCAGAGGCTATAAGATATGACGTAAGAAATGACAACCGGTCTGCCATTATTTTGGAGAGTAACTTAGTGTCTACAGTGAATAATGATATCAAGCGATAGGATCCCGGCTGTAAAGGGTCTTTCCCTGGGTTTTAATAACAACTTTATATGAGGGCTGTAGGTCTTTATCACCGAGTGCTCCATTATATATGTCTGCTACAACGCTCAATATTTGTTCTCCCAGTATCTTGAAGAACTCACTTCGGGTGCTTTAGCGGTTTTGAGCATTTTACTTACTTTTTGGACAGTAAAAGTGTAATTGGGGCATTCAGGCTTGAGATAACTTGGGTAATGACATTATATCCAGTAGTGTCTGGTCTAGCTGTGGCGAGGCGGCATCAGCATACAACTTTGAGTAAAATTAGCCTAAACATTCATTTATTTGCTTTGGGTTAGTAAGAAGCCTGTTAAAAGCCTGTAATATGACTTGTAGGGGTACGCCCCTTTGCAAAATTGGCAAGAACCCTACCCCTCTTGTTGACATATTTATGTAAGGTGGGCTCAAATCTCCACGTAGGAGAACTTCTCTTTGTCTGCCACCCTATCATCAAAGTCCTATTTAACCTGTTGTCATGCGGACCTGGAGAGTGTCATTAGACTGTGAGAAAGAGGTGTAACAATTACGCAGGTGATCACTTGCCATTTTGTAGGCAGCTGTTGCTTCACTTTTTTCCCCTGAGGCTAGGTTCACACTATGTAACTGTGCGGCTGTATTTTTTATGCGGCTGTAAATGTGCGGATGAAACTTTGGCCATGGGAAAAAATAGACATGCGGCTGAAAACATACGGTCATTTACTTGGAAATCTGGTTCAACTAAAAATAACAAATAAAATCTTAAGAAAGTAATGCAAACACCTCTGGATGCATCTGGGAAAGCAGGGAACACAGTTTACATGAATTGCTATTACCGGGGTTTGCGATCCTCTGCAGTATGCCGATGCCTCTCATGTTTAATATATTGAATTAATAAAACACATTTTCGTTGTAAAAAAGTCCCTTTCATTGTTCAATAATTTAATTTAAACGATTCCATCATTTTGCAATTAAATATACTGTTAAAATAAATATATATATAAATAAATGTATATTTATTTTTTGACAGTATATTTAATTGCACAATGATGGATTTGTTAGAATTAAATTATTGAACAACGAAACTGATTTTATTTTAACAAAAATGTGTTTTATTAATTAAATATTAATTAGTACAGGAATCTCCAGTAAGCCGTTAATTCATATTGCCGGCAAAAGAGCTTTCTGTACTAATCATCACTTTACTGTAATTAAAACATCAAATGTTTCTTCTAATTATGTTATCACAATAGCATTATTAGAAGAAACATTTAGAATTATATGTGCGCTCAGCTGATCGGCTCAGCGCACATATAATTAGCGGGTCCGCAGCACAATGAAGTCACTGTGCTGCGGACCAGCGAAGAGGACACATCGGGGTGAGTATACAGATCTCCCCACCCCCTCCCCAGCACTGCACCCCTCCCAGCAAGGAATGGGGGTCACTTAACCCCTTCCTTGCTGGGATGGGTGCAGTCTGACATCAGTCTGGCCCCCAAGGGGTTAAGGGGGTTACAATACATCCTCCCTTAACCCCTTGGGGGCCAGACTGTAAGCAGCGATCTGTAAAGATGCTGCATACTGTAAGGTGCACAACACCGCTCACAATGATGGGTGTTGTGCTCCTGTTTGTGTGTTTTTTGTGTGTTTTTCCCTTTTTTTTTCCAGATATCGGTATCCTGTGGATTACGTCGGATTCCGTGGACTACGTCGATGACCAGCGGTTGTTTGTTGTTTTTTTTTTTAATAAAATGGTCAATGAGGGGTGTGGGGGTGTTTTTATTTGAATACATTTTTTTTTTAACTTGTGTCTTGTCTTTATTTCTTTACTTTATAGACTTAGTAGTGGAAGCCGTCTAATAGACGGAATCCATTACTAAGTTGGGGCCTAGTGTTAGCCGGTATAAAATGGCTAACACTAACCCCCTATTATTACCCCAGTACCCAATGCCACCAGGGGTACTGGGAAGAGCCGGGTGCCAGTGGTCCCGGAGCGTCAAAATTGGCGCTCCTGTACCGGGCGGCAGCAGGCTGGTAAGATTTAGGCTGGGGAGGGCCTAAACCAATGGCTCTTCCCACCCTGGTGTTACCAGGCTGCTGTCGTTTGGTTTTTAACCCGGCCGGTTATAAAAATAGGGGGGACCCTATGCGTTTTTTTTTTTTTAAATAAATAAATAAAAAAAAACAACGCATAGGGTCCCCCCTATTTTTATAACCAGCCGGGTTAAAAACTAAAGAGCTATTGTTTGGGGGGGGGGGGGGGGGGTTATGTTTCTGTTGGGGTTTAGTGTGTTAAAAAGATCTTACACAGAGCAGCAAGAGAACAAACAGCTGGAGGTGAGAGAAAGAGAGACCTTGAGAGACAGTTTGTCAGGTGCACCCTCAGGAAAGGGCCAGCACATATACAGTCAGTGGGAATCCTAAAGACAGACACCCAGTGGAGAGACTTGGCTGTAGGAGGGAGCCGAGTTAACGTAGGCCTCGGCACCCATCTTCCTGACATTCGGGGGGTACGATTGACTAGGACCCCTGGATACCTCTGGGACCCCAAAGTTGTGGCCTAAGGCCCGGCCCAGTAACCTAAGCAGGAAGCTCCCTAGCAGACAGGGAGGGAAAAGCAGACTCAAACGCCATTGGGGAGAAGTCCACAGGATCACCGTGCTCACCAGCGTCCCACACGTACTGGCAGACCAGGACCTAAGGCAGGTCGTCTCTCTACACACCACCAAGCTCTCACAAGTACAGTAACCCAGTCAAAGCCGCCAGTATTCACCACTGTATGCTAAAGGACTGTATAACATCTGCAAGACTAGCAGTAAAGGAGTTGTTGTTACACTGCCTCCCTCCTTGTCTCCCTGTTGTCTGGTCCACCCGCAACACACCACCATCAAGGGCCATATTACCAGGCAGCAGTATTTTGGGGTTGGCCCCGGGGGAACTACAGGTCCACACCACCGACCATCTTACACAGAAACCGCTGCAGCAGCCACAGAAGAGAGAGAGATACCCGGGAAGGGCCAGAGAGTCCCCCTGTACCTGCAGAAGCCCTCATGCCCACCTGTGACTGTGACAAAGTTCCAGCCATCCTGCAGGTATAGCACACTCTCCCCCTGTAGCCCTCAGTGCATCCCCTCCATCATCCTCTCCTCACTCTTCTCACTCTCTTCCCACGCAACCTCGGCTTGCTGCATGTTTCAATTGGCGTCACGAACAGGATAGGCTGTGTGCCTGTCACAAAGTACCAACACCTCAGCTGTGAGAAAACTGCCCTCAAGTGTGTGCTAACCGCAAAAGAGGGGGAACACTGTACCCACAGAGACTTTAACTGTATGCTGCTTATGTGAAAAGACTGCTAAAGTGTTTCTGCTACTGTTTTATTGAACTGTTTCGCCTGAGAGAAACTTTGCTTAAAAGAGGGGGAAGATGGAACCCATTTCCCTGTGTGTGGATTTGCAGATGTACAGCATGGACTTTGCTTTATTGAAAGAGACTTTACAAGACACCATGTTTGTTTCACTGTGCCACCTTTACTGTGCTCTCAGAGACATTGCCACTATCCTAAAGAAGAAGGATTTATTTGCTGCGTCACAGTCGCAGTGCACCGCCCCTCAAGGGGTTAACTACAGCTCCGCTGAAGCACGGGAAAGAGTAAGTCCCGCCTCACCTCAGAGCAGCTACGCAGCACCACAACAGCAACGGTCACCCGCCAAGTCTCCTAGAGGTCTGCACAGACAGTGCTTCCGGAGTCCACTGTGTGCCGCCATCTGTGTGCCGGAGTCCCAGCCTCATAGGAAAAAGAGCGCCTCCGTCCCACACAGGAAGTGGGCGGAGCCTGGACTGCCCGGAAGAGGAGGGGGTTCAGTAGCGAGCAGCATGGCGAGCAAGCAGCAACCCGAAACCGGAGTTCCCGCAACCGCCATGTCCGCCAACGGACGGCATGCCTGAGCCACAGCCTGCCCCTCACTCCTCGGAGCAGGTCTGCATTGGTATGCCTCCGGACGCAGCGCTCGAGACAGCTGACCCAGAAGAGGCACGGGTGCTAGAAGCTCCACCACGCCAAGTTCCTGTCATACCCTGGGAGGACAGGGCATCGTTAAAACCCCGTTTGATGGACGGTCGGCCACCGAGCCCAGAGGAATCTGTGATCCCCAAATGGTGCTTTGGGAACGAAGACTGCTTGCAGCAGATCCTCACTGAGATCCGTGAAGCTAACACAGTCCAGGGGACCCAGCCCCGACAGCGGCCAAGCACCGACACCGACCAGAAGTATCAGCAGTTTTACCAAGAGAGGATGGACCGAGAGCGGGAGATCCGCCAGAGGCTGAAGGAGCCCACCGAGAAGGATGCACGCCCCTTACGGCTGCAAGGGACAGTACGTGAATTCAGCCGGGACTGGGGGTATGGGTTTATTGAGGACAACCACGGGCCCAAGTGGTATTTTGTGAACCGGGCTTCAGCGAAACGCCCTGACCTGCCAGAACACTTATACTCCCTGTTCCCAGGAGAACAGGTAGAGTTTACCCCCATGCTGGGACCCCGAGGGTGGTGGGCAGCGGGTGTCACCAGGGTACCGCCCCCACCTTATAGCGGCCCAGATGAGGACTGGTCAGAAGACCCCCACAGACCCTCCGTAGCCCTCCGAGAGACCCCAGAGGGCCTACGTCTGTTGCCGCTACCGCCCCCAGGCTCTGATGGGAGTGCTCCCAGCGCCAGCACGGCTGAACCAGCGCCTTCTCCCCCTTCAGCCCCAGCAGTCGCTGCAGAAGTGGCTCCGCCTGATCCGGTCCCCACTGTCACAGCTCCAGCGGTACCCACCGTCACCCTAGAGGTACCACCCGCACCTACAGAGGCCACCCTGGTGGTTGCAAAACCTGTGTCTACGGTAACCTGGTCCACAAGCCCTCCGGGTGTCCGGGACGTCGCCACCACCACCATTGTGGAGGCGAATGCCACCTGGCATATGCACCTAGCCCCAGGAGTGAAGGTGCTCAGTGGTCCCAGCACTTCCACCGGAGAGAAGAAAGCAGTGTCTGCAGGGGTCTCGGCCGAGTCCTCCATCCCCACACCATCAGGAGTAGCAGCAGCACAGCTACCAGCGTTTCCGCCACTCCCACCAGGTGAAGAGCGACCACCCTTATCCAGTGCTAAGGGCAGAGCCGCCATCTTGGCTCTCTATAACTTGCAACAGCGCTGAGTTCGACTGAGGTACTGTTTGACCTATTGTTGGCAGGAATGCCCAAGTTCACTTCAGGGACTACTACAAAGAGTTAACTGTTTATTGCAACGTTTAAGAATTGTGCCTGGCAGCTGCCATGATCCAAAATATGGTTTTATAAAGTTTTATGTGTGCTGCAACGTTTTCTTATCTAAGTAAAAGTGCCTGGTCTTAGGACCATGAAAGTTTTGCACTAAAGTGCTATTGTTTGGGGGGGGGGGTTATGTTTTTGTTGGGGTTTAGTGTGTTAAATAGACACACATATGCCATGGACTGCCTTTTTTTCCATGAAACTCTAATGGACGCTATCCACGTCATGTGCCAAAGAGTTTGTTTGCACTATTACACTGTTATTGCAGCCATGTGTATTGCTTGTCTAAAGAAGCACTCTAATATGGACGCTGTGCTAAGTGCCAATAGAGAGACTTTAAGAGTTCCCTGTTGGGCAGGAGCCCACTATGTTTACAAAATTGTTTGCACTATATTTGCCTCTGTGCCTAACCAAACTTTTACACTTTTATACAGGTATGGTGCCTTTTATTTGTGTTTCCAGCTTTCATCCTCGCCCCAGCCCGTCGCCGAGGCCGGCTTATTTTTAGAGGGGGAATTATGTAGTATACCAGAGCATGGTTCCTGTGGCTGGGCTGAGGATAGCACCTGTCAACAAGTGTTATTATATATTTTAGGAGTTAACATGTTTTATGTGCAACTATTCTCTGTACCCTGTAACTGGCAGGCAGAGACGGGTTACATGCTTTACACTGCACACAACACACTACAGCGACATCTACTGACCGTAGTGGGAACTGCTCTAGGTAGTGTGGTAAGCTTAGGAAGTTGCTAGAAGGGGGTGTGGTTATGCAGATAGGCCCCCTATATAAGGCTGGATGTTGCAGTGAAACAAGAGACAGGAGACAAGAGACTAGTGAGACAAGTGACCAGCTGTAGAGGGGATAACATCACCTCAGGAGATCACCACAGAGAGAAAAGCTGCTGAGGGGAACAAGGAGAAAGATCTTACACAGAGCAGCAAGAGAACAAACAGCTGGATGTGAGAGAAAGAGAGACCTTGAGAGACAGTTTGTCAGGTGCACCCTCAGGAAAGGGCCAGCACATATACAGTCAGTGGGAATCCTAAAGACAGACACCCAGTGGAGAGACTTGGCTGTAGGAGGGAGCCGAGTTAACGTAGGCCTCGGCACCCATCTTCCTGACATTCGGGGGTTGGATTGACTAGGACCCCTGAATACCTCTGGGACCCGAAAGTTGTGGCCTAAGGCCCGGCCCAGTAACCTAAGCAGGAAGCTCCCTAGCAGACAGGGAGGGAAAATCAGACTCAAGCGCCATTGGGGAGAAGTCCACAGGATCACCGTGCTCACCAGCGTCCCACACGTACTGGCAGACCAGGACCTAAGGCAGGTCGTCTCTCTACACACCACCAGGCTCTCACAAGTACAGTAACCCAGTCAAAACCGCCAGTATTCACCACTGTATGCTAAAGGACTGTATAACATCTGCAAGACTAGCAGTAAAGGAGTTGTTGTTAAACTGCCTCCCTCCTTGTCTCCCTGTTGTCTGGTCCACCCGCAACACACCACCATCAAGGGCCATATTACCAGGCAGCAGTATTTTGGGGTTGGCCCCGGGGGAACTACAGGTCCACACCACCGACCATCTTACACACGGGTGCAGCCGCCCTACAGAAACCGCTGCAGCAGCCACAGAAGAGAGAGAGATACCCGGGAAGGGCCAGAGAGTCCCCCTGTACCTGCAGAAGCCCTCGTGCCCACCTGTGACCGTGACAAAGTTCCAGCCATCCTGCAGGTATAGCACACTCTCCCCCTGTAGCCCTCAGTGCATCCCCTCACAGAGGAGCTCAGTGCCACGCTCAGGAGAGACTACCATCACCATCAACCTCTCCTCACTCCCCTCACTCTCTTCCCACGCAACCCCGGCTTGCTGCACAAGGTTGTGTACTCATCCCTTGCTATCATATGTTGAACTGATCACTGAATGCTGTAGGTTCTTATAAAGCAGATATAAACTCACCGGCCACTTTATTAGGTACACCATGCTAGTTACAGGTTGGACCCCCTTTTGCCTTCAGAACTGCCTCAATTCTTCGTGGCATAGATACAACAAGGTGCTGGAAGCATTCCTCAGAGATTTTGGTCCATATTGACATGATGGCATCACACAGTTGCCGCAGATTTGTCGGCTGCACATCCATGATGCGAATCTCCCGCTCCACCACATCCCAAAAATGCTCTATTGGATTGAGATCTGGTGACTGTGGAGGCCATTGGAGTACAGTGAACTCATTGTCATGTTCAAGAAACCAGTCTGTGATGATTCTAGCTTTATGACATGGCGCATTATCCTGCTGAAAGTAGCCATCAGATGTTTGGTACATTGTGGTCATAAAGGGATGGACATGGTCAGCAACAATACTCAGGTAGGCTGTGGCGTTGCAACGATGCTCAATTGGTACCAAGGAGCCCAAAGAGTGCCAAGAAAATATTCCCCACACCATGACACCACCACCACCAGCCTGAACCGTTAATACAAGGCAGGATGCATCCATGCTTTCATGTTGTTGACGCCAAATTCTGACCCTACCATCCGAATGTCGCAGCAGAAATCGAGACTCATCAGACCAGGCAACGTTTTTCCAATCTTCTACTGTCTAATTTCGATGAGCTTGTGCAAATTGTAGCCTCAGTTTCCTGTTCTTAGCTGAAAGGAGTGGCACCCGGTGTGGTCTTCTGCTGCTGTAGCCCATCTGCCTCAAAGTTGGACGTACTATGCGTTCAGAGATGCTCTTCTGCCTACCTTGGTTGTAACGGTTGGCTATTTGAGTCACTGTTGCCTTTCTATCAGCTCGAACCAGTCTGCCTATTCTCCTCTGACCTCTGGCATCAACAAGGCATTTCCGCCCACAGAACTGCCGCTCACTGGATGTTTTTTCTTTTTCGGACCATTCTCTGTAAACCCTAGAGATGGTTGTGCGTGAAAATCCCAGTAGACCAGCAGTTTCGGAAATACTCAGACCAGCCCTTTTGGCACCAACAACCATGCCACGTTCAAAGGCACTCAAATCACCTTTCTTCCCCATACTGATGCTCGGTTTGAACTGCAGGAGATTGTCTTGACCATGTCTACATGCCTAAATGCACTGAGTTGCCGCCATGTGATTGGCTGATTAGAAATTAAGTGGTAACGTGCAGTTGGACAGGTGTACCTAATAAAGTGGCCGGTGAGTGTATAACTCCAGCTTTTCTCCGTTATATGGTGAGCCATGCACAATGCCTACCCAGAATTTTTGCATCCGAAAACAGTTGCATTGTTCCAAATGTGATTCCTGAAGTAAGGCAATGTCTGCCTTTAACTTTTTGAGATGTCATATACCATCATGCAGTTCTGCGGGGAGCACAAGCCCTTAATATTCCAGGAGACGATCTGCATAGCAATTGTCAGCAAACATGATAAGCACTAGTAGGGCCCAGGGGCCTTTTCATGGTAAAGTAAACACACATCAAAGCAAACAAAAGAAATATCAAACCTAAACAATACGTCTGAATGCCACCTGATAGTAAAATGGTCAGTGCGGGACAACTGGCCAAAGAGAAAACAACAGCGCCTATGTCTTCCACTTGTTCAGTGTATGATTATTTTCCTAGTTATATCACATCCATCTATGTAGAGCACTTCCTGTAATAGCTTTTAGAGTCCCATATAATGTCCTTATACAGGAAGAGTGGATTGTTGATTTGTGGAGTATCTTGAATGTGATTTCTCCATTTTAGATATGCTTTTGGAGTTTGCTTGAGCGTCAAAATATTTTTCCGCCTCTATAGGCGAGGCAAAGGTTCTTGTACTGCCATCTTTGTAAATGATTTTTAAGGTAGCTGGGTATTGAAGACAGAATTTTGTGCCAGCATTTTATAGTGGTACATATGACACTGAAAGCTTTTTGCTTTTTAGTCACCTCTGCAGAATAGTCAGCAAACAAAATCACTTTGGATCCTCTAATAAGCAATGGTGCTTGCAGGGCTCTGAATGCTCATAGTGTATCTTTCTTATCATTAAAATCAAGGAATCTTGCAATAACTTGCATTGGTCTAGTGTTTACCAAGTCGTCCGGCGAGCTGAGATTCGGACCAACTCTATGGGTCTTTCCAGTAAGCTGACTATTCACAAGTTATTTCGTTGCGCCCTATTTTCCTGATCATCCAGGCACTGTTTTAGCTGTTTGATTGTCCTTTATGAGCATCTGAACCTGTGGTTACGAGAGGCTTATACAGTTGCTGACAAAGTTTCTTTAAGGTCCATGGCAAGCCTTTCTGCCACTGCGATAGCTACAGTAAGTGGTTGTAGTTGATCTTCATTACAGTTACAGAGAGACTTGCCTCCTTTCAGCTGCTACTAAGATTTGAGAGCTCTGTGAGAGAAGAATAACATCCTCTTCACATGTTGCCGGTAATTGTTTAGAGTCCTCAATCTTGTTACTTTGGACACCCGTCATATTTAGCTGTTGCGTAACTGTGTTGGATATGGAGAGGGCTTGTGTAGCAGTATAGGGAGGGATCCTCTGGATGTACCTATCCATAATTCGTGCACCCGTGGTGTTCAGGATGTCGCTTGGCTGCCCCTAGCAATGCTTCCAGTTGCTCTATATGCAGTTTTAGGCAGGGTTCACACTATGTATAACACCGGCTGTTCTGTGACCCGGGCGAATCACAAAAGGGCCGATGTTACTGAAGATTAGCGTACCAGTCTGGATGATCTTCACTTCTAGTGAATTCGGATGTGGGCACACCCCTATCCCAATTCACCGTTGCCGCACGCTGACAGGTTCTCTGCGTCCACTATTTAATTAATTCAATGAATAGCGGCTGCAGAAAACTGACATGTCAGTTTTTTGTGCAACCAGATGGAATCTCGGCTGGAGCGTGTACTATGTGTAGACATTGCAACAATGGCCGTGATTTACACAAAACATACGTTGTGTGAACATATGTGTAGGTCTACAGTATACAAATGTGTAGGTCTGAGGAAGACGTCCAGTTTCATATTTAGAGGCCTTTTTAAAAATGATTGCTGATTGGTTGCTATGGGCAACTGCTTCACTATTACTCTGCACAGGCTTTGATAAATCTCCCCATATATTGTTATTATTGTAAGGTAAAGATATATAGTGTCAGGGCAGTGCTGCTGCTGTCTGTAATATGGAGAGGAGAGATGATCCTTTACCTCATGTCAGTCATCATTCTATCTCTTGCAAAGGGAAATTTGCAGCAGAATCCCGGCTCACTGGAACCCCACCCACCTGTAGGATGGTTACTGCAGTGTATATGCAATCCAGGACTACAACTTCCAGCATGTACATGTGTGCTGGGGTTTGTAGTTCTAGTAAAGATTCAGAAAACTAGTTTATTTGATAATACAAGTAATTGGCAGTCACTGAGCCACCATGCTGCTCAAAAGGCACTTGTAGGAAGACAGACATGTCCCTGCCTATGGGTAGAGTGGGTGGAGCTAAATTCAGAAAGGAGGGGGTGAAGCAAAATGCTTGCAGAGCTGTGATGTCACTGCTGACCCCTGTGATCTTGAAGTTCTTTATGTAAACAAAGACAAATCCAAAAAGCAGTAACAGACGATGCCCAGGGTCGCAAAGGTGAAAAAGGTTAAAGAAATCAACTAAAGCCCCTTTAACTTTGGGAGATTCAGAGGTCAGGTAAGCGCTTGCTTGCTCCTCGTTCCCCACTTGCTGCCAGTGCTATTACTCGCGCTGACAGAGAGCGGGTAAGAGCCGGCGGGCCGCAGGGAGCTACAGGGGGGCTGCTCGGGTGATCGCTGGATGGTCTATGCCAGGGGTACTCAACAAATTTTAGTGAAGGTCCACTTACCGGGGTCTATTGTCAGGTGAAGGTCCGAGCTGAACATCAGTAGGAAACGTGTTTTGTTACTTTTCACAAACGTTCAACTATTTACATACAGAATTGCTGCTTATTAGCGGGAAAACTGGCATTTTTTCTCTCTCACCAGCACTTTGATATTAGGTACAAAGGGGGTGACTGCCCTGGTAGTATTTAGCCCCCCCTGTTGCTCCCCCAGTAGTGTATAGCCCCCCTGTGCGCTCTCCCCTAGTAGTATATAGCCCCCTGTTGCTCCCCCAGTAGTATATAGCCCCCCCTGTGCGCTCTCCCCCTGTGGTATATAGCCCCCTGTGCGCTGTCCCCAAGTAGTATATAGCCCCCTGTGAGCTCCCTCCAGTAGTATATAGCCCCCCTGTGCACTCTCCCTCAGTAGTATATAGCCCCCCTGTGTGCTCCCCCAGTAGTATATAGCCCCCCTGTGCTCTCCTCCTGTAGTATATAGCCCCCCCTGTGAGCTCTCCCCCAGTAGTATATAGCCCCCCTGAGAGCTCCCCCCAGTAGTATATAGCCCCCCCTGTAAGCTTCCCCCAGTAGTATATA
Source organism: Dendropsophus ebraccatus (assembly GCF_027789765.1). Classification (NCBI taxonomy): domain Eukaryota; kingdom Metazoa; phylum Chordata; class Amphibia; order Anura; family Hylidae; genus Dendropsophus; species Dendropsophus ebraccatus. The sequence continues at coordinate 71,811,339 of NC_091462.1, read as the reverse complement.
GCCCCCCTGTGCTTTCCCCATGTAGTATATAGCCCCCCATGCGCTCTCCCCCTGCAGTATATAGCCCCCTATGAGCTCCCCCCAGTACTATATAGCCCCCGTGAGCTCCCCCCAGTAGTATATAGCCCCCCCGTGCGCTCTCCCCCTGTAGTATATAGCCCCCTGTGAGCTCCCCCAGTAGTATATAGCCCCACTGTGCACCTCGCTCCCCTCTGCGGCTGTCTTCTTCTTTTCTCCTGTCGGTCCAGCCCCCGGCTGATACGCGCTCTCTGGGGACGTCCCGGAGATTCCCCAGCAGAGCGCGCACTCAAAAGTACAGGCCGGCGGCATACACTGAGGTTTTTGGTGCGCGCTCTGCTGGGGAATCCCCGGGACGTCCCCAGAGAGCACGTATCAGCCGGGGGCCGAGCCGACACTGCCCCCAGCCCCACAGGTGTACTGGAATCTAAGGACAGTACGCCTATGGGGCGGGAGGCATTGCGGTAGGGAGCGGGACCTCCTAACCGCCCTGAATGTCCGTCCGTCTGACCAGGAGTCCGGACAGCTGGCCTCCGCGGTCGGGGTTCGGACCGCGGTTCGCCAGTTGAGTACCCCTGGTCTATGCAAACCATAGAAGATAGCTGCGGTGTGCAGCTGCCGCCGCTCCTATTCCACGGAGCAATGGCAGCATATGGCTGCTATCTAGATTTTTCAACACGTTAAAAGGCAATGATCAGCCGACATCATACATGTCGGTTGATCGTTGTCTTCTATTACATGCGACAATTATCGTCTGTAACGGCCGATATTTGCTTTGTGTAATAGGGTTTTAAGGGAGAGGGACAGATTACAAATTACACCCTTTTCCAATAAGAAAAATAGTTGGGCAACCTTTTTAATTTCTACAGGTAAAAGTGTCAGTTTGGCATACAGTCCACAGATCTACATATGGATGTCTTTTTTTGACAATATTAAAGAGAATCTGTCACCCGGCATTGGGGCGCAGACCCCGCCCGACCCCCCGGTGGAGCCCCTTATACTTACACTTTGCTGCAAGTCCCGCTCCTGGACCCGGTCCCCGGATGGTGATGTCGGCGGCGGAAAGTGAGCGCACGCTGTATCCTAATTACCAGAGATGAGTCTGATGCCCATAGAGAATGACTGGAGCTGTCATTCTCTATGGGTGTCGGACTCATCTCTGTAGCGCTTGCGCAGGGCTGCCGACGGCGATATCTCCATCCCGGGACCGGGTCCAGGAGCGGGACTTGCAGCAAAGGGTAAGTATCCTGGGCTCCACCGAGGGGGCGGGCTCTGCGCCGCAATGCCGGGTGACAGGCTCCCTTTAAAAGTTTAGTTTACCACTATTCTAAATGTTAAATATTGAAGCAACCCTTTTGTTTCAATGGAAATTAACATGCTAGTAACATGGTCACTGTGCTAAGGTTGGATTCATTTTTGTGCTTCCCATAGACTGCCCATAGACTGCCTGTATGACACGGAGGCTGGCGGGATTTCGCGGTGGAGAGCTCCACCACAGAATTCTGCAAGTTTTACGTGTAAACTGGCCCTTAGGGTATGTTCCCACTGAGTAAATCAGAACTCTCTGCTGCGGAATCCCGCCTGCCTCAGTGTGTCATAGCCTGGCTATGGGAAAGCTTGCCCATCTTCGAGGAGAGTTCCACTGTGGAATTCCGCCTGAATCACTTAGTGTGAAAATACCCTTAGGGTGTGTTTCCACAAAGAGATGTATCTAACAGATTATTGAAGCCAAAGCCAGGAACAGACTGTAAACAGAGAACAGGTCATAAAGGAAAGGAAATGGGTGACATATGCCATGGTGCCTTAGATAATGTGGTGTGAAAGGATAAATATATACAGTATATATATATATATATATATATATATATATATATATATATATAAATAATACAATTTATTACATTAAAACAGAATGTTAGAGAAATATAAAGCAAGTCAGTTGTTATAATGGCTCTCTTGGAGGGCTATTTTACATGAAATATAATCTCAGTATTTAATTGGTATTTGATATCAGACCTGAATGGCTCTTCCAGCGTCCTGTCATCTTTGATAAAGCTATTATATTTTATCTTGACAACGTAGAGAATTTTAGTCAGCCAGCTTACAAAAGTGAAATGGTTTATATGTCATATGTCCAAAACAATTCTTGATTTTAAGTAATCTGTTCACAGCCTGTATTCTAAAATATCACCAGATAATACATGTGAGTCTTCTCTGCAGATAATGTCAATGTAAATTACGATTTCACTGGATATAGATTGTTAGCCTGGATAACATAAAAGGCTGCTGCAGTAGATATTTAAGGTCACGCAGTGAATCTATAGAGTTCAGGAATTTCATACAGAAGATAAACGTGTAGTCTTCAGGCTGAGAATGTCTAATTGAAGCAAATAATGGTCCAGGCTACCTTGGCATGCTCTAGTTCTGTGGATTTCAAACAGATGAATCATTTTTGACAGTCAAAAATGATGTACTGCACTAACATCCTGTCATCTTACACCAGAAGTCTGAATTGAGAGAGCTGAACATTTTTAGATGATGAATATCACCCCTTTACTATCAGCAGGTCTTGCCTGGAAGTGAGATCAAAGATTCAAACTTTTATAAAGGGAGAAAAAGAAGCTCATACTTTTATGCATTAAATATATATGGACGTGAGTTACATTCAGTCAAATGGTGGATAATTCCTAAAATATCACTTTTTTTTTCTAAATTGTACGGCTATGTTCACGCAACGTCAAAAAAAGAGAAAAGGTGACCGATTTTGCTATTTAAAAAGACGTCCGTTTTTACCATGATGCATTAAAGTCAATGGGACGACAGACGTCCAATGCACACAATATATTAAATAACGGACATTGTGTGGACGTCGAAATAACGATCATGACAATTATTTTTGGATATCTTTTGCAAAAAGCTGAGGTTATTTTTAAGTTGTTTACACATAGATTTTTTTTATTACTGCCCTTTCACCGTTTTTACTATTAAAGGGGTTGGCCACTTTGTAGTAAAATAGTTCAGTGTACAGTATTAGTAACTGCACTCACTGTATATACTGACAGCAGCTTCCTGTGTACCTCATAGAGCTAAAATAAGGCTCCCCTCCTCCAGGCTGTGCTGCCCTCCTCTGTTTTGTTTCTGTCCATAAAATGGCCGACATGGAGGAACATGTGACCCTGCCCCGCCCCCCAGTGTCCACCATGGTCACATGCTCCTCCATGTCAACCATCTCATAGAAACAACAACACAGAGCAGAGCAGCCCAGCCTGGAGGAGGGGAGTACAGTGAGTACACTTAGTAATACTGTACACTGAGCAATTTTACTATAAAGTGGCCAACCCCTTTAAATTTAATTGAGTTTTCGATTAAAGACACACCCAAAGGCCAATTAGTAAACCCAAACTAGAATAATGTGCCAACAGCCGTCATTGCACGGAGGAGAGGGGAGGCCACACAGCTAAATAACGCCTGGAATTTTAGACTCAAAATGACGTATGTCATTTTAAACTGAGCTGAAAAAGCATTGTGTGAACAAAGCCTATTACACAGTTTTTTCTCAATGGTCAAGTTTATTAAAATTAGGATCCTTTTACATAGGCAAATAATTTCTAGTTATAAGCTCCTATCTTATGGCTATATGGCATGTCAGTCAGCGCTCCATAGACTGTGTTTTCACATTTGTGTTGGCAAACTGCAAGGAACACACATTGGGGGGGAAAAAAACAAAAAAACACGCATGCATTTTATTTGGATTGTTCTTGATAAGCAGCAGCTAGCAAAACATGATTTAGCAGCAACAGTCTTCCTTCTATTATTGACAATATGACTGTAGATGATCACACTGCAGAGTCCACACAGATTCTGATTGGTTATGTAAATCTTCAAAGGGAAGATTTCAGCCCTTAAAGCAGGTCAGAACCCACCGTACCCTGGCATACAGCATGGGATAGTTACCGTCTCCTAGCGGTGCAGCTCCGGATGGTGGTCTGTCACGTAGAAGCCGCTGCGGTGCTCATTATGTCAATGAGCAGAAATTGAATTTGTGATTTTCTATGGGCATCAGACTCATCTCAATTCATGTGCATGCTGTGGCAACGATTTCTATGCGACAGGACCAGCATCCAGAGCTGGACCATAAGGAGAGGGAAACTATCCCATGCTGTATCCTGAGGTAGGGTGGGTTCTGGCCCACCGTTGAGGCTGACAGGTTCCCTTTAAGCCACAACTTCTCTCTGCTTTAAATCCTTGCCCTCAGTCTTTCTGATATGTGGCTCAGAGGTGGGGCATTGTTTTTTCAATAGTAAAAGAAAAAGTATACACATTTTTATTAGTAGGATATAGTTATATATATAGGATATATGTCTGTTTTATTGTACATTAAATTAAAAATTGTCACAAAAATTTGCAACTTGTCGCACTAAAAATAAGCCCTCATGCTACTCTCAGTGGAAAAATACAAATATTATCAATTATCAATATCAATTATCAATTATCATCTATTAACGTGCGTTTTTTTCTTTCTGAGGCTCTAATTTTACATTTCCTCGGCTTTACGGAGCTGGATTTAACAAATTTATGCCAGCTCAGACACTTCTCCCCATGTGCAATCACGTGGGGTGTTGTGACAGTGTTGACCTGCCCAGTATAAGAAATAAAAGCTGTCATTGGTTGTTATGGGCAACAAAAAGAATCTTACTAAAAGACAGCACAATAAATTACTTACAATATGTTTAAAATCACCACATGGAGATTGTGCTGTGGATTACAGCTAAAGCTAAATAATACATGTTCACACAACAAAATACAGCCTCAATTTTGAGTTAAATAAGGCAATATGTGAAAAGTTGAATAAAAAGACATATTTCTTCCATAAACAGGTTGTAAATATTGAGTATGTATCTTTATGTCCGTACTCAGTTACGTTATTCTTTTTTGTGTGTGCGCTGATAGCCATTTTCCCATAGACTTCAATAGAACATATTACTATTTTAAAAATATGGCTGTATTTTTCATTTTAAAATTACGGTCATACTTTGTTTTTTTGGGTGTGACCATAGCCTAAATCTGAATAGTTTACGACAGAAAAATTAACATGATGTAGACATTTGCACTACCAGACAGTTTTCACATGGATTTCACATTGATGAGTTGATTTTTTTTATTTTCTGTTTCTACAATTTTGTTGTCTACCTCAATCATGCATGCCACTTCAAAAGGAGGTCTCTGCACCTCCACAGACACCTCTGCAGTATAGGTGACCGGGCATAGTGATCAATCGAGCCTGATGCTCGACCGAGTAATTTGGGTGGCTCGTGTCACAAAAAGCTTCTTAACCCCTTCAAGACAGAGCCCTTTGATGCACAGATGTCCCGGTCAGATTAATGCAATGTTCCTCCCTGCCTTCTAAGAGCCATAGCGCTTTTATTTTTCCACCTACAGGGCTTGTTGGGGTGTCATTTTTTGCGCCATGATCTCTAGTATTTATCAATATCTTATTGGTGGAACAGAAAAATTTTGATAACTTTTTTATAATTTTTTTTCAGATTTATAATTTATTAAAATCCTGATGTGTTTTTTTTCAGTTTATGCAGTTTACCGTGCTGGAACAATACTGTTACATTTTAATAGATTGTACAATTCCGCACGCTACGATATGTAATATGTTTATTTATTAATATTTTTATTTTTATAATGGGCAAGGGGGTATTTTAAACTTTTATTAAGAGGGGGTTTATAAGGGTTTATTAATACTTTTAAAAACTTTTTATTACACTTTTTATCACTGTAAAACATGCAATCAATAGATTGCATGTACTGATCTATGCTATGCCATAGCATAGCATAGATCAGTGTTATCAGCGATCTGTGTAGAGCCTGCCGTAGAGCAGACTCTATCCATAGATGGTTTGATCCGACAGGATGGAGGTAAGTGACTTACCCCCTCCTGTCGGCACAAGCAATCGGGACCCCCGCAGCATGGCTGCGAGGGTCCCGATCACTTGGTGACAGATGCTTGTTCTGTCACTGAGTACCTTAAAAGCCGCGATCGCTATAGATCATGACGTTTAAGGGGTTAATGAGACACAGCTGCGGGATCACAGCCGCCTCTCATTGCTAGAGATGAGCAAACTTTTCAAAAGTTCGTTCCGACCGGACTTCCGGATTTTTTCCGGAGTGGTAAGTGTAATTTTAAGTAAGGGGCACTTGGTTGAAGGCAGCTTCTTAGTTTTGTGCTGGTCGAAAAAAAAAGAGACTAAATGCAGGAAGTCTGGCAAGTACATAGTGTCAATCACATGAATGCCTTCTCTGTGAGTGCAAAAATGACCTGAGAAACACAGTTTAGACTTGAAAAAAGAAAATAATCGAAACACAGGAAGTGCCGTATTTTCCATAACTAAAAAAAAAATGTATTTTACAATCTTGCTTTATTTCACATTTACTCTTTACGCGAGTTGAGCACTCAAAATTTAAAATGCTTGACTCTAGTAATGAGCATGCAAGTATTTTAGTGCTTGATGAACTCTACTCTTTCATTGTTTATTTTAATGTTGAAAAGTAGTCAGGTCCCTGCAGAGTAAGGGTTAGACACAACGTCAAAAATAGAGAAAAGGCAGATGATTTTGATATTTAAAAAGATTTAACTGACTGCAATGCCAATGCATTATAGTCAATGGAAAGACGGACATCCAATGCACACAATGTATTGAATGTTTTTACCTTGGACTTCAAAATAATGAACATGATCATTATTTTCTGACATCTATTGCAAACAGCTAACGTTTTTTATTAGTTGTTCACACACAGTTTTTCTTTTTCCAGCGTTCTTTCTCCATTTTTACTATTAAATTCAATGGACTTTTCAATTAAGCCACACCTAAAGGGCAATTAGTAAACCCAAACTAGAATAATGTACAAACACCAGTTATTGCACTAAGGGGAGGCCAGGCTGCTAAATGACGTCGTTTTTTTTAGCCTCAAAATTACAGACGTCATTTCAAACGGAGCTGAAAAGAGTGTCACTATTCTCTTGTTTACAGTCTTAGCAAAATTTGACTGATGAAAAGACATGCATGCACGCCCTGTATACTAAACACGGTCTTCTACATGTTGGTATTGGCAGAGTCATGTTCAGTATTCCGATTTCTAGTGCTTCATTAATCTCTACAGCCATGGAACCTCATAAACATAAAATGGCACAATTTAATTAAAAAGCTTCCAGACATATTTTTGTTACCCAAACGTAGCAATCCGGCATTTAACAATGAACTCATTTGTTTTACTAATTGCCATAGGTCTACTAGCTCTGCAGGCCACATAGAGCTTATTCACGCACAGCCGCAAGATATTCTGATGAATCAAAGTTTAGACCGATATTAACAGCCAATACAGCAGGCATGATATTGGAAAATGCCTAAAAGCTGTATTCTCCCCAGATATCTCCTCAGGAAGATAACATTATTGCTTATTAAATCCCTTGTCAAAAGTTAAGTGTGTATTAAGCTTGCGTAAAAAAAAAAAAGATTGTCACTCCAAATGCTCAGTACTGTCTTTTTCATTGTGTCAGCTCTATGGCCTTTGCCTGTGTCCCCCTTCCTTCAGGGAAACCATGTTACATATTTCATCAGTTCAATTACCCAGGGCCCCCTGCAACTCCAGGCACTATGTCCTCTGTTTTAATTCCGACAATATGCTGTAAACCCTGGAAGCTTCTGGGAGCTAAGAGGAGGGGGGATTTCTTTTTAAGGTCGAACATGCCACTGGCCAAGATTTAGCCTGCCAATTCCACCTTAAAATCCTCCCTTCCCTCCCTCTGACAAGCCTCTAGCTTCCCGGGTTATCTGCCAGGAAGTGTGTGTTGTGGGTGTCAGGGAGTCCTAGGGTCCAGGAAGATGGAAGTCCCTTCTCTTGACCCGCAACCCCTGTCCCTACCTGCTTGCCCCCCTAGGCTAAGCCCTAGGGCAGCAACTGGGTGACAGTCCCTAGCCTAACTAGGGATACGGGGAGGTAACAGAACACACAGACAGGTATATACAACAGGTCAGGCAGTCCGAGTCGGCAACAGGAGGTCACGTCAAATCCAAATCAGCAAACAAAGGGTAAACAGAGTCCGGTCCAAGGTCAAGCACAAGAGGTAATGCAGTACAGAGGATGAGGCAGAGGCCAAGTCCAAGTCCAAATGTCAAATAACTAGCAGAACAATAAGATACGCTGGTGTAGCTGGAGACCAAACATACACTGGCAACTACAAGGTGTAAATCAGCAGCTTAAATGCTACCAGAGCTCCCGCCCCAGCCCCTGATAGGAGCAAGGAGTCTGACAGCAGCATGAGACACCAATAGCAGCCAGGGAGCCCTCCCCTGTACTCAGACAGGAGCAAGCCTCAGGAGAATGCAACACCTGAAGGCTTAACCCCACGAGCACCAGAGAGGAGTCAGGTGAAAGGCATGAGACTGGGTGTCGGCTCCCTGGCAGCAGAGCAAGAAGTGTGAACAGGTCAGAAAGAAATCGGGCGTTGGCTGATTCTTCAAGCCGAGTTCACACACACAGACTGAATTCTAACAGTGGGTGTGTGTATATACACCATGCAGAAATGGTTGCTGCTGCTGAACCTGAAGCCCAGCAAGGGGATGTGAGACAACTAAATCTAATGGCAGCTCTGGGCATAGCCTGTTTGCTGCACATCCCTTACCTGGTGCATGTGCTGAACTTGGTAGTGCTGAGCTCAGGGCCGGCTCCAGATTTTTGCAGGCCCTCGGGCAACAGAGATCCATTATACACCCATCATCCACACATTATGCACAATCACTTAAAGAGGACCAATCACCTAAAAATCACTGTCCCTATTATCAAAGGAAATCTCTCCCTAAGTCTATCTATGAAGATACAGACTGCCTGTGCAGTCTGTATCTTATCCCTTTACCCAATTCTCTTGATAGCTGAACGAAGGCCGGGCGCCGCCATCTTGATGACGTCACTTTGCGTTTCACCGCTGGAACGCAAGTGACGTATTCAAGATGGCGTCGCCCGGCCTTCCAGCACCGAACAAGAGCATCAGGTAAAGTATAAGCTACAGACTGTAAAGGCAGTCTATTTATGAAGATACAGACTGCCTTTGCAGTCTGTATCTTATACTTTACCTGTTCCTCTTGTTTGCTGCAGCAAGGCCGGCACCGCCATCTTGATTACGTCGCTTGCGTTCCACCGCTGGAACGCAAGTGACGTATTCAAGATGGCGGCGCCCGGCATCAGACTGCAACGGACAAGAGGATCAGGTAAAGTATAAGATACAGACTGCAAAGGCAGTCTGTATCTTCATAAATAGACAAAATGAAGATACAGACTGCTGTTGCAGTCTGTATCTTATACTATACCTGTTCCTCTTGTTCGGCCCGGCCGCCGCCATCTTGATTACGTTACTTGCGTTCCACCACTGGAACGCAAATGACGTAATCAAGATGGCGGCGTCCGGCCTTGCTGCCGCTGTGGATGACGGGAGCTTCCTGCCTCGAGCCAGCTCTTTTGAAAAGAGCCGGCGCGAGACAGTGAATTGAAAAGTTAATAAAACAAAAACGCGGCCGAAAAAATAAATAAAAGTATTTACAAATGTAATTAAATAAATAATTACATTGAATTAGAAAATAAAAAAAATTTAAATTTCTTCCGTGATTGGTTCTCTTTAAGACACATTTAACATACACAGGCACACATTATGGACACAGACACTGACTGACTGACAATGACACACTAAGACACTGTGACACTCAGACACTGACACACAGCACTTACAGCTTAGTCTTCTCCCTCTTCCTCTCTATCGGGTGGTTCTGCACACTGTAAGGTTGAGGACCTGCGGGTCATGTGCTCAGGTCCTTCACCCTTTTCTCTCTTTGTGCAGGTCCTGCTCTGTCTCCTGTGTCTTCTTATGTTCAGCCCATTCACCCTGCACTACAGTGAGCAGGCTGAACATTAGAGCACCAGGCCCCTCTCCCTATCTTGGCCTCTAGAGGCGCTGTGCGCCTCGGCACTTGCCCAGGTAAGCCCTGTGCTGACACCAGCCCTGGCTGAGCTTCTTGGCACATTACCTTGTTATGATAGATCTACTGCAGAAAGTGTGTGCCTTGTTTGTTCTCTCCCTGCTGCGGGTCACCCACCATCTCATATGCAACATGCCAACGCACTGGTATTCCAACTTGCAGATTCTGCAAGGAGCATGTGAGCATCATCAGGCCATAGTCGAGTTTCACCTAGCACACACGGGTCAGTCACAGTCATTCGTGAGTGGGGAGCCACACTTTTTATCCCCAAAGGAGTGGGCCACCATGCAGGACATTTGTGCATCAATAATTCTAAATAAATACCATGTGTGAACACAGCCTTACAGAATATTTAAAGTCCAGTAAATAGAAACTACAATATGATACATTTTAAATCTTTTAATAGAATGTTTTGTCAAGAAGATACAAAAAAACTTTCATTCCAATCAGCTTAACCCCTTCCTGCAAAAGGACATGCTGGCATGTCCTGCATCGGGTGGTGGTGGTGTTTTCAGAAAGGAGTTGCACCGTGACTCCGCTCTGAACCGCCGCGATCCTGGCTGCTATCACTGCTCCCAGCTAATTAGTTATTTAGATGCAGCTGTGAAAGCTGTCAAATGGCTGTAAGTAGCACATCTCTGGTTTCTAGTGGGGGGTCCCCCCCCCACATGTGCTATGCGATCACGGAGGGGGATCCCTTCCTTATACCTGGTCGGGCGGCATATTGAACACACAGATGAGCTGCGGCCAGATCTGCAGCTGCAGGACATGAGCTGCAGGACAGACAGTACAGAAGCTGATAAGTACAGGAAGACTTGAAATTTTTTAAATAGAGGTAATTTACAAATCTGTATAACTTTCTGACACCAGTTGATTTAAAAAAAGAAAATCTTCAGCCTACCCCTTTAACTATAGAAACAATATCACATATTTCTAATTTATTTCAGTAATTTATTTTTTCTATTCACAGTGCATACTGCATGGCTACGATAGTTCTCTTACATAAGGTCACCTCTGACGTTTCTAATATACCAATTAGAAAAGATTTTTTTCCATGGAAAAACAGAGAACTGGTAGGCGGGATATGTTTCTCATTCAGTGTGCAGAAGAGGCTTGTATTTGAAGGTACATAATTGGAGGTGTTTTGAGTGCTCATACATCTGCAATCAGACTTCTCGCAAGACCACCAGCAATAGCGAATCATTTTGTAAAGCAATGTTCTATTATTTTAATGGCATGCTGTCTCACAGAATGTAACTACCCCGTAATAGTTATAATATTTTCACAAAAATCAAAGCTACACTATTTTAAGTCCATCATAGCTTTGTAAGTTTGCTATCTGTCCAATTACTATCCTCAGTGGATGTCAAAATAACATTTGAGAATAGCAATAGCTGTAATCAAAGGAGAAATGAAAGGACCCAGAAGCCTTAAGTCATCCAATCAAACAGGAAGGAATTTCACAGTCTGTATTTAGTAGAAGTTTTGCTCCAAGAGATGGTTCTGACATGTCTTGTCTCTTAGTATATGCTTTAAAACACATTTCTATTGTGACATTTCGTGTTATTATTGTTATTTATTGCAGACCCCTTAATTACAGTATATTAATTGTAATCAACATATAATAAAGTAGCTAATCATTTATAGAATGTTTGGTTATGTATAAGGGATTCAATTGACAGCACTTTACTAATGTGTACCAGTTATCAGCATTGTGGGTTTTTAGAGAAAAAGTAAGCACAGGGAATTTAAATAGGTTAGTCACATTATAGTAAAATTATTTACCTGTATAAGTACAGTAAGTGTACTTACTGCAATTATTGACAGTCCCTTGCCAATAAATGCACAGTGGACTTTGCCACAAAGCTCGGATTTGTCTGAACCAAACCTTAAATGAATCGCAAAAAAAGTTAAATGGTTGCAGTTACAATAGTGGGACTGTATGGACTCTATTGCCATGAAAACCATCGCGTATTTTTCACTTCAAAAAAGCTATTTTGAACGACCTATTGATTTCAATAGGAAATTGTCCGAAATGCAAGTTTGAAAGCCGCGCTTGTACTTTTGCAGTAAAATTGCGCTGAAAATTGCGCCAAAAAGCATTGTTTTCAATAACGGTGGGAACAAACCCCTAGAGCGTATTACTGCAGGAATCAGTAAATGGTGGTAACAGCGGTCTTAGTGACATCACAGGTCCAAAGACAGGTAAGCATAAGATTTATTTACACCTTACTTGCCAAGTAAAAGATTTGGTGGCATTAGCCACAGTGTAAATGACTCCCACAGGGTCTAGGACAAAAATGTGAAGGTGGCAACACTAGAACTCTTTTGGACCCAGTAGGGCCTAAAACAAACAGTCAATTGTGGAAGCAGTAGCCCCAGCAGCATTTACCTGGACCCAGTAGTGCCTAGTAAAGCCAGTTGACAGTGGAAGCAGTAGCAGCACTCTCTTGGTCCCAGTAGGGCCTAGAACAGCCAGTTGACAGTGGAAGCAGCAGCACCCTCTTGGACCCAGTAGGGCCTAAAACAGCCAGTTGCCATTTGGCCATTGGATAATGTGGAGCTTGAACTTCGTGTTAAACAGTCCAGGACTGCAGGCTGGCTGGTCAGAACATAACCTGCTGTTAACGGCAACACCACAACTACTTTTGCCTCTGTCTCTCCCACCTTCACTACTAGTACCGCCGCTGCCACTGGTCATACTCTGAGAAGGGACGTACTTTGTATGTTCATTTGGACATGTTGAATTTTTTTAATAAGAAAATTAAGCTGACAGTTGCTTTACAGGGTTAAATTGAACCAGGATATTTGGACGACTACTGTATAATTACAGTTTTTATCCTACTAGACACGGTTTTAAGAGAGCACTGACGATTTCACCTGACAGGTGATTCAAAGGGTTAAATGGAATCAGTGGATAAGTTACATATTATCATGTTTTTTTTTTTTATGCCAAAACACACAGTTTTTATAAAGCACTGAAGATGTCAACTGACTGGTAATTCAAAGGGTTAAATTGAACCTGGAAAATCCATGCATTAAATACTAGCGATGGCCGCAGTCTACCACTATCTTCTATGGGCTACCCGGACGATCTAGCGATCAACTGGGCAGCCCCCCCCCCCAGCTCCCTGCACCCCCTGGCTCTTACCCGCTTGCTGCTGCGTGTAAGAGCGCCTGACAGCTTGGCGCTCCCTTGCTCCTCTGAATCGCCCTGTGTTATAGGGACTTTAGCAAATGAGTAACATATTCACAGCCCAGCCTGTGATCCAGCACTCAGCATGCATCACAATGCGATGGCTCAAAGCAATAGATTCCAACCAGAACAAAACATTGACTCACTTGGCCTCAGTGCAGGATCCAAGGAACAGCTCAGCAAGGAGATTGTACGGCCTGAGGAAGATGCTGGTATGGCCTGGAAATGCAATGCTTATGGTTTTATATATTCTCTCTGAATATTAAATGAATATTGCTCAAAATTCTGAGCTGTTCCTTGGATCCTGTGCCGAGGCCGAGTGAGTGATCGTTTTTATCTTGTTGAACAAAGTGACAGCAGCAATTTCACGGTTACACAGATGACACAACTACTTTCATCAAACTTTCTTCTATCTCTACCTAATCAACCTTCTCTCTTCCTGCCATTCTCTGCCTTTATCTGCTTCTACCTTTCTTTTTTTCTACCATGTGCGTCTGGTCAGTTTACTCTTCAGGAGCTGAATGACGGGCTGACGGTGTGCTGCTGCAAATATACTGAAGGAAGAAGTGTGAGGGCCAGTTCACACTGAGTAAATTTATCAGAATTCAGCGTTGGAGCTGTCCGCCATGGAATTCTGTCTGCCTCAGTGACAAACGTCATATCTATGGGAGGGCTTGCAAGCCTCCGCTCTCCGCTCAAAGAATTGACATTCCAAATTCCCGGCAAATTTGCTCAGTGTAAACTGGTCCTAAAATTGCAGCGGAGTGGCTTTAGTAATTTAGTGATGTAATGTAATTTTCAGAAATTTTGGTTGGAAACCGAACCAAATTTCTTGTAAGGTTTGGCAGAATAAATCTTGGTTCAGGAAGTTTATTTAACTCATCTACTGTTACAAAAAAATAACCTATGCAGGACTTCCTGGAGGAGCTAAGGGCCTAAGTCCAATGAAAATAGTGTAAAGAGAGAAACAAGCATGTATGTAAATGTCCTGTGAAGCTAAACCTGGCACCACAGTTAAGGCACCAGTTTGAGTTAGGGCCTGTCAGATTTCCCTTTTACCGCCCAAATACTGTGAATACTGTTAGTTATTGTAATTGTAGATTAATACCCTGGCTAAGGCCAAGTAAAGGATGAGCATAACATTAAAAATACATTTTATGTAAAAAAAAATTTTTTATTTATTACAGTATAGAAACGCAGATAAGTCCATGCAATGCTGTTAAATACTCGAGGCATATTATATTTTATATTCTAAGCTGGTATGAAACATATATATATATTTTTTTTTGCTAAAAAACATTTATTTGTTCTAACTGCTATCACTAAATAGCTCAATAGGAAGCATAGCTGTTTGCTGAACCCCTTCCATTCCCTTCTATTCACCTCCTGTGAGTTTGTACTATATCAGTACGTAAGGACGTTGAAGCTTCTCTTCACTGCATCACAGTATGCTGTATGTAGGTTTCATAATGAGTAATTGTTTATAAAATTATTTTCAAAGAAAAGAAGACAAATGAAAGATATTCCGAGCATTTACATGTATAGTAATCTCCTTGAGGTCTTATTTGTGGCAGAAAGCCGAATGATATTGAACAATAGTTTCTTATTACCCTGTGAACAGATAGAACACTTATATAAAAAGAAACCTCCAATCAAAGCCTGAAGTTCCTGAACACTGCTAGAGAAGAAATCTCCTATTCATCATTAGCCTTCCTGACTGCATAACATTGGCTGCTAATAAAAGAATATACTCACAACGCTCAGGGAGGAAGCTGAGAGGTTTCTTTCATATATTGTTTAGAGGATTCTTTTATATATTGTTTGTTGTAATGAAATGTGTGAATATATATTTAAAAATATAATTTTGTTTTAGTCAAATGATAAATTCAGTGACTCACATTTACCGCAACTGAGTCTTGTTAGCAAAACCCAAAGTTCCAATAATAATCTCTTTAGGAGATTTCCCATTCCCCTACCTACATCTTGTCTAGCCAGATTACAAAAAGTAATAAATAAATACATTTGGAAGCAGTAATGTGCTAGACAAGCAACACATGTCCTGTTTTTGCCTGTATGAAATTGGATTGGATTTTCCTTATAACTAATCCAGCTACTATAGTGTTTTCATTCTTTACCATCAGTGGAAAATACAGGACAACCTAAATCAGTGGGAGGAGAATGGGCATTGCACCTATTTTTAAGTGAATAATTGGATTTTCCATCCTTTTTTGGTCTAAGTTTTATTCATGAACCAGTATTCGACAGGTGAATATTTTTTGGGTGCAACTTTTTGTTAATCTGCCTGTTTTTGAGTATTTACCCCAAAATTCGTATAATAGGGGATTTGTGCCCAATTTATCATTTACAGCTTTTTAAAAAGTCGCAGATACCGGTGCAGGCCTACATCTGCTCAGTACCAGCTGAATTTGTTTGCGACTTTGACAGTGCGACTTTTCCATAAATCACACACAACATATTGGGACAAAATAAACACCAACCCACATTAGAATTGTTGCACACATTAGACTGCTTAGTAAATGTCCTCCTGGGTTTTTTAAACTAAATGATCTATCTTCCCTGCTTACTTTGTGCATGCTTTGGTTATCCCTGCTTAACCAGTCAGTAAAGTAATGTTGCTACCTTAGGCCATGTTCAGACAATGTAAGTTCAGTATTTATCACAGCCGTTGTTGACAATTTGCAACACGGCCATGAATAATAGTGAACTTACACTGTGCTGCAGCTAGAGGGAATCCATTTTAGGCTGCCATTTTAGAAAGCAAGAAAAAAAAATTCGGAGCAGATCCCATACCGACCGAACCGGTTCGCTCATCTCTAATGAACATCTCATACAGCGGTCGTTATGTGACACGGCCGTGTCACAGAACGGCCACTGTTTGTGCCATGTGTGAACATGGTCTAAGGGTGCCTTCACACACCAGATCCGCAGCAGATTTCACGCTGCGGATTCGCAGCAGAATCCGCTGCGGATCCAGTGTCAGTTCATCCCTATGAGAATACATACTTGCAGCGGGATTGACGTCCCGCTGTGTGTACGTAAATCAAACCCCCGGCGGCCGGAGCATACAATAGGGATGAGCGAACCGGCTGAGGTTCGAGTTCGTATGAACCTGAACTCTCGGTTTCTGATTCCCACTGTTTGCCCGCTCCGTGGAGAGGGAGGATACAACCTTGAGGACCCCCTGGAAAACTGGTATACAGCCATAGCCATAGGCTGTATCCCAGTTTTCTAGGCAGTCCTCAGGCTGTATCCACCCTCTCCACGGAGCGGGCAGACATTGGGAATCAGAAGCCAAAAGTTCAGGTTCATACGAACCCGAACCTCATCCGGTTCGCTCATCCCTAGCATAAATCACCTCCTCCACACTCCAGCTTGCTTCTGGGGTTCTCGGCAGGACGTCCCACTCATCCAATCAGTGGTTGCAGTGGGGCAGTGCACTAATTGGCTGAGCGGGACCAGCAGACGCCGGGAACCCCCAAAGCAAGCCGGAGCAGGGAGCAGGTGATGTATGCTACGGCCGCCAGGGGTTAATTTATATACACACAGCTGGAAGTCAATCGCGCTTCGAGTATGTGTTCTCATAGGAATGAACTGACACTGGATCCGCAGCGGATTTCGCTGTGAATCCGATGCGTGAAATCCGCTGTGGATCCAGTGTGTGTGAAGGCACCCTAAAGGTGTTTGTATCTTTTCACTGTGTAGCAGTGGTGACCAGTACCTGCAGCTGAGCTCCTCTTTATTTGAATAGAAACTGAGCAGCAGTTACAGGTCACCACCCCAACACTGTGGACAGAGACAGAACAGGGGGACATTGTAGTTATGGGGGACTTTAACATGCCAGATGTTGACTGGAATATCCCTTGTGCATCTATGTAAAAGCAAGACTGTAATAGAGACCCTTACAGGGGTATCTCTAAAACAGCTTGTGAGGTCACCAACCAGAGGAGAGAACATTCTATAGTATTTAATTATGGAGACCAGGTGTCTGAAGTTAGAGCAGGAATACAGAGAGGCCTTCACAATCACAGTATGGCTGTGCATAAGCAACATGAGAAAATATTACTTTACTAAGATAATAAGTAAGGAAAAACTAAAAGAGCAATCTAGATGGACCAGGTGTTTTTTTCTGCCCATAATCTATGTTTCTAAATGGGACAAATGGACCTCATAGTTACATTCATCCATTCATTTTAGCTTATCACCCTATAGTGTTGATCCAGAATCCAGACCCTTCTCCAGAATCTAGTGATTATAACACTGCAGAAATGCATCTAGGCCCCTTTTGAACTCTCTTATTGAGTTGATAATGACTATTTTCTTGGCAGACACTTCCATAGTCTCATGGCTTTTACATGATATGTAAAATACATAGATACATTCCTGTGTTTTAATAAATCGTGGGAGAGATCTCTGTACTACCCCCTTTGTACTGGTGAACGGAAAAAAGAGAAAAAAGCTAGACACTACATACATGTGCCTTCCATTCAGCCGTTACTGCGTGCGTCCCATATTCTGCGCATGGGCAAGTGGGTGTGTTCCCTTCAGCTGTCCTGTGCATGCACAATAGTATTCCATGCAAATAAATAGCATTACTACATGCATTCCATATCCTGCGCATGCGGCCTGGAAATCCTCGCTGATAATGTTGTTCAGCGCACTTTCCAGAACACGGACGAGTGGGTTGATGTAGTTGAATCCATAGTCGTGCCTGCTCACAAATAGAGTCGCGTCCTCAAAAGGGATCAACAATTGGCAGGAAATGTTCGAAGAAACCTGTGCACTATGAGGTTTATCACATGTGCCATACAAGGTGTATGACTCCGCCCTCCCTGCTGCACTGCAGAGACAATGTTCCTCCCATTGTGGGCTACAACACTTCCCACCGTTTGTTGACGTGGGGTCAGCCATTCATATATCTCCTCCCTGATGGTCTGGAGGAGCTCCTGCCCGCTTTTGCTCTGTTCACCCAGGCTCACAAAATGGAGGACAGCCTGAGAGCGCCGGGCCTGACATCGTTGGTAAGACACCGGGCCAGGTTGGATTGCAGTGGATGGTTGTAAGCTGGTGGAGGCAGAACTTTTTCAGAACTGGCCCCCCAAATCACCAAGGAGGTGACAGTGGCAAGAATGGGCTAACTTTTTGATGGTCTTCTGGGGAATGTTGACCCAATGGGCAGTAACAGACATGTACTGCCCTTGCCCATAATTAAAGGGCCAGACATCAGCACTGGAGTGCACGGTCTTGGACACCAAGAATCCCAATGAGTCTCCAACATTTTTCTTCACAACTGTGCAGTGATGGGACTTTTTTTTCTGGGACAGTGATGGGACTTTCTATGAACTGTTTTTTTTTTTTTTTTTTTGCGGCTAAACTGGATTCTCTAATTTTTTGAACCTTTATTGTAAAGATATGAACTGAGATTTTCACTTAATAAAGTAGATCAGCTTGAACACTGAAGTTGCTTTCATGTGTCTTGGTTGATATTCACAGACAACTGTCACATTACATTTTTAATTAGGCTGCACCCAGGTATATCTGAGGAGACTAATTTAAGGTCTCCCCTAACAGGGGTGATGTCACACATCTTGATATTCCCAGAAAACCAGGATACAAGGGTTTATAGGAGTAATAATCCCTTGTATCCTGGTCTATTCTGTGATTTTTTTTGTTATTGGTATTTTAACCAGATTCATTACGAACTTTCTCAAAGTTTGGTTCGGTTCTTTTTTCAAAGTTCGTAACGAATCTGGTTCATTACGGTTCAGTTCTCTCATCCCTACCTAGAATATATCATGATGCTAAAGATCGGCAGACCGTCCTACCATAGGCAATCCAGAGTGGATGTTAAAAATAAAAATGAAAATAAAGGCAACCCATAGACATATTAAATACAGTCCAAAGTCAGAACTACACATGAACATCCCCAATACGGTCCAGCATATCGTGTCCCTATCTGGAAGGTAATGATAGAAGTGCAAATGAATGCACATTACTAGTAAGTAGAACAAAGGCAATCCAGAATAATTATTATATACAAGAATGGCGTATAGATATTGCAAATACAACTCAGAGCCTACATCATCTTAATATCTATAGCATTTATATGCACAATCTGTAAGTAGCCCAAAAGTCATATTTCAACAGTGCATATATTAGATATATATGTACTGCAGCTGACATAAAACGGCAAACAGTTTCAATTTCTTTGCACAAACAAGAGGCTTTTTAAAAATTTGTCACCCTTGCCATGCCAAGCTATAGGAATATAATCTTCATAAATTCCTATAAATTTATAGTTCTGTCTGGTTGGGGTCCGGTTATCTAGTTACAGGCTATCAGTTTTATACTTTACAAAAATTTTGGCTGCCAAACCAGAGAGAACAGGATACATCTTATTAGGAGTAAATAGTATTTTTCTTATAAACAATTCCTTAATAATTGGCACATTGTTTGGTTTAAAATTGGAACAACATTCAACATTAAATGATGTTTTATTGTCTTATTATTTACAAGCATCACAACTATAGAGAAGCATCACTCCTGCAGGAAAAGTATGTCAAACTTTTTGCTGCTGAGTTCTGCCTGCTATCCAAGCTTTTCTGCTGAACGCAGACTCTGTATCTATTTCCCTCTGTATCTGATTTCTCTTATGTTTTTTCTCCCTGTACACCTTAATTTCACATGCACTTTTATGCTGCTCCCACAGGGGACAGGCAATTAATGATCTCCTGTTGCACTGAAATAGGTAATGAATCCCCTAGCGGAGTATGTTTGAATGACATACTGAACATTCATTGAAGAACAACTTTGGAGACAAATCATCACTCTAGATTAAAGGTAACTCTCTGTAGACTTGACATGTTTATTTCAAGTAGACTTCTTTTGTGATATTTTTTACACTTGCATTGGTTCACCCTTATTTATAACTCCTCTACAGATGTAGTTGATACCTATGGGAATTCAGCTACAGATGATTATTTTATTCTGGTACATGTATGTCAACATGCAACAAAAAAAAATAGTTAGAACTGTCAAATATATTTTTTAGTTTCACTCTATCCAGTTTTCTCAGCATATTTAGGATAGAATTATGGTTGCTCAATGTAGTTGTTACTTCAAATATTTTTTTTCTATATTTGGTGTTTAATGTAGGCATAGAATGTTACCATGTTCAGGGATTTTATGTACATACATTTTAAGAGGGATTAATGTGAGTGCCGAACTAGAGTGAATGAATGTCAGGAGTTTTCCCTGGATGGCTAATTATCCAGCAGATCACCAAGATGTCAAGATACAATATGCTTGGATTGCCTTAGAGAATAATATTTGGTAGGCATCTTTGGAAAGTTAGCATAGTACTTTGTGTAAAGTTCATCAAATCAATTGATGTGAAGAAACTTTGCATCTCTACTGTACGATGTGTATCATTAACTTTAAAGCCTATGTCCACCTAAGCTTCAGGTGAGGCTAAATTTAGTCCCAATATTCCACTTGTTTAACCCCTTAACGACCGCGGGCGTAAGTGTACGCCCCCAAAACCCGTGCCTTAACGCAAACGGGCGTACATTTACGCCCGCGGTTTCCCCGATCGCTGCGTGTACACACGCAGCGATCGGGGAAGATGGCCTGCTATAATGTATAGCAGGCCATCCCTGCTTGTCGGCACAGGGGGTGATTAACCCCTCTCGTGCTGACGATCGCCGCTATTGGCTGATCAATTCAGATCAGCATATGGCGGCAATCTGCAGCTTTCCGGGTCATCGGTGACCATTACTGTTAAAAGTAACGGTGGCCACGGTGCCACGTCCCGATCGCCGGGACCGGCCGGCCAGGACCGGCCGGCCGATCATGGCGATATAAGTACCCCATGAAAGGGTTAAATACCTGCTGTGGACACCTCAGCTAGGTAGCTGAGGTGTCCAGAGCAGGTATTGACCCATACTCACCGGATCCAGCGTCCCGATCGCGTCTTCCGGGTTCCGAACGCGTCTTCCGGGTTCCGAACGCGTCCTCGTCTTCGTCGGCGTCTTCGTCGGCGTCTTCGTCTTTTTCCGGCGGTCCCCATCGGTAATCATCGGCTCCAGCGTCGTCAAACTTCGGCTTTTTCCGGAATTGGCGTTCTACTGCCCCCTAGCGGCTGATAAGTGTATATAATAGACATATCAGTAGCTATAGGGTTGAAGAAAGATTTTTTATTTTTTTTTCCCAATTTTTTTTTTTCTATTTTCCGCACCCTATCGCCGCTGAGTGCTGATCAGCATCGCACGTAAGTGCGCCGCTGATCAGCAACTCCTCCTTTTTGGCGTAGAGTGTTTTTTTCCTATATCCTACAGCCACGGTCTGCTTATAAGTGCCGCACATAAGTGCGGCATTTATCAGCAACTCCTTTCTTGGCGTAGTTTTTTTTTTTTATACTTAATGTTAAAAAAACATGTAAAAAACACCATTACACTACACGGAATAAAGTTTTACACTACACCACTACATACCCCATATACCAATCCCCGTATAAAGATGGCCCCCAGGGTGCTTTCGGTGTCGGACGCATACGCTATTATTGCCTCCGACACCCAAACAGCCAGTGAGGATGAATGGGGGGTCCTTCGTTCCTCCATTCATCCTCATCCTCATCATCCAATGACGTATATGGGGGTAGCGTAGCGTACGCTGCCCCCCAGACACGTCTTTTCCGCCAGTACCGTCCCAATAAGAGATCACGGTATGGTGTGAAATTCTACAAACTCTGTGAGAGTACCTCAGGGTACACTTACAGATTTAGGGTACGTGCACACTGCGGAATGGAGAAGGATAACCCTTTGTGCATTCCGCAGCTGGCACCCGCCGGCGGACTGATGCGGGCGCGCGTCTCCACCCGTGTCATAGACTCTATGTTATGCTTGGGCGGATTCCATCGTCCGTCCAAAGAATGAACACATTTGACGGAGAGCGGAATCCGCCTGTGCATAGAATGGAGTCTATGACACGGACGGAGACGCGCGCCCGCATCAGTCTGCCGGTAGGTGCCAGCTGCGGAATGCACAAAGGGTTATCCTTCGCCATTCCGCAGTGTGCACGTGCACTTAGAGTGTATGAAGGAAGGGACACCCAAATCCAGCCCCCAGATGCCCCCCCCCCCATCCTCGGAGTTAGTGGGGAGATCGTTCGGGAACTGATCTTCCCACTGCTGGGTAAAGGTTACCACCTGTACGAGGAAAACTTTTATACCAGCACCCCCTCTTCCGGTCCCTCGCTGCCCTGTAGCTTGCGGCACGATCCGAACATATCAGAAGTAGTAATAGAGTCCTAATATTTAGCAGCCATGGAGCGGACCCAGCGCTTCTGGATATAAAGGACCCCGTATCGCACCAGGACAACATTTTCCAGGTGACGTCCCCCACACTGGAAAACAGGAGACCCCAGAAGAAGTGCAGAGTGTGGTGTAACAGGGGGATCAGGAAGGACAACATTTTCCAGTGTGACGCCTGTCCTGATCACCCCGGCCCCTGCATACTGGATCGCTTCAAGGCGTACCACATGTCATTGGAGTTCTACATTATCTAAATTCTGTCCCTTATTCCTATTTCAGGGGTCACGTTGATCCAGGGATTATTCTGATCGCCATTATGGAGTCGGGAAGGAATTTTTTCCCTGTGGTGAGGCTACTGTCGTCTGCCTTACAAGGGTTTTTTGCCTTCCTCTGGATCAACACAGGTTGAGTTTGATGGACACCTGTCATTTTCAACCTTATAAACTAATAATAGGCCTAATACCCCCAAATAAATTAGAATTGTTCCTTTTTCCCCAGCTAAATAGGTATGGCCGCCATTCCCATTAGAGGATGCCATGATGCAATTACAAAGCCTCTGTAGCCAGGACAGTAGAAACCCCCGACAAGTGAGCCCATTCTGGAAACTACACCCCATAAGGAATCTAACAAGGGGGGCAGCGGGGATATGGCCCCCTGGTGACGGCCACATTTGGGACGTGAAAATGAAAAAAATTGTATTTTTTTTTTTCACGGCACATGTTCTACATATGTGCCTGTTACCAGTGGGGTCCATATGCTCACTGCACCCCTTGTTAGATTCCTTATGGGGTGTAGTTTCCAGAATGGGGTCACTTGTGGGGGGTTTCTACTGTCCTGGCAGCACAGGAGCTTTGTAATTGCGACATGGCCTCCATCCTCCATTCCAGCCTCTAAATGGCGCTCTGTCCCTTTGGTGGCTTGCCCTGTGCCCATATGGCACATTATGTCCACATGTGGGGTATTTTCGTACTCAGGGGAAATTACCCTACACGCTTTGCGTTTATTTTCTTTTTTAACCCCTTGTGGAAATGGAAAAAAATCAAGGCTAGACCAACATTTGGTGTAATTTGTTTAAATTTTTTACTCTAAATCATTAATCTTGTCTTGATTTTTTCATTTTCACAAGGGGCTAAAAAATAAAAAAAACACAAAATTTGTAGAGCAATTTCCCCTGAGTACAGAAATACCCCACATGTGGACATAAAGCGCCATGCGGGTGCAGGGTAAGCCTCCAAAGGGAAGGAGCGCCATTTGGTTTTTTGAGGCTGGATTTGGCTGGAATGAATTTCGAGGGGCCATGTTGCATTTAAAAGGCCCCTGTGTTGCCAAGACAGTTGAAACCCCCCACAAGTGACCCCATTATGGAAACTACACCCCTCAACGAATGTAACAAGGGGTGTAGTGAGCATATGGACCCCACTGGTGACGGGCACAAATATGGAACAATGTGGCGTGAAAATGAAATATTACATTTTTTACACTATAATGTTGGTCTAGCCTTGAATTTATCATTTTCACAAGGGGTTCAAAGAGAAAAAAACACACAAAATGTTTAGAGCAATTTCCCCCGAGTCCGTAAATACCCCACATGTGGACATAAAGCGCCATGTGGGTGCAGGGCAAGCCTCTCAAGGGAAGGAGCGCCATTTGGATTTTGGAGGTTGGATTTGGCTAGAATGGATGATGAACGCCATGTCGCATTTAAAGAGCCCTTGTGCTGCCAGGACAGTGGAAACCCAACACAAGTGACCCCATTCTGGAAACTACACACCTTAAGGAATCTAACAAGGGGTGCAATGGGGATATTGACCCCTTGATGACGGGCACATTTGTGCCGTGAAAGTGAAAAAATGACATTTTTCACTTTCACGTCACATTGTTCCACATTTGTGCCCGTCACCAGTGGGGTCCATATGCTCACTGCACCCCTTGTTAGATTCCTTGAGGGGTGTAGTTTCCAGAATGGGGTCACTTGTGGGGGATTTCCAGTGTTTTGGCAGCACGAGGGCTCTGTAAATGCGACGTGGCCCTTGAAATCCATTTTAGTGAAATCCAGCTTCCAAAAGCTAATTGGCGCTTCTTCCCTTTGGAGGCTCGTCCTGTGCCCACTTGGCACTTTATGTCCACATGTGGGGTATTTCCGTACTCGGGAAAAACTGCGCTACATGTTTTGTGTTTTTTTTTTTTCCTTTTATCCCTTTGTGAAAATGAAAAATTGAAGTCTAGAACAACGTTTTAGTGTAAAAAATACTTTTGTCTTTTTTCACGCCATATTGTTGGGAAAATCTGTGAAGCACCTGTGGGGTCCAGATGCTCACCGCACCCCTAGTTACATTCCTTGAGGGGTTTAGTTTTCTGAATGGTGTCCCTTTAGTGGTGTTTTTTAGGTTTTGGCACCCCAGAGCCTCTGCCAAGCTGAAGTGATACAGTCAGAAATGACCAAACATAACGGAGCCATTGAAATGCACTAGGCGCTCCCTTATATCTGAGGCTTGTGGTTGCGTCAAATAGCGCAATAGGGTCACATATGGGGTATTTCTATAAACTGCAGAAACGGGGAAATAAATATTGGGGTGCATTTCTCTGGTAATAAGTTTATAATTATGAAAAATATTGGATTACAATAAAATCTCTGCACAGAAAATTAAAATTTTCAAATTTCTTACACACTTAGCTTTTATTTCTGTGACTCCCCTAAAGGGTTAAAAAACTTTCTGGATCTGCTTTTGCAGAGTTTGAGGGGTTCAGTTTCTGAAATGGGGTGCTTTGTGGGGCTTTCTAACATACAGGCCCTTCAAATACACTTTAAACCTGAACAGGTCCCTAAAAATATCTGATTTTGAAATTTTACTGAAAATTTGGAAATTTGCTGCTAATGTTTTACGCTTACTATTGTCTAAAAAAAATGAAATATAGTTTAATAAATGCTGCCAACATAAAGTAGACATGTTGCTAATGCTATTTAATATATAATTTATGTGGCATAACCATTTTCTGTATAAGCAGAAAAGGTTTAAAGTTGGAAAAATTTTTCACGTTATTTTGTTTTTTTCATAAAGATTCATTATAAGTATCGAATCCAATTTACAAGAAATGTGAAGTACACTATGTCACGAGAAAACAGTCTCAGAATCAGCCGGATAGGTAAAAGCATCCCGAAGTTATTAATGAATAAAGTGACACAGGTCATATTCATAAAATTTGCTCCGGTCCTTAAGGCCATTTTAGGCCCGGTCCTTAAGGGGTTAATAATAATAATAATAATAATTGACAAAACTTCTGCCTCTTTAAGAAAGGCTTATTTAGACTTCCTATCCTCACCTTCCACCTCAAACTGCTCCATTTGGGAATCCGCCAAAAAAGAATATGATTCTGCCATGGAACAGATAGAAAATTTTAAACTTGACCTACGATCGGGAGAATTCTATAAATTTGGGAACAAATCCGTAAAACTACTAGCGAATTTTGCCAGAGGTAGACGATGCCCAGAACATATAAAAACTCTCACTGACGAAAACGGTACCTTACACTCTAACCCTAAAACTATAAATACTATTTTGGAAAACGATATTGTAAGGAAGATTTAAATATTACTGAAGGTCATAAATTTTTAGATAAAATCACAATGCCCAAAATCACTGAAACCGACAAAATTTTTTTAAACAAACCAATTTCATTAAAAGAAATAGAACATACAATCTCTAAACTTAAAAATGGTAAAGCCCCAGGCCCAGATGGCTTCTCTGGAGAGTACTATAAAGCACTTCTACCTGAAATTACTCCCACCCTTATGGAGGTTTTTAATCATATCTTATCCAACAAATCCTTGCCTGTGTCGAGTAATATTGCTTATATTAAACTATTGCATAAATCTTCTAAAGATCCCACTCTACCGGGCTCCTACAGACCTATATCTCTTATAGATCAAGATATGAAAATTTTATCTAAAAGATTATCCACTATCTTACACAAAATTATTGGTGAACATCAGGTGGGATTCATGAAAAAACTTGCAGCTGTTACTAACATACAAACGGTATTAGCTGTACAGGACGCAATCTCTGGCCGCAATCTAGCTCCATCTTTCCCTGCTTTATTCTCTATTGATGCCGAAAAGGCTTTCGATAACATTGACTGGAGATGGTTGGAAATGGTGCTCGATAGAGTGGGTATCACAGGCACTTTCAAGGAATACATTAATACTATCTATGACAAACCTAAAGCAAAAATTCATACTCCAGGATTTCTTTCCTCTAGCTTCCCCCTACAAAAGGGCACACAACAGGGTTGCCCTCTCTCTCCCTTACTTTTTAATATCGCCCTAGAACCGTTGGCCCGTCTTCTCATTACCTCTAATTACAGTGGGAAAAAAAGAGATAAAGTTAACCTGTTTTGCAGATGACATGCTTTTATTCTTACGTTCTCCCAAATCCCATCTACATAATATCTTGGATTCCCTGACATACTTTGGCTCCTTTTCTGGATACAAAATTAATATCTCAAAATGTTAATTACTTCCGTTACATAGAGGCTTTCCAGATTATACTTCTGAAGATATGCCTGTAGAAATAGCTAAATCATATATAACGTATTCGGGGGTCCATATAGGTCGTTCTCCTATCGCACTCTATAAACTAAACTATAAACCACTTATTCTTAAAATTGCTAAAGAATTAGAAAAATGGAACTCTCTACCCCTTTCCTTGGCAGGCAAAGCTCATTTATTAAAAATGATGTAATTTCCTAAACTACTTTATCCTATCCAAACAATAACTCTGCTACTCCACCATACTGATATTTCTCGTCTACGCTCTCTATTTATAAAATTCCTGTGGAATGGTAAAAAGGTAAGAATTGCTTGGGATAAACTTTGCCTTTCAAAAAATAATGGAGGCTTACAATTACCTGATATACGCCTATATAACCTAGCAGCATTGTTCCGCCATGCCAAGGACTGGCTTCAAGCATCTTCTCACTTCTATTCTTTTTTATTAGATTCACAACTTGTTTCTCCTCTATCTCTTTCTGGCCTCCTGCACTCTAAAAAACTACCTTCTGAAGTTAAAAAACATCTTCTCATTAAAGATACAATTACCTCTTGGAAATCTATTAGGAAATTATTTAATCTCCCAATGCATGTTTCTACAATGCTTCCCCTATGGGAAACAAGTTCTTTCCCCCTGGGCTACTCGAGCAACTTATTCCAAATTTGCAAACAACAAGGAATCATGCACTTGGGAGACGTCTTAAGAAAAGATGATTACAATTTAATGTCATGGGGGGAAATTTGCAGTAAATTTTCCCTACCCACATCCGAAGAAGCTCAATACAAACATATTAAATCCTTTTACATGTCTCATACTAGAGGAGACCATAACACTCTCTCTTCCGATACATTTCATAAACTTCTACCGTCTGACAAGTCTCACCTTCCATTACGGGACATATATGATATTCTCAAAAACCACACTCAAATGAACAATAAACTAAAGGTTTTTAAATCATGGGAAGCTGACTTTCCTATCCCTCAACTACAAAACAAACTTCTATCAGGCCTGAAAGCAGTTATAGCTTCTATAATAAATGAACAATGGAGGGAAATGCACCTAAAAATTGTACACAAGGCCACATACGCGTTTGACCGGTCTTGGAAAAACGCACCCGAACATTTTCTGAAACAATGCCCTAAGTGTAGTCTTCACAAAGCTTATTTCCTTCATGGGCTTTGGCATTGTCCAAAACTACATAAATATTGGACAAAGATCAGGGAACTAATAGACTCCATTTGGTGTATTGCGCTACCCAACGATCCACTCCCATGTATTTTCCATTATCATTCAGTGAATTTGGATGGTGTAGAAACCCGCATATTTTTACCGCAGGGAATCCATGTTGTTTTACTTGTTACTATGAAATGTATATTACGACACTGGATAAAGGATTCTATTCCCACTATTTCTGAAGTCAAAGATACCGTCATACATCTCCTCCATTTGGAGAAAATCAATGCATTACATAGTCCGAATTCAAAGAATTTTTTCAAAAAATGGAGGTTAATAATAGCTGAACTATTATCTCCCACTGAAATCATCACCTTCATGTCCTGTTTTAAAAATACAAAATGGTATATGGAAGCTGATGCCGCCAATAAACTAGGAAAACTCAAAATTCCTGCTTCCACTAATTGAAAATATGTTATTCATTAAGCACCTATCTCTGACTTCAGACGGGGGAGCGGCGGGCTGGTCGTGTGTCTTGTGTATGTCTTTTGCTTTATGTTATGTCCTTCGTAAATTTTACTCTTTATTTTATATCATTTATCTGTCTTGTCTAGTTCCTCAATCTATTGTCTCTTTTCAAGGTATTCTGGTATTAGGTACGAGTAAGAACCTGTCCTACTATTGGATAATATATCCCCCTTTTGTTAACGGCATCTGGTATCTGGTAATGTTCTCCGACTACGGACTACAATTTTCCCACTTCTCAACCTCTACAGAACATACTAAGGGACTCTTTTTGGGCCATTTTATGTCTGACTTTTACACTACAGAAATGTAATATTTTTCTTTTGTCTTATGTTGTTAAGTAACTAACATCCTCTCATAATGTGATGCATGAGATACTGTACAATATATAAATTTTTGTTACAATGCCGAAAACCAATAAAATATTAAAATAATAATAATAATAATAATAATAATAATAATAATTGTTATTATTATTATTATTATTATTATTATTATTATAATTTTTATTTATATATTGCCAACAGATTCCGCAGCACTTTACAATTCTGGGGTACATACATAGACATAAAACAGACATTACAGAGATCTACATATAGTTATCCATACATGAGGAGTAAGGGCCCTGCTCGCATGCATCAGCTTACAGCTATATTCACAAAGATCCAGGAAACTGGGATATCGGGGATGCTTGGTGGGGTTCAGAGCTTCAGAGCTTCTTTAGTTGTTCAACCGAAATATATGGAAAGCTGTAGTTACAATTATTTTCCTTCTATTATTTATCAAAGGGATAAAGTTAGTTTTCTTTCTGAGTATCCAAAAAGCAACTAACAGGTGACTATAGTTGTTTATCAGCACAGCTAGTGTTACGTTTACACAGAGCGATAATTCGCCCAATTCATTGTTTAACGATTTTGAAGCAACAATTTGGTTTTTATAACGATCAGTGTTTAGACAAATAAATCGTTAGAAAAATTGTTGTTGCGATCGTATTTAATATCGCTTAAGCCCATTTTTTACATAGGGTAAATCGGTGAAAGACTGTTTACACGAAGTGATCTGCGAATTTTTCAGCGAATGACGATTTAAGAGCGTGTTGAAAGTTTAAAATGAACGATTTCTCGCTCATCGTTTGATCGTTTGCTGTGTTTACACGGTACGATTATCGCTCCAATGCGATCATTTATGCGAAAATTCGAACGATAATCGTTATGGGTAAAAGCAGCATAATACACATTAATCTACATTATCATGACTCAGATGCATTTGTGTGCATCGTTTTTGATCCGTTTTTCCATTTATTTCTATTATTTAAAAAAAAAATACACAAAAATGTGTGTTTTGATCCTTTTTTAATAATGGAAGTCAATTGAAAAACAGAAAAAAAAACAGATGCACACAGGGAATTATTATTTTTAATAAATGGGCATATAGTTGACTTTACGTGTGATGAAATTATAGGTGAAATATAGTTGGTACTAGAAAAATGACTCTGCATTGCTGAGTATAAAATGTTTGTGTCTTTTTGTGTGTTCATTGGTTTGTTTCAAAGGTGAACAGGAGGGCAATCCATACCCTCTTCTTGTTTAAGGTGAAATAGCTAGTAGTTCTATAACCCCCTGTATACAGTTACATGCTGTGTATTTAATTTCTAACCTCATCAGTGCCCAAGACCCAAACTGGTAGCAGAAAAGCCAAACTATGACAGATAACATTATCAACATTGGCTGTTTTATTGCCACATGCAGAAACAAAGATTTCTACCTGATCCAACTCTGGAGCAGGTAACATATATATACAGCATCCCAGCCTCCTGCAATGATTAACCTTGGCCCTTATTTACTACCTTTGCAGGTGATTGCTTAGCTGGAAAAAGTAATTATTTAAAAGGGATGACTTCTCTTAATTGATGTAAAAGATCAATCAGATTCTAGTCCTGATCTTTCCAAGGCCCCTTTGAAAATCGGTTGCTATAGGCAACAGCTTCACTGTTCTTTGCCATCAAGGGTTATTTAGAAAAATATGCTACTACTACTACACGTGCCAGACAAAGGCTATTTTTACATTGGGATGATAGAAGCCATTTTTGTGCCCATATACTGGCCACATTGCCTGGTGTCTGATGACCAGTCTTATAACCTGAACTACAAGCATCACAGATCACTATGATTACAGCAGCTCAGGTCGTTTAACCCACACTCCATGCACAGTGTGCACAGCCGTGAGCTCCCAGAAAGGCTGCCCAAACTGGACATTATAGTCCTCCTCTAGCTCCTTACCCCCATAATCATTGTTCTAAGATGGAATAACATACGGATATTGCATGTTTTTCAATACCAAAAAATGAAACCGACAATTCTTATTTAAATTGGGTGAGCTTTAAAACAACCAGCAGTCAGCTGCTAATCTCAGGTTTTTCAAGTTTATTTCAAGTGATGTAACAAATGCCTGGGTATGCTGTAGATAGAGAATATTTTCGAAGGCAGTTTACTTTGCAAATTTACTAAACAGGAAACTTACGTGATAACAGGGTGTAAGGAAAAGTGTTTTGTTATATGAGACAGCTTCTTCTGATGGGTTTGTTCATTAGGACAATGCCTTTTCCTATTGTAGTTCTTTTAGCTGCGATCAGCTGGTATCAACAGGAGCAACGTCTTTAAAATAACATATTTAATACGTACTGTAGTGGCAATAAGCCTTCTTAAGACCGGGCCTGTCATTCCACAAGATCTCTGTGAGGCGATCCTATTCCACTTAGGGAGTCAAAGGAATAACCTGTTTAGAGGGAGACCCTATTTTGGGCAGTTGTAGGTCAAAAACAAGACATACAGCCTTCCTATAATTTTCCATTACCAACTCTTTTTTGTCATTTCAGAACACAGAGTGGGGAATTTGAGTAGTTGGCTGCTAGTAATTTTAGGCTGGAGCACTGTTTATCCTTTATTACATAAGGCCATGTTCACATGACACCAGCCGTTCTGTGACCCGGCCGTGTCACAAGATTGCTGTGTCAGTGAAGTTTATCCCGGCTGGTACTGCAGTACCGGCCGGATAAACTTAATCTCTATTGAATTGGGATGTAGGCGCATCCGTGTGCCCATGACATGTCAGTTTTCATTGCGGTCACTAGCAATCCTGGCCAGAGTGTATACAATGTGTACACACTCCGGCCAGGAACCTATTGACTGCGAAGCAGCATAAATTTTCTATTATCCACGGCCGTTGTTGCAAATCGGCAATACCGGCCGTGATTAATAGAAAATTTACGTTGTGTGAACATAGCCTAAACCAGGATGTGAAATGTATTTTGGGACATTTAAATGTGAATCTTGCTTGGACATTTATTGCAATGTATCTTAATATACTGCAGGTATTATCACTGGAGGCAATTTAATGATCAAGTATGCAAATAGAAAACTAGCAAGGCTTTCTTGTGCAAACTTTATTGACTGTGGCGCACTGCAGACCAATGAATCTAAAATTCCACACTTGTAAATTTGTAGTTTATCTGCTATGATTTTTTTTTCTCCAAAGCATATATATTATAAGTATGTTATCATAAAGGGCAGTGCTTCATATACATTATATTATATTGAGCTATAAACCAACAATCCTTTTCCCATTGCTATTCTATGGTAATTAGAGATGAGCGAACCGGGTTCGGGTTCGAGTCCATCCGAACCCGAACGATTGGCATTTGATTAGCAGGGGCTGCTGAAGTTGGATAAAGCTCTAAGGTTGTCTGGAAAACATGGATACAGCCAATTACTATATCCATATTTTCCACATAGCCTTAGGGCTTTATCCAACTTCAGCAGCCACCGCTAATCAAATGCCAAAAGTTCGGGTTCGGATGGACTCGAGCATACTCGAGGTTCGCTCATCTCTAATGGTAATCATACTGAGTCACTCGTGTCACTGATCATTTACAGACAAATGCTTATCAGATATAAGGACTGCAGCATAATCTATTCAGCTGACTAAATAAGTGCTAGACCTAAATGTTTGGTGGGGAAAAAGTAAAAAAAATCTAAACCTGTAAAAATGTTGTTGGCTGTAAAGCTATCTTTCCTGTTATGCCTCAACACAGATGTTATTTTGCCCTGTAAAGCTCAAGATAACCTTCAATATACTGCTAATTCCCCACATCATAATCACCAATTTCATTAAGTTCTCCTCTGAGTACAAATACTTAGTTGGTTTCTCTATTTAGTGCTGCTCATTTGATTTTCTTTTTTGTTTTTCATGCATGTAATTAGCATAGTGATGTTCAGACTTCATTTACATTCCACTGCACACTTGTAAATGGCATTCCTAAAACTTTAGTTAAGACAGAATGTTATACCCCGCTATGATTTGAATGACGAGTGTTTGATTTATTAATAATCTTTTTTTCATTACATAATTCATTTAGAATATCAATAAATTACTTTTCTGTAGGCAAATTTTAAGTTCTAATTCAATGTTTGGATGGGATTTGCCATAAATGTCTAACAGATATGAATCATGCTTATCAGGCCTGTGCCCGTGTGGAGAACAGGGCTCCTACAACCTGGCTGGTATGTCCTATAACATCTGGGTAAGGATGAACAAACAGGTGGCTATTCAGGTGTGCGGCTCTCTCCATTATGGGGTCACAAAAACAATCAAGCAGGGGTTGGATTCTCTTTAATCAGACATTTATGGCTTATACATTGGATGTACACTAAAGATTTTAGATGTGAATACCCTAAGTGTGAAAAGAGGGACTAAATTTGGTCTACGAACCACTATTGTATATGTTGGTTATTACAATTCAGCATTGTTAAGGACATCAATCCCAAACAAACCTCCAGACCATGTAAGCGCTATTTTATCTAGAAGGAGAGTGATGGAGTGCTGCAATAGATAACATGAAGAAGATTAATGGTGGGCTGAGACAGATGGCATGAAGGAGACTGATGGAGTGCTGAGTCAGATATGGCCTCCGCAATCATCTATGTATTAATACCAAAAAAAAGGATAAGCTCATCAAATTCAACAGATAGTACAGAAAACTTAATCTCTACTACTAATCAAGCCAGTCATCTGATTTCTTTATACAGTATGTATGCCATACCACCATTGGCCAAGATGGGGGGGAACATAGGCTTTGGGCCCACTGACAGAGGTGGGCTGATTTGGGTGGTATTTTACACCTTGGCTGCATGAGCAGGTGCCAGGGTCCCTTGAGCGCTGGGTGCTGTGCCAGAGCCTTTAACTGTATGCACTCCTGTGATGAGTTACAGAGACTGATGCCTAAATTTGGGATGTGCTAACTACCAGAGTAGGAGATTCCTAATAGAGTGGGAATGCTGACTAACTAACAGGGGGATTATTAACAGAGGGTGTCTAATTTGGGGGAACAGAGGAGGCTGAAATACTAAATGGGACATAGGGGGGGGGGCTGTACTTCTATATGAAGACAGAGGCACCTAAATACTATATGAGGAGACAGTGGGGCTTAACTACTATACGTGGGGTACAGAAGGTTGTAACTACTATAGGGATGCACACAGAATTCCAAACTACTGTATGGAAGCGGTTAAGGGAAGAAAAAGAGCGCTGCACCTCACTCCTATGGCTGAAACTAGTGCCTCTCGGCTGCATAAAAACATCAGAATTTTGTGTATAAATTGGTGTGATGTGCAGCCGCTCCTCTATCTCCATGTCGGATTTTGTATTTTTCTCTCCTTTCTGGGCAGCTGGCACTTAGACCCATGTGACCTAAGTCAGCAGAGCATATGCCTGTGCTCACATGACAGTACCTCCATGTTTTTCCCATTCTGTCTGCAGTAGTTTTTAGTGAGTGTAATACCATATCCATACTTGTGTTGTTTGGGGGCAGCCTTCCCCGCCGGTGGTGCTGGCTGGGACTTTTTGGGGGGGCATTTTGGGTCTGGTCCTGTGACATGGGGGTTGCAGGGCCACTCCATGGCCTCCCTTCCCTGCATGTGCACGCTTTGCGGGGGTGGCGGTCACTGACCGACACGGTGTGGAGTTAGCGTAGGGACCCGTGTGAACCAGGAGACCTGCACGTTGGTACACGGGGTGATATGGCTTGATCAATTAATATTCCAACATCCTGAAGTTGTTTTTTTTTAAATAGGCTTAGCAGCATTAGTATCAGCCATAGGTGTGATGTGCAGCCACTCCTCTATCTCCATGTCGGATACTGTATGGAAGCACAGAGGGGGCCTATCTTTTAAATGGAGGCAATGGAGAAAAAAAGGAAAAGTGAGAGACTCTGATCAGAAAAGACACACCCCTGTTAGTATCAGAATATAACTGCACTGTAATTACCGGGAGTTATCGGGAATTAGTACACTTTTTTTCCATAACCAGCACCACACTGGTTGTATGTGGTATTAAAGCATGGCTCCATTCATTTTAGTGAAACTGTGCTTTAATACCACACAAACTAAGGACAGTGGTGGTGCTATTTCTGGAAGAGTGCAGCCTTGTTTTTCTAATCCTGGATAACCCCTTTAAGTTTTAAGTGGTTATATATGTAATATTCAAAAAGCATTTTAAACTGCTCTACATCCCTCCCCCCCCCCCCCCCCACAGTCTCGTGTAAGGGCTTCTATCGGAGCTGTGGAAATAGGGACATGCAGGATGATGCAGAATAATATTGACCCAGAAAACTGATATACTTATCAAAAAGATACACTGAAGACCTAAAGAATTCAGCATATTCCCATATGTCTTCGTGCATATTATCTAATTGCTTGGTTTATTCATTGGTCTCTGGGAATTTGTGACAGACAGGCAGAATATTTAATAACAATATGGACAGTGAGTGATTAGAAAAAACGATACAACAATTTCCCATTCAGATTTGCATATAAGGGCAGAGATTGTTGGCAGGCACCAGAGGAAACCATTGCTTGTAGAAATAATTAGGTGTTTAGGTAGGAAAAGAATTGCTTAGGAAGAAATGTAATGTTAAGGGTCCTAACAAATAGTACAATTCAAGCTTCAGCTCTTATGTATAGTGCTGCAATCCCAGCCTCTTAACGTAGGAAAAGATGAAGCCTACTTTAATGTATTAATACAGTAACATTAAGACAGGTTCACATATAAGACATGAAACTATCTCCCAAACATTTCTGACAGGAGAAAAAGTTCCTATTCCTGTTGACTTCAGAAAACTTTGCTGCATCTCATATTACACCGAGGTCTCTTTGT
Organism: Dendropsophus ebraccatus; assembly: GCF_027789765.1. Classification (NCBI taxonomy): domain Eukaryota; kingdom Metazoa; phylum Chordata; class Amphibia; order Anura; family Hylidae; genus Dendropsophus; species Dendropsophus ebraccatus. Next base: position 71,775,309 of record NC_091462.1, on the reverse strand, counting down.
CAGAAAAGCTGTCAAGCATTTGAACAAAGAACTGGAACATTTTGAACACAATGATTTGAAAGTTATTACAGCAGGGCTAGTGAAGTGCTAGTTCTTTCCGCTACTGGAAAATACAAGACCGTTATATTTTCCACAGATATACCAAATTCATAGGGTGGAAATGATGGTTTAAGTTAAAAACATTAATTCCTGTAGTCAGTTGAAATCTATTTCAGCATGACATATATATATATATATATATATATATATATATATATATATATATATATATATATATATATTATACACACATTCATATATATGTGTGTGTATATATATATATATATATATATATATATATATATATATATATATTAGAGATGACCGAGTAGTGAAATATTCGACTTTCAAGAATCCATTATAGTCTAAAGGAAAAAAATTTGCGGCACTTGGAAATCAAAATTCGACCACTTGGAGGTCACCAAGTCCCCCATGAAACCTTCCTAAATGATGCAAACACCTCTGGAATGACACTGGGACATTAGGGGGAGCATGCCTGGGTGCACCCAACACCCTAAAATCGCAGTATAATGCCACTCTCTGCAGTTGCGAAGGAAAAATATTTGTTAACGCTTTACGAACCTTTATGGCAATGTTCACACATTTTGTTCGTATTTCTTGCGCAGTGTTACATACATGATTCCAATGTGCGTCCGCAGAGCGTCATGTTATTCGCGCGTATCACGCGTAATGCTGTACGAACGTTACTGGAACAGTATGTATGTCGTGCCTTTTTCTGGGCTACTGGAACAATATGTATCACGTGCCTTTTACTGGGCTACTGAAACAGTATATATGAAGTGCCCTTAGTGGGCTACTGGAACAATATGTATAACGTGCCCTTAGTGGTGTTCAACAGGGACACTATAAGTCACTTGTGCACACAGGGTACTGGAATGAATACAGGTAGGTCTTAGCCCTGAAAAGGACTTTTTGGTTCTATAGTAAGCCTGCCTAACCAAAACGCTACTAAAACCTATCTCTCCCTGCTGCAAGATCTTTCCCTGGCTAGGTTGAAAGTTCATCTCCGGTCGAGAGGCGGGAGCCAAGTATTTAAGATTCGAGGTCATGTGGTTCAGCTATCCAATGGGGGTAGACGCTGTTTTTCGCGCTGCGTGCGTACTCCCAGGGTCCCTCACGGCCTCCTTGTGTGGTCATTGGATTAAAAAAAGTGCCAACTGCGATGGGAGGGCTTTCTAATGTTTCCCGCGTATTCGCCTCACTACTTGATGGAATTTGAATCTTTCGAATACCGCAATATTCGATCGAATACCGCAATATTCGATCAAATACCTGCTCAAACAAATCGTATTCGCTCATCTCTAATATATATATATATATATATATATATATATATATATATATATATACAGTACAGACCAAAAGTTTGGACACACATTCTCATTCTAAGAGTTTTCTGTATTCTTATGACTATGAAAATTGTAGCTTGACACTGAAGGCATCAAAACTATGAATTAACACATGTGGAATTATATACTTAACAAAAAAGTATGACACAACTAAAAATCTGTCTTATATTCCAGGTTCTTAATAGTAGCTGCCTTTGATTCCTGCTTTGCACACTCTTAGCATTCTCTTGTTATAGTCACCGGAAATGGTTGTCACTTCGCAGGTGTGCCCTGTCAGGTGTAATAAGTAGGATTTCTTGCCTTATAAATGGGCTTGGGACCATCAGTTGTGTTGTGCAGAAGTCAGGTGGATACACAGCCCATAGTCCAACTGAGTAGACTGTTAGAATTTGTATTATGGCAAGAAAAAAGCAGCTAAGTAAAGAAAGACGAGTGGCCATCATTACTTTAAGAAATGAAGGTCAGTCAGTCCGAAAAATTGGGAAAACATTAAAAGTGTCCCCAAATGCAGTTGCAAAAACCATCAAGCGCTACAAAGACACTGGCTGACATGAGGACCGCCCCAGAAAAGGAAGACCAAGAGTCACCTCTGCTGCGGAGGATAGGTTCATCTGAGTCACCAGCCTCATAAATCACAGGTTACTAGCAGCTCAGATTAGAGATCAGGTAAATGCCACACAGAGTTCTAGCAGCAGACACATCTCTACAACAACTGTTAAGAGGAGACTCTGTGCAGCAGCAGGCCGTCATGGTAAAATAGCTGCTAGGAAACCACTGTTAAGGACAGGCAACACGTAGAATAGACTTGTTTGCGCTAAAGAACACAAGGAATGGACATTAGACCAATGGAAATCTGTCCTTTGGTCTGATGAGTCCAATTTTGAGATATTTGACTCCAACCACTGTGTCTTTGTGCGACGCAGAAAAAGTTAACAGACCGACTCTACATGCCTGGTTGCCACCGTGAAGCATGGAGGAGGAGGTGTGATAGTGTGGGGGTGCTTTGCTGGTGACATTGTTGGGGATTTATTCAAAATTGAAGGCGTACCGGACCAGCATAGCTACCACAGCATCTTGCAGCGGCATGCAATTCCATCCGATTTGCGTTTAGTTGGACCATCATTTATTTTTGAACAGGACAATGATCCCAAACACACCTCCAGGCTGTGTCAGGGCTATTTCACCAAGAAGGAGAGTAATGGGGTGCTACGAGATGGTTTGGGGTGAGCTGGACCTCAGAGTGAAGGAAAGAGGGCCAACAAGTGCTAAACATCTCTGGGAACTCCTTCAAGACTGTTGGAAAACCATTTCGGGTGACTACCGCTTGAAGCTCATCAAGAGAATGCTAAGAGTGTGCAAAGCAGTAATCAAAGCAAAAGGCGAACCTAGAATATAAGACATATTTTCAGTTATTTCACACTTTTTCTGTAAAGTATATAATCCCACATGTGTTAATTCATATTTTTAATTCATATTTTTGCACAGACATGTGCTTCTGCAGACTCTTGCAGTCAGCAGTACTTTATTGTAAGTTTATTGGTGTGTTTTTTTTTACTACTACTACCCTCTTTACACAATCATGCTGATTTTAGCAAAATTATAAAACATTTTCAAAAGATAATGATTATAAAGAATGTACTTTCTGGAATTTTCACCATAGTAAAATATAAACCACTCAACATATTCAAAACAACATTTATGAACTTTGTTTATGGTTTAGGCAATAGCATGGCATGAACAACAGATAATTAGATAATCAGAGATAAGCAAACCTTTTAAAGGCTCGGTACGACTGGTTTGTGAAATGTTGGCATAAAATTAGAGTTTATCTGAACCGAATCTTATATGAACTGCACTAAACTGTTAAACTATGGCAGTGGCAGTCCTTAATTTGGCAGACACCATCTCATCTTCTGCTTTAGGGGCAGTGTCAAAAGTCAGGACACACCATCTCACCTTCTGCTTGGTGACTATTTTATGCAGACACTCTAATGGACTCTATCTACAAAAAGGGACTTCTATTTCAAAGGACACTATACAGATTCACAGTCCTAGAACTCTTAAATTTGGAAGTCCCTAGACTGAGGTTCACAGGTGTTCAGAGAATAACTGTAATATGGGCCCTATGGTCAAGTTTTTGTACAAACCTTTCATTGCCAAACCAAATTTTTTGCAAAGCTCAGAATGAATCTCAGTTCGGGAGGTTTGGTTTGCTCATCTCTACAGAAAATCCATCTTAATCTTCTTTCTGTAACAGTATATTTTAACAGAGAAATACAATTCAATATGTATTCTCCTGATTCTACAGTTTTTATTTTGGAAAATGCACTTCAAGGAATTCATGTAAAGATGTGGTTAACATTTTTTGACCCCACAAATGTTTACTAATATCATTGATTTTGTACTGTGAAAAAGACACTTTTTCACAGATATGCCATTTCATTACCCAATATGCCCAGCTTGTGTTATAGTAAAAACTAGCATTCAAATTACATTGCTGTGTTTTCAAAGGAAGTAATGGTTCTTAGAGCAGTTGCTTTCCACTTTCATCAAACTCTTTCCAAAACATTGGCTGTACTAAAAGCATACAAAAATGACAATCTTTATTAGTTGATCAATGAAAGTCAATAAAGTGCATTAACCCTTTAAGAACAGAGCCCAAAATGGCCTTAAGGATCGGGCCAATTTTTAGTTTTGCATTTTAGTTTTTTCCCCCTCGCCTTCTAAGAATTATACCTCTTTTATTTTTTTAGCTACGGTCATGTGAGGGCTTGCGTTTTTTAAGGAACAGGTGTACTTTGTAATTACATATTTCAATCTACCATAACATGTGTGAGGGGTTATGTGTGGTGTGTTTTATATGTATTGGTGTAGTGGAAATTTTATAGATAGTAATTGATATTTTATAGATTAAGGAGGAGATTTATCAAAGGGTGAAAAATTTAGACTGGTGCAAACTTGCCACAGCAACCAATTACAGCTCAGCTTCCATGTCAGAATGGTATCTCTGCAGAGCATTATGCGCCCCTCTGGTCGTGCTGTTCGGCCGAGAAGGCACTGATTTTCTCGTATCCTGTTTCTGTGTTTTGTTTTGCTGTGTGTGAACTCTGGTTTATTGCTCACCTGGGTTGGGAGACACACCCAACTTCACCTGCTGAGTTCTGTCTGGCCATGTCATGGTTAATCTGTGTTCTGGTTCTGCTGTGACTGACAGGTCATCCTGCCAGTGGATCTGTCTTGTTCTCAGGTGTCTGTGCTTGGAGATCAGAGGGATGGTCCAATTACGTTCTAGACCAGAGCCCTGGCCTCCTATATAACAAACCTCAGTCTGTGCACTTATTGCTGGTTGACTTGTCTCTGCCCGCTTGTATCTTCTGTGTATTTGCTATCCCTGATCTTTGCCTTATTCCTTGACCTCCCTTGCTTGCCGCCTGCCCTTGACTATATTGCCTGGACTTTGACTACGTTTATAGGATTGTGATTTTGTACTTTTGCTGCCCGATTGTTGTGACCCGGACTGTTTACTATTCTTCATTGTGTTTTGTCTTTCTGTCTTGTATTTGTGTTCCAGCTAGCCAGTGCAGGGACCGCCGCCAAGTTGCTCACCGCCATCTTAGGGCGGATTGTGGCAAGTAGGTAGAGGACAGTGGGCGGAGCTGAGCTTAGGGCTCACTGTCTTGTCTTGTCCTGCTGTCCGGTTCCTGACATTCCAGCTCTGGGGAAAGGAAAGAAGAGCTGTGATTGGTTGCTGTGGCCAGTTTGCACCAGTCTAAATTTTACACCCTTTGATAAATCTCCTCCTTAGTGTAATAGCATTTTAGTGCAGGCCTATAGCTGATCCAAGTTAATCATATGGATTTATTGATAAGCTTGGAGTCAGGCCGTCTGTTTACGCTTTGTAAAAGACCAAAAGGCTCTCTGTAAGGGGCAATAAGCACGGAGCTGTACAGGCAATGGTGGAGTAGATTGTGGCTAGCGTGTTGAGATCAGACCTCTGAGGCAGGCTCACTGACTCCATGCCAGCAGGGGGTGGACTCTCTTTAAGAAAGGGAATAGGAACCTAAAATATTCCATAACTTTGTACAAATAAAACATAGAGCCACTGAACCAATTTCATAGTGTTGGGCAGGATGAGGAAATGGCAGGGAGTCTGTCTACCTGTCCTCATCATTACATAAGCGGTATCTCACCTTCTGAATGTCCAGTGCATATGATTTTTGATATGCCAGGAATCAGAATGGTGAGATATGAATTATGAAGAAGGGCTGGGGCTCGTACCATTGTTACAGCACCTGGAAAGTATCTTTTTGATATTCCCAAGTGTGTTCCCTTGATGGTTGAGGGGGGTGGCTGAACCTCTGCCCACAGGGGCAGAGTCAGAGATGTCAGGTGACGCCCCTCAGGCCAACCCTTTCAGGTCTTACATAAAAGTGAGACCTAGGGAACAACAAGTAAGAGTTATAAATTTGGGGATCCAATCAAATTGGTTTGTGCATCATTTCCTAAGCTCAAATCCCCTGGGAAAGAAGAACCTATATGATATGATATGATATATGATAAGTATTTGAACTTTCTTATTTTATCCTTTTTGTTTTCTTTGTTTGCAGTGTCTTTATGTCTGTATCATCTTTTTTTGTAACCAAGTACTGTCCATTTTAATGCATTAAACCTAAAAGTTTGATGGTTTGTCTTGTACCCTAAATGAACCTAGTCAGCTCCGTGAAGAGTGCATGTGCGGTGTGTGACCGTATATTGTATGACCGGGTGGCTTGGACCGGGTGAGTGGGACACTCTTGGGGTTCCCTGTCTCCCCAGTAACGTAAGAGATAGGGTGGTGGGCAGCAAAGTTGTGTATGTATGTTGTGTTTGGGTGTTTAGCAGAGGCTGGTGGGTCACATGTATGAAAACAGCCAGTGGGTTCCAACATAGCTAAAGTTCTACATGCGTGCTTCGTGGATGTGGCAGCGGTCGGTAGGTCACTTGTATGAAAACAACTGGTGGGCCCAGACTCAGCGAAATTTCGTCTTTGGGTTGGCCAGCGAGCAGGCAGCGTTCGTGGCCAAGTGGGTGTCTGGTGTCTGTGTGTGTGGAAGGCGTCAGGTGGCGATTTACGCTCGAGTTACGGCCCGGGAGCAGGGCGTAAAAGCATGAGTGCGTGAGGTGAATCGACCCCTAGGGCTAGAGCAACCCCAGGGAAACCAGAGCTCCCAAATTCCTCAGATTGCTTTGTCTTGTCTTCCCCCACCCCCCTTTGTCTTTTTTTAGTTTTCTCCCCTGTTTTGGTTAGGATTATCCTACCCCTAGTCACGGGAAGGCCGGGCTTGGCCTGCGGATCTCTGACAACATGTCTGACGGAACACGCAAAATATTATTTATGGGGTGAAGTTTGGGAAAAATTATGTGAATTTTTGGGGGGCGTTCAGTGCTTATGTAATGCACTTTATGGTAAAACTGACATGATATATTTATTCTTTAGGTCAGTATGAATACAGTGATGTGCAGTTTATAGCTTTTCTAATGCTTTCATTAACAGTGAGGACCTGGCTCCTGAGCTCACTTCGTAGCACTACCGGAACCACTGGTGAAAAGGTTCTTCATGGGTCCTTAAGAGGTTAAGAAGCACAATATGATACAAGGAATTAGAATAATGTTGCATGTTGCAGAAAAAAACACTCAACAAATAATAGTATGATAGCCCATAGAAAAGTGGATTTTAATGCAAGTTGGATTAAACTTACATGTAATAAGAAGGATAAAATATTATGGCCCAGATGTTAAGTCCCAAACCCTTTCTTCAGACATGATGATGTGTAGATCATGTCTAAAACGCATAATAAATGTGAAGAAAAGTCCCATGCTCCACTTTTTGGACAGAATTTTGACGCATTAGTATTTCTGGGCCTATGATATCTCTCTCTATGCTGAATTTTGTTATTGTCATTTAGTCGCATTGTTTTGCTGTGAAATGACTGTTCATATGTAAAAGATACATTATGTGATTTGTCTGCATTTTTTAGGCAACAAAAAAACAGGAAATTCCAGCCTTATCTGTCATGGTCCTGTGAGGAGGTAGCAGGGACTGATATGGAAAGCCCTATAGAGTCTGGATGGTGTGTGTGTGAACTTGTTTAAGTTAAGTCTATATGCTTGCTTAAAATGGTAGGAGGTCCTGCTTGAAAGTGGTTACCACTGGATAATACTGAAGCTGTGTTGTGCTAGTGTGGTAACTAAGGGGGCAACAGTTGGTTCAGTGCAGGTGGCTTGTTTGGGAAAATGTGTTATCCTGTGAGCACCAGAGATGATTGAACCGGTTTGGCCGGTATGGGATCCGGTTCGGATTTTTCCAAAAGTCTGAGTCCGGTCGGATTCGGATTTTTGGAAGTCTGCTCCAAATTTTTTTCTTGCTTTTTAAAATGGCAGCCGCCATTTTAGAAAGCAGGAAGTGTTCTGGACAGGAAAAGCGCTTTCCCATGATGCCCGGAACTCATCCAATCAGCAGGGATAATGCACTAGCCCACTCCCTGTGTGACGTCGGTATTGCTTTAAGAGGAGCGGTCACATGACTGCATGAGGCAGTGAGGAAGGAGACTGTTAGCAGTGCACGGAGCTCCTCAGTGACAAAGCCCTGCTGCTGCACGCTGCTGTACTGGGAAGATATTGTACAAAAGCAAAGACAAAAAGATTATTAAGAAAGCGGAGAGGAGAAAAATATAGTGATTGAGAGAGAAAAATAGAGAGGGCGAAAGATAGATAGAGGTAGATAGATTAGGCATAGGAGAGCAAAGGGTGCACTGAACAAAAATGTGCTATACAGATATCCAAGTACTATACTGTCACCCTTGCGAGAGTGTATATGACATAGGTGTTTTCCTGAGGCACAAATATATACCTCGTGCATGTGTGTAGAATAAAACTCTAAAAAAAGTGATACAGATACAAGTACTATAGTTGGACCCTTCCAAGAGTGTAGTTAAGAGACTGCTCCTTCACTGCATTTGTGACCTTTTTCCTGCATAGACCCTGTAATGGTGAATTTCCTGCATAGACCCTGTAATGGTGAATTTCCTGCATAGACCCTGAATTGGTGAATATTGAAGTCTAAAAAAAAAAATTTACTTTGAGATATTGAAAAGATAATGATGTTACTGACATGTAGAGCCCTAAATTCAACCAAATACACTACCCCCGTATCATATAGATGCTTTGATCTATTAAATCCGAATAAATCCGAAATTCGGTCGAACCAAACTTTAAAAAAAAAATCCGGAAGTCCGGTCGGAACGAACTTTTGAAAAATTCGCTCATCTCTAGTGAGCACCCCATGTACTAATGTACCATAGAATAGAGTAAGTCTTCATTGCATTGATGAAATTTGAGTAGTCCTGGTCTCTTCAACTAGGAGGTGCACACTTTGTTAAAGCTGCCAGATGAAGGTACAGATGTAAAGAGTTTGTAATAGTATCCCTTATTACTTTCTGTATAGACTAGCTGAGTTTTGTTGTATCATGATTAAGTTAGAACCAGATTGATGTTTTAGCCAATGTCCCTGGTGTTCCTAAACTTCCTTTGTAAATGTAGTTATTTCTGTGATGCATTGTGCAAGTGAGTGACTTCTGAAATAGAGATTGCAGGGAACAACTGGTGCAATAAAGAAACAACATTTAACAGTAATCCACAGTACCCAAATAGAGTTATACATTAGATGTGGCTGGTATAGCAGCACTGGGACACTGCACCAGTCAAGACTAAGAGTAAGGTAGCTCTTGGAGCAAGAGCCAGTGACTCTACAAAAGGGTCAGGAATTACTCCCCCCCCCACACACACACACACCAACTGAGGGTAAGATGACGCTTTAACCTGGTTTGATTGCTACCTCCCAGCACCAGGCTGTTCTCTGCTTTAGGGTCAGTTCACACAGAGTAAAACTGGTGGAATTCCTTTGAGTGGAAAGGCGCAGAGAGAGGAGGTGCGCAAGCCCTTCAATAGACTGCCTGTATGACACAGAGGCTGGCGGGAATTTTGGTCACAATGTGGAATCATGTGGCTGCACATATGACTGTCTTTTATGCGCAGTGCAATTGATCAGTCTGGAAGTCCGTATCTTCCAAGTATCTCTATAAGATTTTCTTCATGTCCTCTAGGGAGACTATCACGCCTCTTGCTTTACCATCATCACCTCATAGTGGTTATTAACACCATTCCTTCTGTACCCATCTTTTAACTATACATCTATCTCCTATATTAAATTAGAACAGTGGCAAAGAATCTGAAATCAGGGGGTGCAGAGGCGACAGTTGCAACCAGGTCCTGGTGCCTGTGGGCTCTATACTACATAAGAAGACCCCAGCATTTATAAATGGCATGACTCCTTGGCTCTGAAGAGTTATATTCTTACTAAAGAAATAATACATAAAGCAGCTTCGATCATCATTAAGATATTGTCTTAGTTCTTTCAGAAATCATGTCTAGGAATAATACATTTTCTGGAGTCTACAACACATTTCTAGCTGTAGGTCCTGTAAAAAAGATGACAATACTATTTATTCATTATTGATATGTACCGCACATAGCACCAAGTAAAGAACAGGCTCTTCTGGGAGAAAGGGAAAGGGTTTAAGTAGATATAAATTTGCCCAACAAGCAGAACATCAGAGAAATGCATAAACCATGTTATTCAAAGGTGCTAGTCTCCTGCGATTGTTCTGTGATTCAACACTTACTGAGGCTTCAGCATTTCAGTCTTAGCTTGCGGTGATAGTCTTGTGCTTGACCTATAGTACACTGTATCTAAAATGACACTGGGTTAGTATTTGCAGATGAATTGCCATACAGACAATTCACAAAAGATTATACTATTGTTAGTGGAAAATGCTGCTGGCAGACACTGAAATGTATTAATATGTTTAAAAATGTACATAAAAGTTTTCTTTTCTGTGTAGTTTCAAAGCATTGTACAGTTGCACTTTGCAAGTTTCTCTTGAATAGGAAATGGTTTAGCAAAAGAACAAAACATTAATTTATTTTTCTAATGTAATCTTAAATTACTTTAGTAGTTACTTAGCTACATTATTACTTTGTAAGACTGCAAAGACTGGAAAGACTCTTGTCTATCCAGTTTAGCCTATTACTCTATAGTGTTGATTCATAGTAAGGTAAAAACCCCCATGGGATAGAAGTCAGAGTTAGAGAAAATTGGTGTGTATTCTGAGCAGAGACTGGTGTGCCATAAAGGTCTCTTCTGCGTCCTGTTCTTTATAATATGTTTGCAAGTGACATAAGCAGTGGTGTAGCTACCATAGAGGCAGGGTAGGCAGGGGTGGGCCCGTGCAGGAGGGGGGCCCGGGGGGAGAAAGTAAAAGCGTCTGTCCGTCTGCTTAACCCCTTATGTACTGCAGTGTGCAAGTGACCCAATGTTTACTTACATGCTGAAACACAAAAAAGGATTAACAAGCAGAAGACAGAGATCTCTGCTTCATTGCACTGATAACCTCTGACCTCTGTTCTCCAGCTGTGCAATCAAGTAGGAAAGGAAAATGTGCAGAGCTTATCAGTGCACCAGCCGTAAAGCATATACATATATATATATATATATATATATGTGCATTGCTTTGTGTTGTGCGTAGGGGAGCCCCCTAAAATCTTTTGCTATGGGGCGCTGTGACTCCTAGCAACGCCCCTGGACATAGGAGAAGGTTGGTAGGTAAGGTTTGTCTGTTTGATGGTGACACATAAGTGTGCAATAGGATTGATATCCCTGGAGATGTCAGTAATATGGAAATGATTTAGCTTTACTAGATACATGGTCCAAACAATGGAAACTGCAGTTCAAAGGTTCTGTATGTAGAATAATTCACTTCGGAAAGAGAAATCCTCTATCTGAGTATCATATCAGCAGCTCAGTGTTAGCAAAGACTTCAGAAGAGAAGGATTTATAGGCAGTGGTTTCTATATTAAGGAGAAGCTGCTGATTGGTTGAAGAGGTTGAAATTTTTTTGGTGCACTAGGCAGGTGCCTTCTTTTACCTACCTCTTTGTCCAGGCCCTGGAGGGAGTTTTCTTTTTAGCACAATTTTTGCAGAAAACAAAGGCTAGAAATATTATAGGAGTTGTTTAGTGTTATTATTTTTGTTCTGGCAATAGATGGCAATTTAAGAAAGATGTTTGTAAAGTATCTTTATTAAAAATGATATCTCTCCTGGTCAGTAAATAGCTTCTCTCTACATATCATGCAGAGAGCATAGCTCCAAAGAACAGCCATATAAGAGATGCCTAATGAATGGAGCTAAGTTACAATACCTGCAATGAATATATGGACAGACGAATCAGTGCTTGGCAGGGAAAACGGAGACTGTTCAGCTTTTATCTAAAAGTGGCTTTCTAATCGGCAGAGCTCCTACTGTGCCGTCTGAAAGCTGGATGGACATACTGTCAAGTTATACTTTTTCCTTGTACTTTTTCAATGTCTGATGTCTTCATAAGTGGTCCAGGACTTCATTACTTAGCTGGATCCAGGAGCCATTCTCTACGAACATTTGGTTTTTGTGGTGTAAAGATTCACAGTCTTCTATTGAATTTCTGTACCACTGGATCAAACCAAGTTCTCTGCGACAACCAAGTTGTCTGGATCATATCATTCCCATGTGTCATATGTACAACCTACCCGGGTCTGACATCGCTCACCCAGGTTATCCTGCACATGAAGCTCTCTGTGTTCTTCTTCTTTTACATATTTTAATGTGCATTTTGCTGTCAAAAATATAATTTACAACTGAAAATACAAAAATTAATGGATGAAATTGAGAATTATGTATAATAGTCAAAGGTGAATTTTTAGTATAAAACTAATTATAGGTATAGTGTGAATGACGCTATTGGTTGCATAGATTTTTTTTTTCTTTACTGTCAGGTATAATATAAGAGGAATTTTGCTAAAATATGCTCTACCATAAATGCAGTAGCAGCAGCAGCTGCAATGATAGTTTTCTGTCCAGACCGAAATAATCTTGATATATAGTATTTAAAAAATAAATGGAGTTAATGTGTTCCCAAAAACACATGATTTTATATTGATTTGAGAGAGAAGCCTAGGCCAAACTACTGTTTTCCAGGCAGCAAAAGATGATGTACTCACAGATGTCTGCTATTATCTCTCTGCAGTATCACTTCCATAGTAACAATTTTACGCATCTCCTTTTATAACCACTGTGACACTGCAGCTGATGATCAGCAAGAAGGTTGCCCGTAACCTCATTTTCTTATAGGCACAATTAAAAATATAAAAAAGCTATTGTAAATTGGACAGTATTCCCTAATTTATACTGTGTTAACATACATTGTTTATGGAAGAAATCATATGTAATATATTTGTTTAATTAGCCCATCAGCAGCAGGGGTGTAGAGAATCTTTTACTTTTATGTTTAGAAGGGTGACCCTGCATATGCTCATAAGGAATATTCTGCCATTATTGTAACATTCCAGTCATGTATATTTTGGAATACTCAGTCATTATCTCTTGGTGCCTGGAGAAAAAAAATCTACATTCTCTTTCTGCATCACATATAGTCAGCTCTGCATCTGAACACAAGCCGAAGCAACAAGTTCTGACAGTAGATGCTGAACCGTTGTGCTCCATAACTATTAATATCAGTACAAACATTAAAATTTTATGAAAGATTTAGAGTATATAAATAGTTATATCCTACCGAAAACGTGTATTCAAATGTAAAAATATAAAAAGTGCAGCTAGAAATAGTTCATTAGCTGCCCCACATATATTTGTAGTCTAAAAATATTGGTGAAAAAAAGGAAAGAGGAAGCAAAATATGGCATATTTAAAAATCTCAGCCATTTTAAAACCGGATGTGTTATGTAATGAGAGGGGGGGAAAAATCATCTATAGATTATAAGGCTATGTTCACACACAGTAAAATAAAAGCAAAATATGTATAAAAATATGGCCGTATTTTAAATGTAATAATGCGCTCCATTGAAGTCAATGGGAAATTGACTGGCAGTGCGCACTCCACACAGAATTATGCCTATAATAATCAACATGCTTGTTATCTGTGACATGTTTTTGCCCACTGTGCAGTCCCTCTATAGCACAGACCCCTCTATGCAGCAGTCCCTATATAGTCCAGGACCTCTGTGCAGCTTTCCTCATATACTAGAGGCCCCCTGTGCAGCGATGCATAATATATAGGCTCCTCTGTGCAGTCCCCCATAGTATAGCCACCCATGCAGAACCCACATAGTATAGCTCCCCTGAGTAGCCTCCACATAGTGTAGGCCCCACAAAGTATAGTATAGTACTAGAAAATGTACTCGGCGTTGCCCGGGTATAAAGTGTCAGTGTGTTAATTAGATTTGTTCTAAGGTGCCCAGGAGGCCAATCTAAAGGTATTGTTTCATCAGTGGAATTAGTGTATACCTGTAGTGCATAGTTGGAGGGGTTCTGTATACCTACAGTGTATAGTTTTTAGGGGTCCCGCATATCCGTAGTGATTAGTTGGGGGGTAGGGGGGCTATAGTGTATAGTTGGGGAAGTACTGTATACCTGTAATGTGTAGTTGGGGGGGGGCTGTATACCTATAGTGTTTAGTTGAGGGAGGTCCTGTATACCAGTAGTGTATAGTTGGGGGGGGGGCTGTATACCTGTACTGTATAGTTTGGGAAGTCCTGTATACCTGCAGTGTATAGATGGTGAAGGTCCTGTATACCTGTACTGTATAGTTCACGGGTCCTGTATACCTGTAGTAAATAGTTGGTGCTGTATACCTGTAATGTATAGTTGGTGGAGCTTTTTTATTCCTGTAGTTTATAGTTCGGGGGTCCTGTATACCTGTAGTGTAAAGCTTGGGGGTCCTCTATACCTGTAGTATAGAGTTGGTAAAGGTGCTGTATACTTGTAGTATAGAGTTGGTGAAGGTCCTGTATACCTGTAGTGTAAAGTTTGGGGTCCTATATACCTGTAGTATATAGTTGGTGGAGTTCCTGTATATATGTAGTGTATAGTTTTGGGGTCCTGTATACCTGTAGTATAGAGTTGGTGGGGGGTGCTGTATACCTGTATTAGGCTGCATTCACATGTTCCGGGAAGTTGTCCGTTCTCACGGATCCGTGCGCACGGACAATTTTACAGCCCATTGCTTTCTATTGGGCTATTCAGATGTTACGTGATTTCACGTATCCGTGATCCGTTCCGTTAAAAAATAGGACTTTTCATTACTCGGAACGGATGCACGGAAAGGATTCCCCATAGAAATCAATGAGATCCCTGTTTTTCACGGATGTACATGGATGTGACATCCGTGTTCATCCGTGAAAAACACGGATGTGATGTAATCAATGTAATTTAAAATGCTTTAACACAGATCCATGAAAAAAACGGACACGGATACAAAACAGATGGAAAATGGATGAAAAACGGACTGTTTTGCACGGATCACGGAGGTTGCTGCCGGACCACAATCACGGACCGGGAAAAACACTGAACGTGTGAATGCAGCCTTATAGAGTTGGTGAAGGTCCTGTATACCTGTAGTGTATAGTTTTGGGTTTCTGGAAACCCGTAGTGTATAGTTTGGGGTCCTGTATACCTGTAGTATATAGTTGGTGGCGGTCCGGTATACCTGTAGTTTAAAGTTTGGGGGCCCTGTATACCTGTATTATAGAGTTGGTGAAGGTCCTGTATACCTGTAGTGTATAGTCTTGGGTTTCTGTAAACCCGTAGGGTATAGTTTGGGGTCCTGTATACCTGTAGTATATAGTTGGTGGAGGTCCGGTATACCTGTAGTATAGAGTTGGTAAAGGCGCTGTATACCTCTAGTATAGAGTTGGTGGAGGTCCTGTATACCTGTAGTGTATAGTTTGGGGTCCTATATACCTGTAGTATATAGTTGGTGGAGTTCCTGTATACTTGTAGTGTATAGTTTTGGGGTCCTGTATACCTGTAGTGTATAGTTTGGGGTCCTGTATATTTGCAGTATATAGTTGGTGGAGGTCCTGCATACCTGAAGTATATAGTTGGTGGAGGTCCTGTATACCTGTAGTGTATAGTTTTGGGGTCCTGTATACCTGTAGTGTAAAGTTTGGGGTTCTGTATACCTGTAGTATATAGTTGGTGGAGGCCCTGTGCACCTGTAGTGTACAGTTTTGGGGTCCTGTATACCTGTAGTGTCCTGTATACCTGCAGGGTCATATTTACCATTAGGCACCCATGGTCTGGTGCCTAGGGTAGCACCTTGGAGAGGGGCAGTACCCTCCCGTTCAGAAAATCTGGTGTCTTTTCGAGGGGGGGGGGTATGGCAGTATTGGTCAGGTCTGGTATAGTGGTGTTATCCAGTCACAGTATGGCGGTATTGATCAGGTCTGGTATAGCGGTGTTATCCAGTCACAGTATGGCGGTATTGGTCAGGTCTGGTGTGGCGGTGTTATCCAGTCACAGTATAGCGGTATTCGTCAGGTCTGGTGTGGCGGTGTTATCCAGTTACAGTAAGGCGGTATTGGTCAGGTCTGGTATGGCAGTGTTATCCAGTCACAGTATGGCGGTATTGGTCAGGTCTGGTGTGGCGGTGTTAAATGTGACGTCTGGAGCTATAACCTACCTATCCTGATGCTAATTGGTGAGTGAGGATGGGGCGTCTTTAGGTTTAGTGCTTAGGGCAGCAGCAGCTGGTAATACTGCCCTGTGTACCTGTATAGATGGAGTAGGCGGTCCTGTATACATGTACTGTATAGATGGAGTAGGGGGTCTACCAGTTATTTCTGTGGATCTGTTGTGAGGCAGCTGCCCTAGCAACCATTCACATTCCAGCTCCCTGTGAAAGTATTAATCCTATTGGTTGCTAAGGCTCTCAACTGCCAACTGCTGGGCAGCTGCAGCCATTATATCACCTGTGTTTGCAGTGAGGAGATTTTCCCATTCATCTCTACGGGGCGCCGCTCTTCCCCCTCCCCCTCCTCTCTTGTACATCTGGCGGGGGCCGGACCTTCGCAGTAACCTTCCCGGACACCCAATGTATCTGTATGCCAAATTTGGGGTCAAACGGTTCAGGTGTTTAGAAGTCTATTTGGGACGGACAGACAGACTTTCATTTTTATAATATAGATACTATAGCAGTGGCGGAACTACCACCATAACAACCGTAGCGGTTGATATGGGGCACGCCGCATCAAGGGGCCTGGGCCCGGCCAGCAAGTCGTTTGTCTCCTCTCAGAGTGCAGACAGTTTTTCCTCGGTTAGACCACCCGGGGAGAAACTGTCTGCACTCTGCATCTGAACTCCGGACGCATGCCCCCGCCTCCCGCCTCTCACGTTGCTTCCTGCTTCCAGCCACAGCTGAACTATGTCCTTCCCCAACGGTGGGGGAGGGGGGCATAGTCAAAGTCCGAGGGCACAGACTGTGTAGACTAGAGGGAGATAAAGCCTGTGCGCTCCCCCTCCCTTTCTCTCCCTCCCTGTTTGTGTGTGATGTGCCCTGGTTAGCTGTTTAGGACGCTTGTCCTGACACTAGCTAACCAGGGGAGGGGGCCAGGCATCAGAGTGTAAAGAGAGGGGGAGATAAAGCATGGCTGCTCCCTCAGAGATTTCTCCTCCTGGAGACTGTCAGCTGCCAGCACTGAGAAGCATCCTGTGAGGTTGGATGACCTCTGACCCGGCCCTAGCCCTCTCCCGCCGGGACTTCTCCTAGAGACAGTGACAGGTCTGGTGTGGTGGTGTTATCCAGTCACAGTATGGCGGTATTGGTCAGGTCTGGTGTGGCGGTGTTATCCAGTCACAGTATGGCGGTATTGGTGAGGTCTGGTATAGCAGTGTTATCCAGTCACAGTATGGCGGTATTGGTCAGGTCTGGTATGGTGGTGTTATCCAGTCACAGTATGGTGGTATTGGTCAGGTCTGTTGTGGCGATGTTATCCAGTCACTGTATGGCGGTGTTGTTAATGTGTGGTATGTTTGTGTTATCCAGTCACAGTATGGTGGTATTGGTCAGGTGAGGTATGCAGATATTTAATGTGCAACCTTGTTTATATTTTAAGCAGTTAAAAACCACATAGAAAAAAAGTCAGACAATGCATGTGCCGAAACCATGCGCCCATTTCCTCCCCAGCAGAGAGGAGGGGGGCCCCATTGGAAAGTTTGCTATGGGGCCCAGCCATTTCTAGTCACACCCCTGTACTATAGTTTAGCCCCAACATAATATAACCCCTCTGTGTAGCTCCCATATAGTATAGCACCCCAGTGTGGCCCCCCACATGGCTACCTGCACCGGAAGGTCACTGCTCAAGCCCTGCAGGGCCTGCACTCCTCTCTTCTCCTGCTTGGCTCTTGTGATGTAAGCAGCATATTAGTGGCTGACATCACATGTCTTGGTCCTAGAAGCTGGAGACAGGAGAAGTGCAGGTGACACAGGACCAGAGCAGTGAGCTTCCTGCAGAGGTGTCAGATGTTTATCAGGCTGCCTGCACAATTCACTGAACTTGCCAACAGGAACCAAAGGGACTGGAGCTCCAATAGCCAAGTCTTTAAAGAGGAAACACATCTGACAACTGCGGCACCTAAGTGTACATTTGGCGGGTGCCAGGCCCAGTGACTGACAATCTGAGTGGCCCACACGTGCTGGTTCGCCAGATTGCCAGTCCAGGGCTGGATCTGTGTATACATTAGTACATTAGCTTCATTACCAACTGTAACACCCCCTTGCTCCTCCATCATCCGTATTCCTGCTTGTGGCTGAGCTTTCACCTTTCAGTTAAGCAATGACAAAGCTAGGAAAAGGAGTGAGTAGGTGTTACAGCCTTCAGTAATTTAAAGCGTAACTGTCATTTTTTTTTTTACAGAAATTAGTAGTATAAGCGATTTTAAGAAATTCTATATTAGGTTTTATTAGGCAAAAAAGCCTCTTTTTGTACTCAAAAAGAATTTTCCCAGCCTCCCCCCTCACTTGTTATCTGTGCATTATCAGGCAAAGCCGTCTTCATTACAGAGAAGCCAGTGAAGACGGGTTCTGCTGTGTCCATTATATCCCTATGGAGGGGGGAGGGGCAGAGGGAGATAAGTGAGCAGGAAGAAGAGACATGAAGGTCAGCTTTGTGTAGACTGTCAGGGCACCTAAAATGCTGAATTCAGAGGTCAGAAAGGTCAGTGGTTATCTAGGAACTTGCTGAGAGAAGATTGCAGTGTGTTGTGCTGTGCAGGACTGCTTCGTGCTCACTCACTCCTCTCAACCCCTTTCCTCTCCATAGACACATAGGGAGAGATTAAGACGGATCTTGCATGCCCAGAGCAGAGGCGTATTATAAGCCATGGAGAGGCCATATAACAGTGTAGGATCTGCCCCGGTATGAGGACTGCTTTTAACTATTTTCATGTCTGTGGTGGGTCTGTATCTTTGTGGTGAGCTGTTGCATTTTTCAAATCCATTCCTGGCTTTGGCTTCAAATCTTTGGCAGATAATCTGCCAGATAATCTTTCTGTGTCAACGGACCCTTACTAACACAGATCAGGATTTTTTCAGATTTTTCTCCTTGGTTGTAGCTGTGTAATACAGGTTTTGTACTACTCCTAATCCTATGGGCACAATGCACTCAGCCTGACATCGTCATAATGTGATTGGTGCCTGCTGCTTGTGATAAACATACATGACATGTCATTAGTCCTAATAGTCTTCAGACAGTTGTGACTTTGTTATGTTAGATTGATTGTTCTAATGGTCCGTTTACTTGGAGCGATAATTCACTCAATCGATCGTTTAACGTTTTTGAAGCAACAATTTGGTTTTTATAATGATCAGCGTTTAGATGAATAAATCATTAGAAAAATCATAATAAAAATTGTTATTGCGATCGTTTTTAAGATCGCTTAAAGGGAACTCCAGGTAGAGGTTAAAAAAATGAAACTTCTGCAGAAGCCTAACGCATTACTTACCTGTCTATCCCAGTTTTGAAACTAACAAAAATCCATTTGTTTGGAGGGGTTTTGTTCTGTTTTGTGTTTCTGTCCTTCCTGGTTGATGAGTTCCCAGATGCTCAGCTGATCATCACAGTCCCCCCCCCCATCACAATCAGTAAAATTAGTACAGCACCTGCTTCTGGCCGGACAGAGATGGTGAATCACTCAGGGGATTGGGGGATCCAGCCAAGCCTCCTGTCTGCATCATCAGCCTGTCCACAGCAAACACACACAATGTGAGACAGAAGCCTGGAATATTTTTCTCCTAAGGGGGGATAGCAGAAGGAGCAGGAGACAATGTGAACTGGCACAGAGGCCATTTTTTTTACTTCCTGGATTTCTATCAGCTACCAGTGTGGCAGAACCGCACAGATACGGTAATACCCTGTACAGACACATCTATATAACTTTTAATGTTTGCACAGGGTGAATCTTTGAAAGACTGTTTACACAAAGTGATCTGCGAATTTTTAGTGAACGATGATTTGAGAACATGTTGAAAAATCAAAATGAATGATCTCTCACTTGTCGCTTGATTGTTTCCTGTATTTACACGGAACCATTATAGCTCAATTGCGATCGTTATTGCAAAAATTCGAACGATAATCGTTCCGTGTAAACGCAGCATGAACCATGGAAGTACTGAGGCAGAGGCAGAGACGGCAGAGTTACAAAATCAGTAAATATGCAACAGGATGTAATGGATAAATAAAAAAATGGTAAACTAACTTAAAGCAAGAGAAAAACACAAAACACAAGTACTGGTCATAGTTATTTATTGCTATTTCCATATCTCCTATTGCTATCAGAGACAGAGAATTCACTTTCGGTTGGGTGAATATGTGGTAGAGTTTCATCTGAGTAAATCAAAATGAGCTACTACAGAAGGTTTTAGTCAGCTTTTCTAACTGGATCCTATTGTGTGAATAGCCACTGAAGTGTGAAAACAGGGGGATAAAAAAATCACATTTAGTTTGCTCCCCTTAACTCTGAAATTAAGTGGAAAGACCAAAATTGGTGCTTTGGATTAAAACAAGCATGTTATGTTTAGCACTGACTAATAACTACCACAACTACCACAAGTAAAAGTATACATTTGACATAATTTAACCATTACCTAATTTTTACCATTTTCTTCCCTTTCTGTCAGTTACAGGCTCTAAGTAGGGGACGGGCCTTATCTGAACGGGAACGATGCAGAAGTGCTGGGGGAGAAGATGGCTAAGAGGTTGGAGGAGTATTTAAACTAGGTTTGCCGATGACACAAAAGTTTATCAGTAATACTGAAAATGATTTAGCTTTACAAGATATGTGGTCCAAACAATGGAAACTTCTGTTCAATGTTTCCAAATGTAAAATAATGCATTTGGGAAGAAGGAATATTTTAACCGAGTATCATATCAGCAGTTCTGTATTGGGAAAGACTTCAGAAAAGAAGGATTTAGGGCTAGTGATTTCTGACAGCCTTCAAATGAGTTACCAGTGCAACCAGGCAGTAGGGAAAGTAAATTGTATGCTGTGCTGTATAGCTAGAGGTATAACCAGTAGGAAGAGGGAGATTGTTATCCCGATGTATAGAGCTCTAGTGAGACCACATCATGTCCAGTTTTGGAGACCTCACCTACAAAAAAAGAACAGGTCCAAAGATGGGCTACAAAATGGTGGAGGGTGTGAGACATAAAACATCAGGAAAGACTTAATGTTTTGAATCTGTATAATCTAAAGGAGAGAAAAGAAAAGGGGGGAAATGATCAAAACCCTTAAATATGTTAACCCCTAGACGACCCTGGTCGTAGGGTTACGTCATGGAAGTCTGTCCCCAGACGACCCATCACATAACCTTACGTCCTGGGTGTTTCTCCCGCTATGAAGCATGCTCCGGAGCGGAGCGCGCTTCATAGCAGGTGGGGGCCGGCTGCAAACAGCAGCCGGGACCTCACCGATAATGACACGCTGCAGTGATCGTGCTGCCGCGTGTCATTAGCCCCTTAAACGCTGCGACCGCGACCGCGGCGTTTAAGTGTAAGTGACAGGGGGAGTCCCCTGTCACTTACCGATCGGGACCCCCGCAGTGTGACTGCGGGGGTCCCAATCGTTGAAACAGACCGCCGGAGGTCTCTTACCTGCCTCCGTGCGGTCCGATCGGCGATCTGCTACACTGAGCCTGCACAGTCAGGCTCAATGAGCAGATCGCCGATAACACTGATCAATGCTATGCCTATGGCATAGCAATGATCAGTGTATAAATCAAAGTAGTGAATGTAGAAGTCCCCCAAAGGGACTTCAAAAGTGTAAAAAAAAAAAGTTCAAAACACCAACACACTACCCCAAAGCCCCTCCCCCAATAAAAGTCTAAATCACCCCCCTTTCCCATTATATAAATAAAACATATAAAAATAAATAAATAGATAAACATATAATATACCGTAGCATGCGTAATTGTCCGATCTATTAAAATATAACAAGCGTCATTGTGATCGGTTAGCGGCGTACACGAAAAGAGGGGAAAAAGTGCGCAGATTACCGATTTTATGTTACACTATATATTAAAAAAATCAATAAAAAGTGATCAAAACGTCCAATCTTCACAAATATGGTATTAATAAAAACTAGAGATCATGGTGGAAACAATGACACCCCATACAGCCCCGTAGGTGAAAAAATAAAACCGTTATAAGCGTCACAATAGGCCCATTTTATTAATATTTAATTGCCAAAAAAAAGGATTTCATTAAAAAATACATATATAACATTAGAGAATCTGTGTAACCTGCATATGGTTGTGTTCGGACTGACCTATAGAATAATAGTGTCATGTCGCTGTTACCATATAGTGCATTACGTAGACACAGGAACCCCCCAAACGTTACCATATTGCATTCTTATTTACGATTTCACCTATTTATATCTTCATAAATAATATATTTGGAATTCCATCATACATGTTATGGTAAAATGAATGACGCCATTACACAGTACAACTATTCCTGTAAAAAACAAGCACTTACATGGCTTGTAGATAGAAAACTGAGAGTGCTAGAGCTCTTAGAAGGGGAGGAGGGGAAAACGAAAGCACTAAGATCAAAATTTGCGCGGTCCACTGGGTCATTTTGGGCCTGGTCCTCAAAGGGTTAAAGGAGAAGTCCGTCCCTTTTAAAAATCTGGCAGCCGGCAGGGGCAGGGGGGAATTTAATCAGGAATAGGAACTTACCTCTCCCTATGTCGGCCGCCATCACCACTCATACCTCTGGTTTGATAAGGGTCTTGTTTTATACCCTTTTGATAAAGGTCTGTTTTAAGTCCAGCAGTAGTATGGTATACTAAAAAAATGCTTTGAGCACTATAATACCCGATAAGTGTGCAGTTGATATCTCTTCTTCTGAAATAAGTTCAAGGGAGGCCTGGATGCTTTTCTTGAAAAATATAATATAACACGTTATGGGCACTAGATTATAAGTGATAGGACTTTGATCTAGGAATTATTTTGATTGCCATTTTGCAGTCGAAAAGGAATTTTCTCCCTGTGATGGGGCAATTGGCATCTGCCTCATAAAGGTTTTTTTGTTTCCTCTGGATCAACACAGTAAGGTTATACTGTAGGTTGAACTTGGTGGACTATTTTCTTATGTAATAGTTTGACATTTAGAGGGAGATTTACAGTAAATGGTTGTTGGTCTTTACTGCATCACACGTGTTATATCCCGTTGATCTCCTTTGTTCCTGATATTGCCTGTTTACCTGATACCGCAATACTGTATGTGTATGACCTCGGCTTGTTGGTTCCCGATGTTGCTCTCTTGGTTTTGACCCCTGGTGTTGTGGCTTTTAGTCTAGTGGTTTGATGGGTTCTCAATTGCAGCCATGTTTGAAAGAAAAACAGTTGTATATTGGATTTTTATCAAACGTAGGGCCTCCCCTGGGCATCTTTATTCTTGAATTAGGGCCCTATAGGGATCATTCCTATTACAGCCCTAAGCAGCTTCATTATAAATCATGCCATCGGGCACACATCTTCCCATTTAATAGTGGACGTGCAGCCGACAGCTTATTAAATCAAAGCAAGATAGTGTAATTTGAATAATAGGTTTTCAAAATTATGTCTTCATTATTGTATTGTTGCTAAACTTGGTTATAACACATGAAATTGAATTAACAAAGTATATTATGGAATTATAGTATATGTGACTCTCTTGCTTGTGCCATTTGACTGCTCATTTATCTAGAGCCACGTAATGGTGATATGAGCATTTTCATTGGTTCTCACATTGTAATGATTTTAGATGGTGAATGATGATAAATGCTTTCTAGTGTATAACGTAATAAACGCATCTGAGACATTAGTGAAACTATTGTATTATATACTAGAGATGATGCTGAGTGAATAAAGTAGGGGATAGTGTATCCTTTAATGGATGATGCAACAACAAAGAAATCAATAAGGGATTAACTACTGTAACTTAGATTTTGGCTACTTGCTTAAGAATTGACTTTGATAATATATGCATCTCCTTGGTTCTATCCTGTGGAATCAATAGAACAAAGAGAGACTTAAACTTTCTTGGATTTAATTAGCCTTGATAAGAAAGATGGAATTCAGCAGGGTGGCATGATGCAATGCAGTGCCCTACTAAGAATTTAGAGACTTTACTATTACAGGGAAATGCAACATTTCCTGTTATAAACACAAAATCATATGTTTAAGAATCATGATGACTTAGAATCATGGCTTACAATAATACCTGGACCTGGCATTGCAGCTTGACAACAGGATGACCCCCTGTCAGACATAGTATAGGTAAAAAAAGATTTTGACCAACCTATCGACAAAAGCTTTCTTGTTTATTTTTATCTACTTTTCACACATAGTAAAGTTATGAAATGATTCTGCTAATGAAACAATAATATTAATCCCACTCATAAAACATATGTAGCTGGCGGGTACACATTGTTTGTTTAAACAGTGATTAACACCCGAAATACCAACCTCAGATATGTTGACTATACAAGTCAAACCATGGGTCTATTCAGAAAGGGTGAAGATAAAAAGACATATGGAGACTTGTGTTTTTTGTTTCTTTGTTTTTAATCGTTAAGTGTTTATATCACAATTTCATCATGTCTTGGTGACGGCTTGAATGGTATCCTTGTTAGGTCTGAGAGAAATAGGAAGTGATATGGGAGACCAGCCTAATGACTGCTGAATAAATGGATTCAGGCAGACATTAGGGAGTTCACATATCTTGTTACTTAGTTTTGCTATTGAGTTTATTTATCTTAAAGGGGAACTATCAGAAGGGTAGACTAATCTAATTTACTGATAGTTCCCTATTGCTCAGGATTTGCTGAGGAGAAAGGTATGTCTCTTACTTTCATCCTCTGTGCCATTCCTGTGCGCTTAGGATCCTCGGTCAGGTAAGATCTTTGGAGCACTGTCCCACCCACCTAATGCAAGCCCGCCTGCCCCTTCTGATTATCAATGAAGTGGGCCGGCTGGAGGTGGAAGGATCGTTGCTAGGGAGGAGTAAACGATTTTGTAGAGTAAACAACAGAGGCATAAATGACTAAGTGCATGGGAATGGCGCAGAGGAAGGAGGTAGGACACATACCTTCATCCTTGGCGCCTCCTGTGGAATAGGGGGCTATCAGTAGGTTAGAATTGTCTAACCTGCTGATAGTTTCTCTTTAAAGTTATTAACGTGTCCAAAATTGTACTGGAATGAGTAGTGCCTTTTTCTCCTTATTGTTCTTTTCAATAGGACTAATACTTTGTACTGTAACTGTATATGTGCACTTATATTCAGTTTGCAATATGTCAGAAAACTTAAAAAAAATGATAGTGAAGTAATTTAAAACAGAATAACCGAAATGATGCACCGGACGAAAAATGTTTCCTTTGCTCACCGTTGACATGTCAATTCTTTGAGCAGACAACCGCAGAGAGCAGAGGCGCGCAAGCTCTCCCATAGAGAAACAGTGTCACACAGAGGCAGGTAGAATTTCTGCCGATTTTTACCAGTGTAAACTGTTTCTTACTGAGAAATTATACATCCATATTTAGAGATTGTCCTCAAACAATTACACCAAATAACAGATTTCCAGATAATATCGTTTAATTTATGGTATTAATTATATTTTTATTATTACTACCACCACTGGAATAGCTAACATTGTACCTTATTCCTACATGCCAAAATCTGCCAATACTACTGTCCTTACTTTGGTTTGTCTGTGTTACCTTTATTACATTTTACTTTTCTTTGTATTGTAGAGAAAACTCAGAAACCTTTTTTTTTCCCCTCTAACCAACCCTCCTTCTAAGCTGAGCAAACATATAAACGATCAGTCTAATGAGCATTGCAACCTGAAGGGCTGAATTCACAATCTGCAAAATCTTCCTAGCAAATTAAATTTTTTATCACTATCATTCCCTTTTACCTCACAATAGAAGGAACAGTGCCTCCAACCAATCTATTCTTACAAGCTAAAACAGTTTTGAGCACTGAGGTAAGCGCAGTGGGAAGGCTGATGTCTGCATTCTTATCCACAGCATGTTTGTGTGCTAGTTACATGCAATACATGAAAGAATCAACCTTCCTATGTCTTGTCCTATGTATCCATGTCCAATATCTGTTTAAGTCTTCTGTAGAAATCCACATATTTTGTAAGTTTATTTAGCATTGACATTAAATTTACAAGGAACATATCAAATTGAAATTCAAATTGAAATCTTTATTATTGACTCATTTTGCTCTTAATGTAATAAAGCACAGCCATTCCCCGTTTGTCTGGTGAGGCTCAGGCATCACTTTGGTCTGTATGATGTGGCTGCATTAGTAAGAGGAAATGTATGGGCTAGGAGGGCAGTGGTATCATAATTGAGTTCCTACAATGATTAGATGCAGAGTTTTAGACTTTTCCTTACTTACAGTGCCTGTCTGTTGTATGCAGATTCTGTAGCGCGAAATACAGCTTGACATAGCGCTCTCCTATCTCCTGCTTGAGTTGACAGGGAGAAACCCATTACATCGACACTTCATTAAAGGGAAATATTACCAGGTTAGATGAATCTAACAGGAGTATCTTACCTTGAACCTCGGCCAGTTCCTGCGCACTTAGCCGTTTTCTCCACGGTCCGGTAAGACTGGAGCAGTGGGGCACCGTTAGGAGCACTGCTTTCACCCATAAAACCAATCTGCCCCCGGCTGACCCGCCACTTCTAATAATTATTAATGGAGTGGGCCAGCCAGTCGGGCTGGATCTCCGCTATGGGGGTGGGGCAGTGCCCCTAACGGAACTACCGGACCAAGGAGGAACGGCACAGAAGATTAAGTTAAGAGGCATACCATCATCCTCAGCACCCCATGCAGAATAGGGGCCTAATAGCAGGTTAGATTTGTCTAATCTGCTGATAGTTCCCACTTAAGCAGAGTCCATGAGACATATACACTGGGAGAAATCCTCAATGTATTTGTCTGACATATACCTACATATATGACAGATACCTCTTAGTGGTATCTATCATACATAGGGCACAATGTTAAAAACAATGTATAACGCACATTTGTTTGTTTTTACATCCATCTGAATCCAGCAAACTATGCATATTACCTGAACAAAAACATGGGACATGGGCGGAAAGGGAGTGAGGCATGGACAAGAGGGGCTGGGGGAAGGGAAAGATGAGGCAGGGTTATAGGGTGAGAAAAACAGGACGTTCTCAGCGCACACCACAAAGACTACTGGGAAATGTAGTCTACTAGCAAAGGACAGGAAGAGGAACAGCAAGGCAGAAAACTACATCACAGCAGCAGGACTATTGTAAAACTACATGAAGAGTGTTAATAGTGAACATAGGTAAAAACCTTGAAATGTTTGGAAGGTTTTTTTTCTTTTAACAAAGCTGCCCAGAGTTCCCCTTTAAAGTGACACTATCACCCCCCTGTCTGGATTAGCACAGAGACATCTATTATAAAGTAAGGTATGAAAACGGCAGAATTTAGGCTTTACAGCTGTGTAGAGAAGTCCTCATACAGAAAGGGGGTGAGAGCAGGGCCGCCAACAGGGCATTACTGGCAGTACAGGTGTATGGGGCCCGGCCTATGGGGGGGCCCGGGTCTCCCACACACTTCACTTTTATGAGAAGCCTGGTATACAGGCAGGGAGAGGGGAGAGCTCCCGCAGATGTAAGGGGCCCCTTCTACTTAACTAAAATCATTAGGCCCTCCTCCCCCCTGCACTGTCTGTGGACCGGGCTGCAGAATCCCCCCCCACCCTCCACAATGGACCGGCCCACTCCTCAGCAGCTCCCAGGCTCGTGTGGAGCTGGTGACTTCCGGCCTGTGTGCTCTCCCAGATGACAGGTAGATGCAGTGGGCCCCCTCTCCTCTCTCCTGCCTCCCCCTCTCCTCTCTCCTGCCTCCCCCTCTCCTCTCTCCTCCCTCCTGCCTCCCCCTCTCCTCTCCTCTCTCCTGCCTCCCCCTCTCCTCTCTCCTCCTTCCCTCCTTCCATCTCACAAACTTCTCTGGCTGCCGTCGTCTCTGCTGCAAGGTCGGAACATGAGGGGGAGGGGAGGAGCCGCTGTGTGAGGAGCACTGAAGACTGAATGGGTCCTGGAGCTTCCCTGCATAAAGTGTGTGTGTGTGTGTGTGTGTGTGTGCATACCTCCCAACCGTCCCGTTTTCGGCGGGACAGTCCCGATTTCGGGGTCATGTCCCGCCGTCCCGGAACGGGCCCCAAGTGTCCCGCTTCCCAAAACACAGCTGGCCCTTTAACTACGAGTGCTCCTGGTGAGCGCTGGCAGATGCGGAGCGGTGATTGGCTGGCTCCTGTGACCGGAAGCTGCATTCTGCCTCCGGCCACAAGAGTGCGGGAGATGCAAACTCCCTCTGATGAGTCTGTTCCCGGCCTCAGGAGTGTATCAGCCGGCTGGGGAACTACTCCCTGCTCCCGCCCACCAGAAGACCGTGAAGGAGGGAGAAGAGGAGCACTGCTGCTGCACGGCCCGGTATCAGGGGATGGGGGGTGTTAATGAGGCCGAGCAGGAGGCAGTTTACAGGGAAGGGGTTAAGTTACCTTTGAAGTCAGAACATCCCCCACCTTCCGTGCTGAGCACCCAGAGCACTGTACCTGGCTCAGCAGAGAAGGGGGGAGGGGAGGATGGAAGTGACTTAACCCCTTCCCTGCTGTGCACTGAGGTTAGCTGCTATCATGTCTGTCAGCCAGCTGCTGACGCTACCAGTCACTGCCAGGAGGGAAGGAGTTAAGTGTGATGAATGAGGCTTCTCTGCCTGACCAGCCTGGACCACAGACAGTGACCTGGAGGGACTGTGGAAGAAGTGCTAATTATCTGTGTATTGTCTGATGTCCCCTAAAGTCACTATAAAGAAAAACCCTTCTCTAGGGGGAGTAATCAGATGACTTCTAACACTACTACTCCCAGCAGGCTGCTGCATTAGGCTGAGGAGGCAGAGCCAGAACATAACTTTACAAAGTAGCTAAAACTCATCATGGCAGTCCAGAGGGTACAGAGAGATGATAGAGAATCCCTCCTGATAATAGAGAATCCCTCCTGATAATAGAGAATCCCTCCTGATAATAGAGAATCCCTCCTGATAATAGAGAATCCCTCCTGATAATAGAGAATCACTCCTAAAAGAGAGGATATCACCTTTAATACTGTTTCCCCACAATTCTGGTCCATGTATGTAGTTTAATCCATGTCCCTATGTGGTCACCAATAGATGTACAATGTTGCCATGATTGCGCAGCTACTGGTGACCACATATATGTCCATACGCTGTACAAACAACGGCCGTTCCATGTGAACAACTGTTGTTTAACAGTTAACTAACTAACAGCTAACTATGGTCAGAAGTAATGAACGTGTTCAATAACTCCAGCCGTAGGTTGTGTTAAACAACAGCCATTCAAGCTGAACGGTTGTTGTTTGTACAGCATATGAACATAGCCTTAAAGTGTAACGATCATCTTTCACTGGTGGCAGGATACGCTGTCAAAATGCTGCCACCATGCTACAGTACCTGTGAAGGTCCAACAATACCATCAATTGCACTGTATGCAACGACACTACCGGAAGTATTCCATCTCCGCTGCGCGCATATACAGGATATCCTGCCACCAGAGAAAGACGATCAGTACACTTTAAGTTTCACAAAGATTTGAAAAATAGGCCTTGGTACTTATGGCCAAAAGTGGGGAGTTAACAGTTAGAGAAGCACTACAGGAATTTTTTTTCTTGCTTATATAATGCAACTTGGCAATTACTAGAGGTACTTTAGTTATCATGCTATGCAGTTAGTCTACAGTAGCGGCATTAAAGCGACTGTACCACCAGGCCCAGGCTGAAGCACTGGAGGCGGCCAACCCAACCCCAGTGGGAGGAAACCCTAGCCCCTCTATGATAGGGTTCCATTGATTCTAATGCAGTCACGTCATGGAGGGGCTGGAGTTTCTTCCCACTAGGGTACTATTACACCAACAGATCTGATGACAGATTATCTGCCAAAGATTTGAAGCCAAAGCCAGAAACAGACAATAAACAGAGATCAGGTCATAAAAGAAAGACTGGATTTCTCCTCTTTTCAAATCCACTCATGGGTTTGGCTTCAAATCTTTGGCAGATAATCTGTCATCAGATCTGTTGGTGTAATAGTACCCTAAGGGTGGGTCGGCCCGCCTCCAGCGCTTCAGCCTGGGCCTGGTGGTACAGTCACTTTAAGTCATTGTATGGTGGCATTATTTAGTCATATATGTTGGTGATATTTAGATCTTTTGCTAATAGCGATAATTGGCGTGTTCAAATGGGCCTTCACAATGGGTGTATTGAGATCTAGGGCAGCCCAAGCTGTAAATACAGCCCTGGTGATCAGCAGTGTATTATATACTTATCTTCCTCCTGAGTGAGTATATATCTTTCCATGCTATGTAGGCAGCAGTGTATTATATACTTATTATCCTTCTGTATGAGTGTGTATATATCTCTCCATTCTGTGTAGATATACAGCAGTGTATTATATACTTATCTTCCTCCTGAGTGTGTATATATCTCTCCATTAAGTGTAGGGATGTAATCCACAATATGTTATATTCTAAGTTTTATCACTTATTGCCAGCTAAAGTCTTCAGAAATTAAAAAGATTTTTTTTGCAGAGGAAATGAGCCAAAGCCAAGAGTTAGCTCAGAAGGAAAAGAGATATAAGTTAAAGTGCTATACTTACCATCCTGGTCAAACCATTTATTTCTGCAAGAAAACCAATGTGGCACTACAGTGGAAGACGTGATATGGGACGGTAGGGGCGTGTCTTGGGGATTGGGGGCGTGTCTTGGGGGTTAGGGGCGTGTCTTGGGGGATAGGGTGTGTCTTTGGGTGGGGTTAGGGGCGTGTCCATGTCCCTCTTTCCTCTCAGCCAAAGTTGGGAGGTATGTGTGTGTGTTGGTGTGTGTGTTGGTGTGCGTGTGCGTGTGTGTGTGTGTGTGTCCCCATCCTGGTATAGTATATAAATCTGATACTGCTGAACCAGTAACCGACAACTCGGCTCTGCTGTGCCTGACCAATGTAACCGACAACTCGGCTCTGCTGTGCCTGACCAATGTAACCGACAACTCAGCTCTGCTGTGCCTGACCAATGTAACCGACAACTCGGCTCTGCTGTGCCTGACCAATGTAACCGACAACTCGGCTTTGCTGTGCCTGACCAATGTAACCGACAACTCTGCTGTGCCTGACCAATGTAACCGACAACTCTGCTGTGCCTGACCAATGTAACCGACAACTCAGCTCTGCTGTGCCTGACCAATCTAACCGACAACTCTGCTGTGCCTGACCAATGTAACTGACAACTCTGCTGTGCCTGACCAATGTAACCGACAACTCTGCTGTGCCTGACCAATGTAACGACAACTCAGCTCTGCTGTGCCTGACCAATTTAACTGACAACTCTGCTGTGCCTGACCAATGTAACCGACAACTCTGCTGTGCCTGACCAATGTAACCGACAACTCAGCTCTGCTGTGCCTGACCAATGTAACTGACAACTCTGCTGTGCCTGACCAATGTAACCGACAACTCGGCTCTGCTGAGCCTGACCAATGTAACCGACAACTCTGCTGTGCCTGACCAATGTAACCGACAACTCAGCTCTGCTGTGCCTGACCAATGTAACTGACAACTCTGCTGTGCCTGACCAATGTAACCGACAACTCAGCTCTGCTGTGCCTGACCAATGTAACTGACAACTCTGCTGTGCCTGACCAATGTAACCGACAACTCTGCTGTGCCTGACCAATGTAACCGACAACTCGGCTCTGCTGTGCCTGACCAATGTAACCGACAACTCGGCTTTGCTGTGCCTGACCAATGTAACCGACAACTCTGCTGTGCCTGACCAATGTAACCGACAACTCTGCTGTGCCTGACCAATGTAACCGACAACTCAGCTCTGCTGTGCCTGACCAATCTAACCGACAACTCTGCTGTGCCTGACCAATGTAACTGACAACTCTGCTGTGCCTGACCAATGTAACCGACAACTCTGCTGTGCCTGACCAATGTAACGACAACTCAGCTCTGCTGTGCCTGACCAATTTAACTGACAACTCTGCTGTGCCTGACCAATGTAACCGACAACTCTGCTGTGCCTGACCAATGTAACCGACAACTCAGCTCTGCTGTGCCTGACCGATGTAACTGACAACTCTGCTGTGCCTGACCAATGTAACCGACAACTCGGCTCTGCTGAGCCTGACCAATGTAACCGACAACTCTGCTGTGCCTGACCAATGTAACCGACAACTCAGCTCTGCTGTGCCTGACCAATGTAACTGACAACTCTGCTGTGCCTGACCAATGTAACCGACAACTCAGCTCTGCTGTGCCTGACCAATGTAACTGACAACTCTGCTGTGCCTGACCAATGTAACCGACAACTCTGCTGTGCCTGACCAATGTAACCGACAACTCGGCTCTGCTGTGCCTGACCAATGTAACCGACAACTCGGCTTTGCTGTGCCTGACCAATGTAACCGACAACTCTGCTGTGCCTGACCAATGTAACCGACAACTCTGCTGTGCCTGACCAATGTAACCGACAACTCAGCTCTGCTGTGCCTGACCAATCTAACCGACAACTCTGCTGTGCCAGACCAATGTAACTGACAACTCTGCTGTGCCTGACCAATGTAACCGACAACTCTGCTGTGCCTGACCAATGTAACGACAACTCAGCTCTGCTGTGCCTGACCAATTTAACTGACAACTCTGCTGTGCCTGACCAATGTAACCGACAACTCTGCTGTGCCTGACCAATGTAACCGACAACTCAGCTCTGCTGTGCCTGACCAATGTAACTGACAACTCTGCTGTGCCTGACCAATGTAACCGACAACTCGGCTCTGCTGAGCCTGACCAATGTAACCGACAACTCTGCTGTGCCTGACCAATGTAACCGACAACTCAGCTCTGCTGTGCCTGACCAATGTAACTGACAACTCTGCTGTGCCTGAACAATGTAACCGACAACTCAGCTCTGCTGTGCCTGACCAATGTAACTGACAACTCTGCTGTGCCTGACCAATGTAACCGACAACTCGGCTCTGCTGTGCTTGACCAATGTAACCGACAACTCGGCTCTGCTGTGCTTGACCAATGCAACAATGCGTCTGAAGCACTGGAGGTGGGATGGCTTGCCCCAGTGGGAATGAATTCCCTCCCCTCTATGACGGGGCTCCATTATAATCAATGGAGCCGCGTCATAGGGAGGCGGGGGATTCCGCCCACTGGGGCAAGCCGGCCCACCTCCAGTGCTTCAGACCTAGCCCGGTACCCGTGGATAGAACGGCGCCGTACACGGGAACCGGGCCGCAGTTCTAAAAACATACCACTGCATCGGCTTCACCGTGATTGCGGCGTTCTATCCGTGGGTCATATTAAAGAGGATGTGTGTGTGTGTGTTGATTTCTGTGGACATGGAGTCTGGAGGGGTGATGCTGTATGGTATCTGTATATTATATCCAGGCTGTATGGTATGTGTATACTATATCCAGCATATATATATGTGTATACTACATCCATATATATATATATATATATATATATATATATATCAGCAGCGGCTGACCAGGCATGCTGGGGGTTCTAGTTGCAAAGCAGCGGCAGACAGCACATCTAATTTCAATTTGTATGTTAAGTGTGCTGTTTGTTTGCCGGTACATCCCCACCCCAGCTAGCCGGGAGTGATGTGCCCTGTGCCAACCACACAGGTCGCACCCCCCAAAGGCCAGCCCTGAGTCAAAGATACGTTCCATAGTTTTCGTTAGTGGGGGGGGCCCAGACAATTTGGCTGTATGGGGCCCCGAAAATCCTGATGGCGGCCCTGGGTGACAGTATCACTTTAATGCCTTGTGAAAACTGCCTAAGATTCTATTGTCTGAGATAGGGAACTGATCTTTCACGTTGCACTTAGATAGGACTTACATGAGACTTCACTCCTTCTGTTTCTGCAAAGCCGTAGGTATCTTGGGAAATATAGGCTGCATTAAGAGAACCAAATGAGAGCAGTGAAAGATGGCAGACAAGTCATTAATGGCACAGCAACTAAAGCAGAACCATTTCAGAGTGGAGAAATATTGTAGACAATGCATAAATGTCATCAACTAAATAGATAAACATTATAATATAATGTAATATATACATTAGCCATACAAAGTAACCGTACACTATGCTATAATATCCTACACTGCACTGTATAAGTGGCATGACTTGGATTCGCTCTTCTGTGTCTTTGCATCACTATAGTAGAAACACCTGGTAACTTTCAATGTATAGAAATGTGCACTTCTGTGCACTATTCATAGTTAAAATGCTGAAGTTTTTATTTCAATCCATTAAAATGGAACATTAAAAATGAAAGGTCCCTAGGAGAATGTTAATCAACCAACACGCTTTGTACCTCTGTTACGGGCTCTTACTCATGGTTTAATAATGTATAGTGGGCCTGCCACCATTATAGAGCATATCTCTCAATGCTTAAGCTCGACAAGGTTAACCCAGTAATGAATTATACCATTCTATAGTACCAAGGGTAGTTCACAGCAGAAAGGCGCAAAAGAAAATGCAAGTGGGCATATTCCCTAACCATTAGAAAACAATAACCATTTCATATATTCCATGTCTTATTGTCACACCAAGTACAGGTCAGTCACTAATATAAAAAAAAAAATTATCTGTTTATGTGCTCATGTCCTATGAATGAGATACATTATTATACGCAAAGTGAAGCTTTAATTTGAAGGATGGCTGTCAATTCCAGACTTTTTTTGTTCTTCTGAGCTCATGACCCTAAAGATCTGTACCGGCATGCACTAAAAAATATTTCTGCCATTTTTTTTTTTTACTGTACGCCCACCTTTAAAGGGGTTTCCTGGCATAAACTCATAATCTGCAATGCTGCCGGGGCTTAGGGGGAAATAACAATGCTGCATACTCACCTGTCCCACTGTGTGCCACAGTCATGTTTTTCACAATGTCTGCTGACGTGCCGCTCCCACATGCCACTTAGCATAGTGCATAGCACAGTATATGCTGAGAGGCCATCAGCGGATGTTATGGAAACAATGACAGCAGCGGAGAGCAGAAGACCCAGGAACAGAGCGGAGCTGGACAGTACTGTTATATCCTCCACAACCCTCGCAGCATCACTGATTGTTCATTCCAGATAACCTCTATAAGGTTTCTTTCCTTCTGTCTGGTGCATAATCCCTATCTTCTGTTACTTCTAAAACTGAGAGAGCAGAAAGTTTGTCAGAAATTCTGATTTATTTGGACTAGTGATAGAAATAATGAAAAGAACTGTGTATTGCTAATATGATTCTGTTTAGCTTTTCTCCTTATATGCAGGAAAAGGGTCTTCATGCGGCACCATTCCATCCATCCTCTGGTTGTGATTGACAGCTGTCTGTCTGTACACAGTATATATACACAGCATAAGACAACTGCCAATCAGCGTCCAGTAAGTAGAGGCAGCCGGTGCTTATGAATGCCGAGGACTACTGAGTACATGTATATAATGGAGACAACTACTTATTCAGGAAGATATCTCTGAACCAGCTGCGCAGAACAATGTAAGCAATACATCATTCTGTTTAAGTTTTCTGTCACTAGTTTAGGTTACCCTTAGATAGGACATTTTCAAATGTGAATGTCCCATTCCACCTGGGAAAATAGTAAAATGAAGACAAACACATTTCCGTGGACAAGTATGTGTACAGTTTTAAGGCAAGGGCTGCACGGACATCGCTAATGGATTATCGAGCTGTGTAATAGGCTCAGTAAGCAAGCACTGATCTAGCGTCAAATGTGTCACATTTGAAAATGCTTGCCTGAAGTAGAGGTGTGATAGAGTCTCCATGAATGCACACATGTCACTTAATAGTTTTGAAGTCATTGAACAGTGTTCAAAGAATCCACTAAGCAGATTTACAACCCTTTGTTAGGGCAGCATACACCTACTGACTAATAGTTCAGCAAAGGATACCCAATGCGACACTCGCTTCCAGTATTTCTGATTTCTAACATATAAAACCAGCAGTGATATGTTCCATAGTACTCCTTGTTATGGAAGTATTTTTACATTGAAGCTCTGAGGGGAATATCTTTGTAAAATGCTGCCATATAGAGATTTAATATGACACACATGCAGTACCTATTGTACAGAGCCACGGGGAATCTATATGCCTTTCTTTTCTCTATTGTGTGCATAATGTTTTAAAATCTGGAAAAAAAAAAGGGGGGGGGGAGAGTCACTTTGCAAAAAAAACAACACACTTACTTGTCCTCAGTTTGTGTGTGGTATTACAATTCAGTTCCATTCACTTGAATGGAACTCACCTGATGAACCACACCCAAACTGAGAGCAAAAGTGGTGCTGTTTTTTGAGGATAAGCATCCATGTTTTTTTAAGCCTAGATAGCCCCTTTAACTACAAGATGGAAGAAAGATTTTCCTTTAAATTTTTAAACAAAGTACTGCTACTGTAGCTGACTGTAAGTTGCTTATCATCACTGTACTAACCTGAAAGAAGTCATGGCTACAAAAATCTGAGTTCAGATAAGAAGCTTTGTACTTAAACTATCATCCTAAATCTTTTAAGTGTGACCCCTCTATCTCCTTGGATAGTTAAGAGTAACTTTTCCTCTACAGCTACTTTCACCTCATTTGATGTCTCAAATTTAACAGATATTTTAGCTCTTCTAAGAAGCTGAAAGCACCTTAAAAAGCCCCAAATTTTAGCACAATATAGCAAAGGCCTTAAGTTATATTTTATACAGTATTATACACTATTTGACAGTGAGTTCAATTACAATAGTTAAGCAGTCAGTCTAAATTAAAATCACCTTATAATACAAGTATCTAGTGCATGGCTTAAAGTTAAAACAAAACTATGTGCCAGGATTTATACTATTAATCTCCTTACATTAAGGGAACTACTCAAATAGACAAATGCAATATAAGAAAGCAAGAAATTTTCATTTCCTGATGTATGTCTCCAGTGTAATACAATCTGTGGGATATGGAAATTGTAATAATTTGCACAAAGAACAGGAAACATATCTTCCACATTCGAATATAAATTATAGTTGTATTTTCTGGGCCAAGCTGTGAGTAAAAGGCAGTTGTAGCATGAAGACCTCTGAAGTCCACATACATTATCTCAACCCCCCCCCCCCCCAACTATCAATTAATAGAGCAGCTGTGGTGCCATAATAAAAATCAGATTGTAGGTTCATAATTGAGAATGATGATGTTCACAATTGTTATTTTATGAGCAATATAAGGATTAATAACAGGCAGGTCAGGAGAGGTAACACGTAGAGATGAGCAAGGAGACTTGTTAAAGCATGAAAGTACTCAATACTCAATTGAGTACCATGTAGTGCTCGAATAACATTGATAGTTTCTTTTCCGCATGTTTGGGGGCTTTAATCAGTCAATAAGCATTCAGGGAAGGGACTGGGAGGCCCTGCTACACCGCAGCTACATTAGCTGCTGTCATAAAACTGAATGGCCAACTGCATCAGGTGACCTGGGTCTATATAGGGCTTATTGTGGCTAGATAGGTAGGCAGTTAGCTTAGAAACAAACCCAACAGTCCTTGTAAGGACTGGTAGTAGGAATTAGAATGGCACAAGCCATGGACCTGGGCGTCTTTAAGATGCACATTCTATTTAAGGGGACAGGTAGTAATTTACATAAAAGATACAGTTCTTGCAAAGGGGACTATACAGCCCACCCCGATACACACGTTTATAGTCAGGATTAGTGGTGAGCGAGCATGCTTTAATACCTGACTGACGATTGTTTGGCTGTCGGTTTTATCTCGCCCAGCAGTAACCTATTGCATTTTTTTGTTCTAATTTTTGTATATGTATATGTGTAAGGGAAATATACAAAAATTTGAATGAAAAAATCCAATAGGTATTAGAGAGAGAGAGATAGTTACTGTACTTTTGCAAGGGTAGAATAATAAGAATAAACGTGTTTGTATGCATTCATTATGCATAAAATACACAGTAATTTCTTTTCTACATTTTTATACTAGAATAGTATCACAAGCACCACTCAGTTCATGTAACTAAAAGGAGTTTTCTGGGTTTATAACACTGATAGCCTACCCCTGCCTATTAGCTGTTTGGAGAGCTGCTGCACTGCACCCATAGATGGCAAATAGTGTTGGAAGCAGTTCACCACCTATATTGTAGTGGTGGCACAGTTTCCTGCAGGTCAGCTACTATTGAATTGAACAGGAGCCACGCTGCAGTAACCTGTGCACTAACAAAACACAACAATCACTGAACTCAAGGAGAACAGCAAAAAAATCCAATGGAGTACTCATTTACGAGTCTCCACTGATTGCCCCCTACAAAATTAGAATATGCAAAGAAGGGGTCTGTGGAGCCTCAGTTACGAGTCTCAAAACACGGGAATAGCCAGATATCCCTCTCTCCAGAGAAGGAAGCCCGTTGCCAAGGGGTGCCTCCTAGTGAGGAGAGCACCAAACCACCCTGATACGTAGTCCCTCAGGTCCTCACTCTGTAGCGAGCTTTGGGACCTAAATAGGGAAACACCAGGGTGGCCCCTGTAAGTCAAAGTCTAACTCTGTGGCGAGTATAACAACATAAAACAAGGGTTACCAAGGCTAGGCATCCATCCACAGACTGCAGTTTCCCACCCTGGTGTTTCCCTATTTAGGTCCCAAAGCTTGCAACAGAGTGAGGACCTGAGGGACTACATATCAGGGTGGCTTGGTGCTCTCCCCATTAGGAGGCACCCTTGGCAACGGGCTTCCTTCTCTGGAGAGAGGGATATCTGGCTATTCCCGTGTTTTGAGACTCATAACTGAGGCTGCACGGACCCCTTCTTTGTGTAACCTGTGCACTACACACTAGACAGCCCAGCTCCTGGCACCGTTCTGTATGTATGGGTGACGGTGTAGTTCCCTCAAACAGCTGCTTGGATAGGCCATTAATATTATATGTTACAGTATATATACAGCATCATTAAATCTTTTACAAAAAGTTGACAATGGCATTTTATCAATTAATATATTACTATTTCCAGTTGTATTGTACATTGAGCTTTCCATTTTATAATAGCCTATTCTGATGATATGTCCAAATTGATAAGTCTAGTAAATGGTCTAGTAAATAAAGGGAACACTCAAATAACACATCCTAGATCTGAATGAATGAAATATTCTTATTGAATACTTTGTCCTGTACTAAGTTGAATGTGCTGACAACAAAATCACACAAAAATCATCAATAGAAATCAAATTTATTAACCAATGAGGCCTAATTTTTTTTTTTCAAACAATTTTATTGAAAAGGTCAGTCAAGTACAGAGCATGTAACAAGTAGGAACACGCAGGTCCCATTCGAGACTTAGATTCAGAATAAACATTGAAAGTGACCACATTTTTAAATTTTATGCTATAATGAAATATTATTACAAAGACTTTAAATTCTTAAAGACCTGGTATGCTCCAATTTTTATAGGCTGAGGTGACCAGAAGAAATAAAACTATAGAGTATAACTACAAACAAATGAAAAATTGGTAGCAAGGGAGGTACCACAGATCACTACAGTTCTTATTGCGTTAAAATGGCATGAGGCCTAAATTTGGAGTCACACACAAAATTAAAGTGGAAAAACACTCCAGGCTGATCCAACTTTGATGTTATGTCCTTTGATGTAACTTTGATGTCCTTAAAACAAGTCAAAATGAGGTTCAGTATTGTGTGTGGCCTCCACATGCCTGTATGACCTCCCTACAAAGCTTGGGCATGCTTCTAATGAGGTGGCGGATGGTTACCTGATGGATCTCCTCCCAGACCTGGAATAAATTATCCGCCAAACGCTGGACAGTCTGTGACCCAATGGGACTTTGGTGGATAGAGCAAGACATGATGTCCC
This sequence comes from Dendropsophus ebraccatus, assembly GCF_027789765.1. NCBI lineage: Eukaryota > Metazoa > Chordata > Amphibia > Anura > Hylidae > Dendropsophus > Dendropsophus ebraccatus. The sequence goes on along the minus strand of NC_091462.1, from coordinate 71,735,462 downwards.
AGATAGGCTCAATCGGATTCAAGTCTGGGGAACAGGCGGGTCAGTGCATAGCTATAATGCCTTCATCTTGCAGAAACTCCTGACATACTCCAACCACATGAGGTCTAGCACTGTCCTGCATTAAGAGGAACCCAGGGCCAACTGCATCAGCATATGGTCTCACAAGGGGTCTGAGGATCTCATCTGGGTACCTAATGGCAGTCAGTCTTCCTCTGGTGAGCACATGGAGGGCTGTGCAGCCCTCCAAAGAAATGCCACCCCACACCATTACTGACCCACTGCCAAACCGGTCATGCTGAAGGATGTTACAGGCAGTAGATCGCTCTCCACGACGTCTCCAGATTCTGTCACATCTGTCACATATGCTTAGTGTGAATCTCCTTTCATCTCTGAAGAGCACAGGGCACTAGTGGCGAATTTGCCACTCCTGGTGTTCGGAGTGTAAAGTGGACTCGGTTTCTAATCATTTGTACAGACACATGCACATTTGTGGCCTGCTGGAGGTAATTTTGCAGGGTTCTGGCAGTGCTCCTGTTCCTCTTTGTGCAAAGGTAGAGGTAGCTGTCCTGCTGTGGAGTTGTTGCCCTCCTACGGCTTCTTCCACATCTCCTGGTGGACTAGCTTGTCTCCTGGTAGCGCCTCCAGCCTCTGGACGCTGACAGACACAGCAAACCTTCTTGCCCTAGCTAGCATTGATGTGCCATCCCGGATGAGCTGCACTACCTGAGCCACTTGTGTGGGTTATAGAGTCTCATGCTACCACGAGTGTAAAAATACCACCAACATTCAAAAGTGACCAAAACATCAGCCCAAAAGCATAGCTACTGAGAAGTGGTCTGTGGCCCTCATCTGCAGAACCAATCCTTTATTGATTGTGTCTTGCTAATTACATGTGAAATTGATTGTCAATCAGTGTTGGACAGTTTGATTCACTTGGAGTTATATTGTGTTGTTTAAGTGTTCCCTTTAATTTTTTGAGCAGTGCATTTGTTATTCTCTTTATAACCTGCAGCGAAAATAGCAAGGGTAGAAGAGATAACATGTTTCTGCACTTTTCATTCTAATTCTAATTCTGTAGGAATTTATTACTAGTTATTATCATAGAATGGACATTGTGTAAGGTATAAAAGCAAGCCATCTCACACCATATAATCAGTAAGAACCGCATGATACTACAGCTTCTGACAGATCCAAGTCAAACAAGAATGCAGAACATGGAATAAAAAAAATTCTAATAGGCTTGATATGACAAGATGTAAATGTGCACAAATGGAAAGAAATGACTTTCTAATTGTTAGTGGGACACAGGTTATCAGATTAATGCAAATGAGATACATAAATGAAATCAATTCTATCTTTGCTTTTGACACTTTGGGCCAGATTTACTAAGAATGGCCCAGATTGCTGTACTATAACAACGTTTTCTAACATCCATTGTTTCCTTTTTCTCAGTCATTTTCCAAGCTGCCTAATGCTGTTTATTGAATTTTATTACTTGGCTTGCCTTGACATAAGGAGTCTGTGTGCATCAAACTTTTTGGAGAATAGAACATTTACAAAAGATTGCCAGCAACAGTTTCTAAGAAGCTCCCTAAGGCTGGCTTTACACTGCCTTTTTTTTTTTATTATTTTTTTAGTAAAAACACCAATAAAAATGCCATGGCGTTTTTTTCCCCAAAAATGCCAATGGCCAAATGTTAGCTAAGAGTTAATGGAAGTTTGTGATTTGCCTTATACATATGGCGCTTTTTTGCAGTGGCATTTTTTCTCTCCTCCTTGGCGTTTTGTGGCGCTGTGGCAGTTTTTTTTAAAACACAGCAGGCTGAGGGTTTTGTGTTTTTTCAACAATCGATGGCATTTTTCTCCCGCAGACTTCAATGGTAGTCTTCTGCTCCACTAAAAAACCATAGCCTATGCATATGTTGCTTTTTAGTGGTGCTTTTCAGTGAGAAAACCACCACTGTCTGGTCCCAAGGGGGTTACCTTAAAGTATCACTGTTGTTATAACTTTTAAAATATAAATCAACAGTAGATGTGATATAAAGTAAATTAGCAATTTATGTTCATATTTATTTTTATTTTTTTTAGCTATCATGGAAAACACAGCGTTTCCTGTTTTGTGACTCTTTTTTTTCTCAAAAACAGAAAAAAAGTCAGAAAACAGGAAGTCCTGTGTATCCCAGGCCATCTGAGCGCTCACAGAGAGAAAGGCAGTCATGTGACTGATGGACACATTGAGCTGTGACTCTCTGTACTAACCAGAATTTTTGTGTTTAGTCTCTTTTTTTTCAACCAGCACAAGTCAGAAAATCTGCCTTCAGGAGACTGGACCTGGATTTCTGCTAAGTTTAGCTTTGTTTTACAGCATGATAAGAAAACAGGAAGTGCCGTGTTTTCCATGATAACTAAAAAATAAATAATGAATATATGTATTGCAAACTTGCTTTATATTACATCTACTGTTGATTTAGATTTTGAAAGTTATAACAACAGTGACACTTTAACCCCTGTTTGCCAGATGGTGGTCCAGGGGTTAACAGCTTGGTCCCCATGGGGGTTGAATGAACCACCTGTGCACCAGGCGATGCTTCATTGAGGGGGGAAAGGGAGAGGGCTGCAGAGGGTTAACTTACCCTCCGATCCTCTTATTGTAATAAGCGGCTGAAGTAGCGTCCCTGCTCAGCCGCTTATTACCTATTATTGGCTGAAAGAAAGCTTCTGCATCGTCATCTCAGCCAATCAGTGGCTACATCGATGTCCCTGCTGCAGTCACTGATTCGCTGTAGAGGACCGGGCCAATTTCAATTTTTGCGTTTTTATTTTTTCCTCCTTGTGCTTAAAAGGCCATAGCAGTTGCATTTTTTTGCCTAGAGACCCACATGAGCCCTTATTTTTTGCGCCACTAATTGTTCTTTGCAATGACAGGCTGAATTTTTTCATAAAGTACACTGCAAAACCAGAAAAAAATTCAATGTGTGGTGAAGTTGAAAAAAAAAAACAAAAACGCATTTCTTTTATTTGGATGGTTTTTGTTTTTACGCCACTCAAGTTGTTACAATTACAATGATATGTAACATGTATAACTTGTATATTATGTGATGGCTTGTAAAAAATTCTAACCATTGTTAACATATATGTTCCCTAAAATTGCTCTATTCCCAGGCTTCTAATACTTTTATCCTTTGGTCTATGGGGCTGTGTGAGGTGTAATTTTTTGCACCATGATATGTTCTTTCTATCAGTTCTTGATTGCACATATGCAACTTTTTGATCGCTTTTTATTAAAATTTTTCTGGATTAGATGCAACCAAAAATGCGCAATTTTGCACTTTGGGATTTTTTTGCACTTACGCTGTTTACCGTGCAAGGTCAGGAAGGTGATAAATTAATAGTTTGGGCGATTACGCATGCGGCGATAACAAACATGTTTATTTATTTTTTTATTTTTATTGATAACACGGGTAAAGGGGGGTGATTCAAACTTTTATTAGGGGAGGGTTTTTTTTATTAATAATGACACTTTTTTTTCCCCCTGGGGGACTTGTAGTATATGCACACTTATCTCTCATTGACATCTATGCTGTATAGTTATACAGCATAGATCAATGAGATAGGCACTGGATTGCTTCCGGCTGCTGCAGCTGGAAGCAATCGAGTGCCGAGTCGGGATCAGCACCATTACGGCGCAGACCCCCGGCCTGAGCGGGATGTGTGACCGCGGCGGTTTAGAGCGGGGGCGCCACGCGGCCCCTCTCTGAACATCCCTAGGCAGCCCAGGATGTACGGGTACGCCCAGGGTCGCCTAGGGTTTAAAGTGTCACTGTCATTATAACTTTCAAAATCTTTCAAAACAGTAGATGTGATATAAAGCAAGTTTGCAATACATATATTCATTATTTATTTTTTAGTTATCATGGAAAACACGGCACTTCCTGTTTTCTGGCTCTTTTTTTCTCAAAAAACAGGAAGCATTCAGAAAACAGGAATTCCTAAGTATCCCAGGCCATCTGAGCGCTCACAGAGAGAAGGTAGTCATTTAATTGATGGATGTTTTACAGCATGATAACAGCAAAAAAAAAAAAAAAAATATGAATATAAAATGCAAACATGCTTCATGTCACATCCACTGTTGATTTAGATTTTAAAAGTAATAACAACAGTGACACTTAAAGAGCAAGAGCCTGGCACACTTGTATCTTAGTGTGCCAGGTTCTGGGGAAGAAAGAAAATATCTGTGGTGAGTATCAATAGGGCTCCTCTTCTCCCTCTAGCACTGCACCCATCTCATGAAGGACGAGGGGCCATTAACTCCCTTTCTTGCTGGGATGGGTACATCGTGACATTATGGTGGTCCCCGTGGGGTTAAGTGAAGATGGCACACATCCCCACCCAATGTCCTGGGTGCCAGACTTATTCATTCTGGCACACAAAGGATTGTGTGGATGCCATGCATGCACAAGCCTAGAGAACAAGAAGATGGCTGCACATCGCACCCATGTATGATACTAAAGCTTTTCAGCTACACTAAAAACCAACATCAGACGTTATCATATCATTTGATCAAACAATATTGCCTCATGTACCACGTACAGGTCTTTTGATATACATAAGTTCCTACTCTAACAATGGCGCAGTGTCGGTTGGTGACCACTACCACCACAAAGCCAATGCCCAAAAGCTGATATCCAGACCAGGTTTTTTCCAACCTTGGATACTGATAACATTTTATCTGCAAGCTACAGTATTTTGACAGCTAAACGCTTAGGTGTTTTACAGGAATTACATCAAAATTGAGATGTAATTTACATTTTTTTACTGTCTCACTAAGGGACGTAACGGCACAACTTTACCACAGGTATAATACAGTCCAATACAGTTCTCTTCTGTAGTGTATTATGCCTGTCAGTATTCTTTAGTAGGATGACATGAGGTTGTTCTCAGGTCTCAAGTTGCCATGGGTTATACTGGTGCCCGTGATCTGATTGCAGGGTATTGATGAAGAACAGATAGAGCCTAATCTGTCAGTCACACTGACCCAACATCTTAAGGGCTAACTGTCAGGATGGGAGTGCATCTCTACTCTTGAAAGTTGAAATATAAGCCCAGCAATGTGTAGCACCTGGTCTGACTGCTGAAGACCCTAGTACCAGTCTTAACCCTGGGTATACACTGCCAATGTGGCAACTGCATGGTGCATTGGCAGATATTACATTTATATTTGTATGGCCGCTCTCTGTGAAGTTTAACCTGGCCGGTACTACAGTACTACAGAACTATATCTTTCAAATTGGAATGCGGGCACATACGGGTGTGCCAGTGTTCCAATTAGCCACTGCAGACAATGGCGGGCGCCGAATATTACATTGACATGTCAGTTTTCTGTGTGGCTGTATGTGTCTGTATGTGGCTGTGTGTGTGTATACACTCCGTCTAGGATTCCACAGAAAAAAATGCAATGTATTTTTGCAATAAATAGTGGCCAGTGTTGAAATCTGTAACAATGGCCGTTAGCTATTGAAAAAATGCATTGTGTGAAACTGGCCTTAATCTGAATAGCAACTTTTAATAATTTTATAATACATCACTTTAGGAAAACAATATGTGCAGTAGTAAAGTTCAAAATGAGATCACAGAAAGAAATCGGCATTTGTACACACAGACTCTCGTAAGTCTGTGAAATCTACCAAAAGGCTATTGATTGTTCCATTTACAACAAAAATACAACAAACAAGTAAAAAAGCTATGCCTGCAGGTAATCTAACTTTTACAAAAACTTCAATAATTCTTGAAAAAAGGCCTTGTGTTCTCTTTTCATGTTTTGTACTTGCTATATAGAGGAAAATGTAGAAAATGCTCAATGTCTGTAAACCTTGATTTCCTATGTAGATTTATTGGCCTCTATCAGAGGAAATAAGATATTTGTAAAGTAATATTAATGCAATAAGTTTGTTGTTAAATGTACAGAAATCAACACTGTGGCATTTGGAAGCTACCATGAGAACTAGAAACATCCTTCAGGCCAAAGCTTTGAAATTAGTTAATACTGGCAAACAGCTCAGACGTACAGCAAAAGGTGCAATAAATATATTGATTCAGTTGCCTGTGGGAGTTTGAGAAAAGGCAAAGTAATTTTCACTTGAACACAGTATGTGTTATCTTACTTTACCTGACTGTTCAGTAAAAAAAAAAAAAAGTAAATCAAACAAAGCAAATGAATCAGTCAGTCAAGCAGCACATTAAAAGCCCTACATAGTGCACGTATTGTATCAAAAGTCACAAGTGTTGTTTTGTGGGGAACAACCAGTTTGGCTATACGTGCTCTTTAATTGAAAGTCATCTGTTTATAGAAGAACTGTCTAAAATTTTTTGTTTTAATAACCATTGAGGCCTCCTAATAGTTTCCTTTAGTGTCTAAGCTCTCTTTTTTCCCCCTCACTTTTTCTTTACTTTACTCTATTTTATTCACATATGTGCACTGCAAGATGATGAACTCACTATAAGTGGAAATAACCCAATAAGGCTACATTTCCACGCTGTAAAAACTTACTTGTACTCCTACTTATTGTAGGAGCATAGCCTCAACCTCTTAGGCTATGTTCACATAACGTCAAAATGACAAATGGCACAAATAATGATCACAATTATTTTTTGTGGCCACAGTTATCATAAGACTGCCATCTGTTGGTGTCTTATGCCCGTCATTTTGACATTGTGTGTACATAGCCTTAGGCTGTGTATATATACACTTTTTGATTTGAAAAATGGGATGGAATGCGGGTTAACTTTTTAAAATAGGGATATATATATAAATATATATATATATATATATATATATATATATATATATTGCAAACCACACCTGAACTGGAGACAAGAGAGGAAAAGTAGCCATGTTTTTGTAGCGCTGGATAGCCCCTTTATAACCCACTGTCATACACAGTTAATTGTTGATGATAATTCCTTTACTTAGTATAGCATACACTTATTCCACAGCAATTATATTGATTATTATTGCTTAAATCAATGCCTGATCCTATTGGGGTTTACATTCTGAGGCTATGTTCACACTATGTATGAGACCGGCCGTTCCGTGACCCCGGCCGGGTCACGGAACGGCTGATCTCTGGCTGGATCATCTCTTTAGTACCGGCCGGGTGATTTTTCCGGCTGCGGAGCTCTGATGCGGGTGCATCAGCGTGTGCCTGCATCAGAGCTTTCCATAGCCCACAGTGAAGCAAGCGGCCGGAGCCGCTCGCTTCACTGTGTGAACTGACAGGTCTTTCTGCGGCCTGAATTCACTGAATTCCGGCCGCAGAAAACTGACCTGTCAGTTTTTTCCGGCGCCGTATGGGATCCCGGCCGGAGCGTATACGATGTGTGTACGCTCCGGCCCGGATCCAATTGCACACAAGGCTATGTTCAACTCTGCAAAACTATGGCCGTAGTTCTGCGGCGAGAACTACTGCCGTAGTTTTACGTAGTGTGAACATAGCCTAAATACTAAATTCACCTGTCTGTATTTTTTTTTTTTTTTTGGAGCGTGGAAGAAAACCATAGTGCCTAGAACCCAAGAATAGGGGTGTCAAATTGGTTACCCTTTAGCTGTTGTGTTGTCACTGTCAGTGTACACTACAGTACAGGATTAATTAATTTGTCACCACTATACAGTGGTGCCTTGGATTACAAGCATAATTCGTTCCGGGAGCATGCTTGTAATCCAAATCCACTCTTAAACCAAAGCAAATGTTTCCATAAGAAATCATAGAAATGCAGACAATTGGTTCCACACCCAAAAAATAAATATTAATTATTATGAATAACATGTAAAATAGATGAAACAAACATTCAGAAATAGCAGAATATGTGATATTATAAGTTACTGGACAGTAATGGAGAGGATGGGAAACACAAGGGCTGACTGACTACAGGGAGCATAAAGGAATGAGCAGGGTATAGGCTTAACACAGTATAGCAGCACTCTCTTTCTGGGGAGAGAGGGTTTACAGCTATGAACAGATTACTTCCACAGTCCTGTCCCCTGATGCAAGCCCCAGCCTGAAGTGGTTCTGCCATGATTTGAAAGGAGAGGAAGACTTCCTGGGTCAGAGTACAGGGCTGTTGACCCAGCGAGGCATACCATGCCCTTCCTCCGCTCGTGCTCCCATCCAGTTCAGGGAGCTCTTAAACCGAAGCAATGCTCTTAAACCAAGTCACAATTTTTAAAAACTGTGAGCTCTTAAACCAAAACGCTCTTAAACTGAGTTACTCTTAAACCAAGGTACCACTGTATTATATTAAAGAAAAACATATTTTATTATTTGTAAAATTGAACTAAGGGTTTTGAGGGAGGCTCCCTTCTTCCTTAGGTCTACTTGAGTGTACTCCAACTAGCAACGCCACATTGGGAGTAGCCCCGGAGAGCACCCAATCTTTCCTGGGCATTGGGGCCCCCGTTTTACACATTGCTGAGCAGAGGAACCAAGTGGGCCCCACCAGCTGCTTTTGATCAATGCCTGCAACAGTTTCATGCTTGCAGCATGAGGCCATGTTCCAACGTTGTAAAACTTTTCCAGTTCCATGACCAGGCCTGGTCACAGAACGTCCGGTGTCAGAGAAGATCATCCCGGCCGGTACTGCATGATCTTTATGGCTGCTGAATTCAGATGCGGGCACATCAGTGTGTGACCACATCCAAATTCCCCACTGCTCACAATGGATTGTGCGGCCAGAGTTGCGCGCTGCATTGTGTGCACTGACAGGTTTTTTTCCGTCCGCTATTCACTGAATAGTTCCCGTAAAAAATTGACATGTCAGTTTCTTGCGTCGCTGCTAGGGATCGCGGCAAAAGTGTATAAACTCCGGCTAGGGTTCCTTAGAAGGCCGCACTACGTAAGTTCCATAGTAATCCCAGCTGTTGTTACAACGGCCGTGAGTATTACTAAACTTATGTAGTGTGAACATAGCCTGATGGTACAAAGTGAGTTTACATCTGCTTATGTCATCTAAGGCTGGTGCACATGTAGCACTGCTGTGTCTTGTCTCATTTTGAGAAATGCAGAATAAGGCTATGTTCACACAACGTCAAAGATAGAGAAAAGGCAGACGATTTTGATATTTAAAAAAAAAAGTCCATTATTGCGGCGATTTATATGACTGCAATTGCAATGCATGAAAGTCAATGGAAAGATGGACACACAATGTATAGAATACCAAACATCTTTACCGCGGACGTCAAAATAATAAACATAATTATTTTCAGACATCTTTTGCAAACAGCGGACGTTTTTTGTTAGTTGCTCACACACCGTTTTCCTTTTGTCACTGTTCTTTCTGTTTGTATTATTAAATTCAATGGACTTTTCAATTAGCCCACAACCAAAGGCCAATTAGTAACCCCAAACTAGAATAATGTACAAACACCCGTCATTGCACCAGTCAAGTACTAAGCACTAAGTCACTAAGCACTAAATGATGTCTGTTATTTATTATTTATTTAGATGGACGTCATTTTAAACAGAGCTGAAAAAACGTTGTATGAACATAGCCTAACACAGGAGTGGGTCAGAAACAAATCTACATGCAGGCTTAAACAGACCGCTGGGATTAAATGACACCCTGATAGAAACATTAGTGGCATCTGCTTGGTTGCTGCCAACACAGCACAACTACGGCGTAAGCTGGAAGCAGTAACTGCACAGACAGTCCTGTATGTGACAGTCATATTGTAAATAGTCCTAATTCTAGAGAAAATAAGAGAAAATTCTAATGCGTAATCACAAAGTCTGGCAGAAATAAATAACAGGTGCCATCATTATATATATATATATATATATATATATATATATATATATATATATATATATATATATATATATATATCTTTCTTATTCCAATATATGCTTTCCATTTTAGCTGTTCATTTTCTGTTCAGTTTTTTTTTAGCCTTCAGCATAAGCATTAAAACTGGAGTGCTTAATTTATTGTTAGCACTTGACAAGCACATTATGTTAATTCATTATTGTTTACTTTAGCATATATAAAAGAGTAATTACTTTAAAGTTTAAAGAGGTACCTAAAAACATCGTACGTATCTGCTTTTCAATTGCATTACAGTAACAAAATCACTTTAGCTTGTCCTTATACAACCTACCAAGTGAGTCGTGTGAAGACAGAAAAACTTAAATCTATATTCTCTACAGTTAAATGGTCACAAATGTAATACAAATTGCTAATGAAACATAACAACTGAAAGATTATGTATTCAATTATATTTATCACTCTGTAAAAATTCACTGAAAAACCTTTTGAAAGTTACCAGAAAACAACATGTTTTAAACTAATATGAAAACAGAACTTTGTGAGTTACTCTAAAATATACATTTGGCAAAATCTACTTTAGAAATAATAGATCAGTGTTAAAATGCTGAAAGATTTAGGTAAAGAATTGCTCTATTTATCTACCTTTATAAAAAAAAAAAATCAATTCAAGACAGATTGGAATGCCAGTCCCTATAGATGCCTAGAAGAATTTTAAATGCCATGTTCATAAAAGTAGCATTAACATTATTAAAAAGCGAAGCATGATACTTGATAGGCGGATAATACTTCTGAAGTAATGAGACAGCAAAATAACTCTTCCTCTAATTATTTCAATGTCAAAAACAGTTATTAATATACTATTCTTTCTTTCATAATATAATTTCATATATATTTTTTTTTAAGTTTCTTTTTGCCATCAGTTTTCCTTTAGAAAAGAAAGCGCAGCTTTTCAAGATTTTACACAAAAACTTTACACAATTTACAAAAACTGTACAAATTACCTCAGGATTTTTAAGTGGAACACCTAAAAATGGGTGCATTTTAAGATAGAATTCAAGTATAGTGATTTTTTTTGTGGGACATAGATTAATATTGGCATTAAAATGTCACAATAGGAATGTAACGACTGGAGTCGTGGATCCACTGCACCGACACTAGCAATAGTGTAAGCCGCACCAGGGAGCGGAGTCTAAAGGGCCGCTGGTCTTCACCAGAGCCCGCCGCAAGGCAGGATAGACTTGCTGTGGCAGGCGACCCCCAGGTCGCTACCCCTGGCTTGGCTTGCTAGTGACAGCAGATGAGGTGTAGCAGGAACAGTAGGCAAGCAGGCAAGCAGGCAGGCAGGCAGCTGGACACACGGGTAGCAGTCACGAGTGGGAACCGCAGGTGGCAGAGACAACGGGCAGAAACAAAGGGCAGCTGGGTCTGAAGATACCAGGAAGCATGTAGAGGCTCCAACAGCAACTAGCAGGACAGGTGAACTTTAATAGGGTAGGTGATTAGGTGCAAACCAATAAGGGACGTACTGTCCCTTTAAGTTATAGCAGTGCAGAGGGAGCAGGGAGAGACGAGGAGGACGGGAGGATGCAGACTCGGTAGAAGGTAAGTAAATGAGCGGTGTCAGGAGTGAGCGGCTGTAACAAGGAAAGCCATAGGATTCTTACAAAATGTCAACATACATTGCCAAAAATGCCCATTAAGTACCATATTTAATATTACTATAACCTCATACAGTGCAGAAATAAAAATGGTATTCAGTACTCAAATAAAAATGCTAAAAAATTTGTGGTGAATCTTGGAAGCTCTGGCACAATTTCCCCTTTGACCCTGGATATCCATCTTCTGCACACCAGATTCATACACCAGATCATAACCTTAGTTAAAGGGGTTGTCCGGCGATAAAAAATTATTCACAGAATAACACACATTACAAAGTTATACAACTTTGTAATGTATGTTATGTCTGTGAATGGCCCCCTTCCCCGTGTTTCCCCCCACCCACGCTAGACCCGGAAGTGTGGTGCATTATACTCACCGCATCCCGTGTCGTCCACGGTCTCCGATCGTCAGCAGTGACGTCTTCTTCGGGAGGCCGGCGGATCTTCCCGAGTGCCGGCCGCCCTCTGCAGCGTCATCCGAAGCTCAGCCGCGATTGGCTGAGCATAACTGTGCTCAGCCAATCGCGGCTGAGCGGCTGATGATGCGGCCACGTCATCAGCTGCTCAGCCGCGATTGGCTGAGCACAGTTATGCTCAGCCAATCGCGGCTGAGCTTCAGATGACGCTGCAGAGGGCGGCCAGCACTCGGGAAGATCCGCTGGCCTCCCGAAGAAGACGTCACTGCTGACGATCGGAGACCGTGGTCGGCACGTGACAGGTAATGTATAACGCACCACACTTCCGGGTACACGGGTGGGGGTGGTGGGACACGGGGAAGGGGGCCATTCACAGACATAACATACATTACAAAGTTGTATAACTTTGTAATGTGTGTTATTCTGTGAATAATTTTTTATCGCCGGACAACCCCTTTAATTGTAATAAACACCTTAAATGCATTTACAATATTGGCATAGATTTCAAAAAGAAGAAAAGTTCAAGTACATTGAGTGAGTAAACCCACCTCCGGAGACATTAACAGATAATACCAGCCAAGCTGTGCTTCGCAGTGCAGTGATAACACCGGACAATTTCTTTAAGGGATTTTAATAAAGATGTTAAAAGCGCAAACTTAATTCTCCAGTGTACCAGCAGTGAGTCCAGAGTAGCCTGTCGGTTATCACAGACAATACCCCAATGACGAAAGAAATGAATCTCTTCTTCTACAAATGCATGAATGTTAATACCTGAACTGCCTTAGTAATGAGCTAAATAAAGCTCTCTTTTCCCAGTTGGGTGAGGGTTAAGTGGTAACCATGCAAGAAGATAACACTTCTCTGAAATGAAGCTATTATTTGGAAAGTTCAGAAACTCCATGAGGACCCTTGTTTTGACATTGAGCTTACTGTACTGCACTGAGCTTGCAAACAGCAAACACATTTGATGGTATTATAACAAACTTTAAATAAAGGAAAAAAATGCTCAAACATGTTTTTGCAATTAGGTATAAGGATTCAGAATTGCTGTCTAGTTATACTGTACATCTTTTAAAGTCTGACAACACATCTGCAGTTTATATTGCAATTTGCAGTTTAAGGTGCAGGTTTTTTTTTTAGATTTGAAGTGGATTTGATTGGAAGATAATACACCAGTCATTCCCTTACATTTATTATTCCTTTTAAATCCCAAAACTAATTTCCGCTCATAGAGTCATAGAGCTTTCTTAAGATAAAGATATGATTTGATGTAAACAGTATAGACTGAAAAATTGTTATTTGAACCGTTCTTTCTAAAAAAAATCAGGGTCTGCAGGTGTTGGTAGATATAAGAAAACCTTAAGATTATGTTCACACATATTAGTAGTTCAATCAGTCTTTTGGTTAGTGTTTTTTCAACCAAAACCAGAAGTGGAACAGACAAGACAAAATTATAATGAAAATATTTGAACAGTTTTTGTGTTTTCAACCCACTCCTGGTTTTGGTTGAAAAAAATATTGACCAAAAGACTGACTGAAATACTTTGTGTGAACATAGCCTTATTGTGTTTTCTCAAAAACATGGACAGCAAAGAGAATGCAAACAGCAGATATATAAGCAGATAAATACATAAACGTGGTATTTGCCTCAACAAAATCAGACCCTGGTTTCCGGATAATGTAAAAAAAAAGGGAGGCAGGGACAACAAAATTTAGATATTTAAACATATAACATGCTAGTTCTAAGCCATAAGGGCTCTTAGTCATAGCATGCGTTTTGCAGTTAATAGTGCACATATGTAGATAAACAAAATAACATACCCATCTACCTTCTAATCCAACTCATACCTTGAAGTCCTACTAACTTGTTAGATTGTTTACTCCCATGAGGTGATACAAGTATAGCATAGGTTTAGCAAAAATAGCAAAAATTATAGGGGTTTGAATAAGGCAATGCAAGGCAATATTTTTAAAACAAAAAACAAATAAATTAGGTACCATTGGAATTGCACTGACGGACAGTAATCCAAAAGTACCAGGAAGAAACCCATAGAAAGCCATAAAAGAGCATAGCCATCACAAACTGTCTCTTGTCAAAGTCACACTGTGTCGTACTACCTGATCATGAAACCCCACCACTCTTTAAAGTGAATGGCTGTTGCATTTTGACCCCCAAGTTGGCGCGACCCAACATTCATAAAAAATCCATCCTGAATGGTCGTGGTCCCCCATTCACTTCAATGAGTGGTGGAGTCACATGATCAGGCAGTGCAACAGACAGCATGGTGGTTTTTGGTCGTGTGACAAAATATTAACATACCTTGCCTGATATTAAAATAATCTCAACTTAAGGCTATGTTCACACTACGTATCTTTCCGGCCGTAGTGTGAACAGCGAATATACGCACATAGTTTTGAGGTTGATGCTTTCGCTTGAAAGTATACGATATACGGCCGTACAATGCACACTACGTATTAGCTTACAGCCGGATCGTATACGGCGCCGTGAAAAATGAACAAGACCATTGTTTGAGGATGGAAATGTTCCAACTCACGGCTGTGGATTTCCATGCGGTCCCGTACGGAGTACTTATTTCAGCCAAATTGAACGTGATTTTTAGATCCAAAAGGTTCTGTCTGTTTTATTGGGCTGGGCGAAGATTTCCAAGTAAATGACCTGTTTCAGATCGCTTCGAAACAAACTAGGGAAGCATAACTCTACTACGGGCGTATGTTTGCGGTTCGCCCGCATATTCGCAATCCGGCCGCGTGTCTATTTTTCCCACGTCCGTACTTTCAGCCGCACATGTACGGCTGCGTACGAACCGGACTCATACGTAGTGTGAACATAGCCTATTATAGCGACTTATGTATAGAGCAATATATAGCTTTAAAATCCCTTTTCACCGTTTAGCTCTGGACAGATTGCTAGCTTGCCCCAAGTGCCATCAGGCAGCCACTGATCTGACACATGGCATATGTTCTTCTCAGCACACTCTGAGAATTTGGTTCCAATTGGACGCCTTGGTGCAGACCAAATGGCAGATTCAACTGCCCATATCTTCACAACTAGTCCTTTTTCACTCTGCTCTGGAATCGGTACAAGTGTCATTGGCGTTACATGCCTTTTTGTTGGTTATCAAGAGATGCATATTAGAGAAATTGCTGCAACCTACCCTCCCTTCAATGACATAAGTGCTGGCGCAGATGAAACACAATCTGTTTCTGGACAGAGTGGATTTTGAGCGGCTCAAAGAGGCAAATACTACTAGATTCTTTAAGAAATAGAGACACTGGGAAAAAATTTCTTTCAAAACAAGAAATTAAGGACCTGATGATGCCATTTGTAAGGGCAAAGTGGTATCTAACGTCTGAGTTGCCAGGGTCACTGGGACATTTGAATATATCAAGTAACTAGGTGCATTTTAGCTTGTTTTTTGGTCCTTTCTATTTCTTCGGGTGTTTTTTTTTTTAAGGTTGGGAGGTTTCAGTTATTGTACAGGAGGGTTACTCATATGTTGGAACTGGAGAACGTTCACTGTAATTTATCTTATTTACTATGCGTTTGGTAACGCTTTGGTAAGCATTTGTTTCACTAATTCAGACGTGATGTATATATGTCGAAATGCTGTCATGTAAAATTTTATATAAAAAAAAAAACTGTACAATATACTCTGTTGTGACACCTGCACCATTTACCATTTACCATTGCATTGCGGTTACATATGAATTTGTATTTTTTCATACTGTTACTAAAGGTCAATAATTTTGTTTTATTTTTTACTATAATCATGCTCTATTTATTTATATTACTATGGCTACATGTCTGTGGGGGTAGTAGTAAATAGAAATGAGCGAATAGTGAAATATTCGATAATTCAAAATGAAATTTGAATAGCTCCCGATATTCGTATATTTGAACAAATATCAAATCCCATTATAGTCTATGGGAGAAGAATACTTGGGACCTGGAAATTAATATTTATTAACGTACTGCATTGCCCCCTAAAAGTTATACAAATCACCAATATACACTTATTACGGGACATGCTTATAAAGTGTTTTTTTTTCCCCTGCACTTACTACTGCATCAAGGTTTCACTTCCTGGATAAAATGGTGATGTCACGACCCAACTCCCAGTGCTGTGCTGTGGCTGCTGGAGAGGATGATGGCAGAGGGATGCTCAGTGTTCCTCCAGTGCCCTGTGTCCCTCAGTGTCCCCCTGCCATCATCCTCTCCAGCAGCCACAGCCAGCACAGCTCTGGGAGTCGGGTCGTGACATCACCATGTTATCCAGGAAGTGAAGCCTTGATGCAGTAGTAAGTGCAGGGAAAAAAAGCACTTTATAAGCATTTCCCGTAATAAGTGTATATTTGTGATTTGTATAACTTTTGGGGGGCAATACAATACTTTTTGCCGGCCTTCTCCTTTAAATGCAGGCCTGTGATTGACAGGGTGAGGAGCATTCTGCCTCTGGCCACAAGAGCCATCACAAGTGACATCACTCATGCGCTCAGAGCAGGGAGGGGAAGGAGATGTGGGATGGTTGGATGCTGTATCTATTTTTTTTTTTTTTTACATGGGGATGCCTGCATAGGGGGTAGGGAGTTATGCTACCTAACAGAGGGATGTCTACATGGTTAGATGGCCTTAATTTACAGAGGTTTTCCTATATGGGGGAGGGGATGGACATACAAAGCAGTGCCTACAGGGTTTTAACTTACAGGGGATTGCTAACATGGGGGAAGGGGTTAATTTACATGGGGAGCATACATGAGGAGAGGAAGTTCACTTAGGTGGGAATTACTGAATGGGGAAAGGGGTTAATGTACAGGAGGGTGCCTGCATTGGAAAGGGGACTAATTTACAGGAGCATGCCTGCATAGGGAAGGGGGTTAACTTACAGGGTGTGGAGGGCTAACTAAGGGAAGAGGAGGGCTAACTATCACTGTATGGTCACTGTATGAGGTGATATTGGTCTTTTTGCAGTGGATTTTATTCAGTAGCGGAGTGAGTATATAAGTGAGTATGTGGTGATAATGTTTTCCCTTGTAAACTGGTACTGCTTGTATAATTTGTTTTAGTATACTGGATTTGGTTAGTAACAGTAGTGACCACTTGAATACTGGTATTATTGGTGTAACAGGACCATGCATGGTAATATTTTTTTTCCCTTATATACTGGTGCTATAATACCCCCCCATACTTTAATGTTATTCATAGCCATGTAACATAAGTTTAGGACTACACTTGCGCAATCAAAATCCCAATCAAAAGTTTGCTATGGGGCCCAGCCATTTCTAGTTATGCCCCTGATGCCAAGGATCGATTTCTAAGCCCTTGGTTCCGTACAGAATGATGCTGAAGAGGCATACTGTATTTGTTCAGACAGTAAGGGCCGTATAACATTGCCTGATTGTTGTATTTCTGCAGGTCTGTGTCAATCCTGCATTGGTCTGTGTAAAAGAAGGTGCACAGTTGGTGGCCGATGAAAGTGCAGAAAAATAATAAAAGCTATACTTTACCACTGCCGGCTCCCCCCAGCAACAGCTGACGTTTATTAAGCCGTGTCTGTGGTGATAGACTGCTCAACCAATTACTGGCTGCGGCTCTGCCCTGTCTCAGCCAGTGATTGAAAACCTTTTTGCATAGTTTTGTTAATAAACCACTTGCATGCTGCCTCCAGCAGCTTGTGAATAGCCCTGTAGACATGCTTTGGTGAAGAGTATGGGCCCTATTACACTGTACGATTATCGTGCGAGAAATCGTTATATCGTTTGAATTTAAACAATAATCGTTCTGTGTAATTGCAGGCAACATTCGAAAAATCTTTTGTATGTCATTAATCGTTGATTTAGATCTGAACCTAAAATTATCGTTAATCGCTCGCAGTAATTCCACATTCGTTCACTCAAGTTCAGGATTTTTTCACTAATCGTTCAGTGTAATTGCACATTGTTCATTGTTTTGCTGGGATCACAAGGAATAAACTATCATAGTAACGATCGCAATAACGATCGTATCTAAAGACTATCGTTCTGTGTAATATGATGAACGATTTCAGGTTACCGATAAACAATCTCGTTTGCAATCGTTTATCGTTAGTTGTTAAAAATCGCTCTGTGTAATAGGACCCATAGTGTCCTTGCTGACAGCTTGCCCACAGTGTCCTGATTGCGTGTGAGTGTGCATAAACCCACTGGGGGGAATTTATCAAGACCGGTCCTAAATAAAGCTCTGCACCCATGCACCCAGACAGATTTACTAAGAGGCGCACACCGCATGTGAAATCGTCTAAACCAGTGCTTCTCAACAGACCACCCAACAGTGCTTCTCAACAGGCCACCCTCACCCAACAGACCAAGGCAATGCTTGGGCCTCACCCAACAGGCCAAGAGGGTGCCTGGGCCTCACCATCTGTGGTGAAAGTCCATTTAAAAGCTAAAAATAATGCTAGGGCTACCTTTCACCAGTCTCCCAAGCTCTATATACTAATAAAGTACAAAATAAATTAATAATGTTGCTAAAATGGAGATTTTTGCAAACAGCAAATGGACTGTGCAGATTATAGTTACTTTTGTGAAAACTGGGTCCCCAGCTGGGCCTCACCAACAACTAGGGGGCGCCTCAATGGTTAGGCCCGCCTCACAGTTTGAGAAGAACTGGTCTAAACTATTAAAAATAATGTTACTGATACCCAATGGCAAAATTGTATTTTTTTATGTCATATCACACCAGAAAAAAGAATCAATAGCAATAAAAAAAGTCCCATCTGCACTAAATAAACAACAGATCACCAATAAAATGGCAGCTCATGGTACAAAAAGTAACACCATACAGCTCACTAGGTGGAAAATTTAAAAAGAGTCAGAACAAATTATTTGACCATGTAACCATGCCCTGTATATGTGTTGTGGACACTGGGGGGGGGGGGGGATTGCTCACATGCTCCTCCATGCTGGCCATCTTATGCACAGACTCACCACCTGGCAGGACAGCACAGCCTGGAGGAGGGGAGTCTGATTTCAGCTCTGTGAGATACACAGGGAGCTGCTGTCAGTATATACACTGAGTACACTTACTAATACTGTACACTGAACAATTTTACTACAAAGTGGCTAATCCATTTGAGGGGATGGAGCAGTATTTAACACTGAGACCTGTGAACTGGTACCTTTATAACACAGTGGTTGGGGAAAAGGTACATTTAATTCATTAGAAATAAATTAAGGAGCAATTGCAGTGATACTGTATTATTGTATTACTATATTAATATGTGAAGTATAAGAACATTTCATATTTGTAAAGTGATTTTTGGCAACTAATATTCGGTATAAAATCTCTGTGGTAAATGTCCTGTATGAAGAGAAAAAGGCATTTAATAATGTGCTGGAAAGCATCCAATTTTTCTATGCAAATCATGCATCAGTGAAATAAAATGAGTACAGATGCTAAAATGAAACACATTATGGCTAAAATAGAGCGTTTCGAAAGTATGAGGTTTGCTGCCAATGTTCTAAAATTAAAATAATGGTCTTTGAAGATGCATGTGCAGAGCTGCATTTGTAAAAGATTTAAGAGCCTTTTAAAGAGGAAGAAGCACAAAAGAAACTGTGCTAGAATATGGTTCAATGAGCCTCTTATCTCGTGAATTACTTTAATGTTTAATGCGGTGACAGGAAGTTTCAAGCAGTAAACACCAATGAGTATTTCTTCCATTTATGGCTGTGTATTTAAAGCGTTGCTTCCAGAAATATGAACAGTCCTACTTCTGTCATAGCTCAATATTAGTTGATTTGATTAATTTATTATGCATGAACAAATTGAAGAAATCAGTTTAGTATACTCAGTACATAGCCAGAATGTGAATACACCATAAAGACCCACTGTAAATGCATATTTGTCAAATTAAATTCTTTTTGACTCTTACATTATTATTGCATTCTCTTATATACAGTAGTTACATAGTTAATAAATGAAAAGGTTGAAGGAGAAAAAGAATCTAGTTATTAAAATGAGAATGTGAAAATTGAATTTTAGAAATTTAGGCAAGGAAAAACCAAAGTATTTAGAGACATAAGTATTTAAACCCTTTGTTATGACACTTAATACCCTATTACACCGATCAGCGGGAGGAAGCAAATGCCAACCTGTCAGATCAGCGCTCGCTTGCTCCTCATTCCCCGCTCTCTGTCAGTGCTAGGGATGGTACGAACTCGGTACGAACCGAGTACGTAATGACTCCCGCTGTCTGCCCGCTCCGTGCAGCATGCGGATCCAGTGGGAGGACCGCCTGGAAAACTGGGATACAGCCATAGCCATAGGCTGTATCCCAGTTTTCCAGGTGGTCCTCCCGCCTTATCCGCCTGCTGCACGGAGAAGGCAGACAGTGGGAATCCGATGCCGAGTGTCCGGGTTCATCCGAACCCGAACCTCGGCGGCTTCGGACCATCCCTAGTCGGTTTTCACACAACCTTCCCTCTACCAAACTTGGGTCCCCTGCAAAAATGCTTGAGTTTCTCATTGACGTTAATGGGGTTCGTTACTCGAAACGCGCACTTGAGTATCGGGAGATATTCGTCTCGAGTAACGAGCACCCGAGCATTTTAGTACTCGCTTACCACAATTCAAGACCCATTGACTTCTATTCGATTCCTCTCGTCAATTCTTTGGGCGGAAAGAAGATCCACGGCAGAAAATTCTGCTCAGAAATTTTGCCATGTGATCAACATAGTGGAAATCCCAATGAACACAATGGAACATTGCTCTGTTCATATTTTATGGGAGAAATTTCAAGAGGAAATTAAGAGCGGATTCCATCTCAAATTTCTTGCCTATTCCACAGTGTGCACATACCCTTACCCTGAAAATAAGCCCTACCTTGATTTAGCTTGATTCTCCAGAGGTGACAAGCATTTTTTCTTTTCAGTGAATCTGTGGAACAGTCTACCCCAGGAGCTGGTAAGAGCAAAAACAGTGGAGGGCTTTAAAACAGGCTTAAACAAGTTCTTAAAGTAAAATAATATTTATTCTTATGTAGAAGTATTAAATCATATCCCATTCCCCTTATTCACCCATACCCCTTCCATGCATCCATACTCTCCCCTATGTGGTCGAACTTGATGGACATGTTTCTGCTAACTATGTAACAATATGTTGTAGCATTTTTTTCTCCCATAGACCTCCATAGTTAGTTATTTTTTCCCTCTGTTTAAAAAAACAACAACAAAAAGTATGTGTGTCTGTTTATGGCATTTTTATCATGTTCTTTATTAGAAATAATTAATTCACATGTTCAAATAAGTAGCACAAAACATCATCAAATTAGCTAACACACATAGTTGTAGTAAGTGTAGTAATAGTAGTACAAGGGGCAGCCCATAAAAAAAAAAAATAATAATTATATATATACAGTATATATATATATATATATATATATATATATACACACACACATACATACACACACATTTTGAGCACCTGAAAACTCCCTCCGTACTATTGCTACCTGTAATAAAATAAAAGTAGCAAAAGATAAATTTAAAGAGGGGAGATTAGCAGGTAGATGGAAATCCCAAATCAAATTTTATTTTTTGATCTGTTTTTTGACACAGAGCGAAAGCCACACTAATCTTACATCCCACAGCTAATATTCTTACATGCTGACACCTTGCTCAGCAGATAACTTTTAATGCTGTCTTTTATGAAAGTTTAAACTTAGTATATGCCACTAGAAAAATAATTTATTAAGGTCTGCACAAATTTAATCTCCGCTAGGGATGGACAAAGAAAAGAAACCATTGGTAAAATGAATTACAAAATATTTAATGCATCATTTTGCTGACATTGAGCTTTATCGACTAAATAGCTATTTACTGGACTGTTCAGAAAACTTTAGATCAGATCAACCTTTTGTAACGTGGCAGCCAGGTGTTGAGATGCAGATAGTGCCAATACCCTTTAAGCAAAACCCATACCTACTACATCTAATAGGAATTCTCGCTTTAGCAATGATGTTCTCAGTATAATATATTACATGGGCCTAACCATTATGGCATCTTGTTTTTGTTGCAGCAAAAAGGGTTTAATAAGACAATGAATGAAAAAGCAAAACAGGTGAGGAACAGGTCTACAAGGGGACCAACAAGGTAGTTACAAATACAGAATGAAAAATAATTCTTCCCAAATCACAAAGAAGACAAAGTATTCCCTATCATACCGCAATATATTTATAAAATCAAAAACAATGTATTTCTTTGTCTGCCTTATGGGCACAGGACCCACACTCCCAAAGTTCAGTGAGGATGCTCGACAGCTCTACAGCTCTTTGCGAGGTGAAATTGAAACAAACAAAAAAAACCAATTTGTTTTCATTTTGGAGTTTTTTTTGTTTATGCTGTTTACCCTGTGGTAAAAATTACATGTTATATATGTTCCTCAAGTCAGTAAGATTACAATGATATGCAACTTATATAACTTTTAAATTATTTGACAGCGTTTAAAAACTTAAAACCTTTTAAAAAAAACTATATGTGTTTAAAATTTTTCTATTCCCATTCTGATAATGCTTTTATTTTTATGGTCTGTGTGAGGTGTCATTTTTTCACCATGATCTGTACTTTCTATTAGGAGCTTGCTTGTGCAAATTTGCACTTAAGCGGAATTTTACGCTTACGCCATTTAGCATGCGAGAGCAGAACTGGCATTATTTCATAGCTCAGGCGATTCTGTATGCAGAGATACCAAATAGATTTTTTTTTTCATTTTCATTTATTAAATGGTAAAAAAACATTGTGCCATTTACCTTGCAAGATCAGGAATCTAATAATTTAATAGCTCAGGCGATTCTGCATGCAGCAATATGAAATATGTTGTTTTTTATTTTTTATTTATAAAATGTGAAAAGGGGTTTGAGTTAAGTTTTTATTTTATGATGGGATTTTTTTTTTTATTAAGGAAAAAACATTTTGTTCTTTTTATGCACACTAACTAGAAGTCCCCCTGGGACTAAACTGATTTCTCATACAAATATACTGCATAGATCCATGAGATCAGTGCCCCATTGCTATCGGCTGCTGGAGCCTAGAGCAATGTATTGCCAAGGCTGGATCAGTGTCATTGCAACACTGAGGCCCGGCCCGGGCAGAAGAATGGATTGCCCCT
Source organism: Dendropsophus ebraccatus (assembly GCF_027789765.1). NCBI lineage: Eukaryota > Metazoa > Chordata > Amphibia > Anura > Hylidae > Dendropsophus > Dendropsophus ebraccatus. Next base: position 71,712,405 of record NC_091462.1, on the reverse strand, counting down.
TCATGAACGCCCACTATAACACCTCTAATGAGCTTTGTAAAACATTTAAATGCAGCTGTCAGTTTTGATTAGCTGGAGAGCTGCGATCAGCCTGTGTCGGGTAAAGAGCTACGGTCCCCAGCATGGTTAAGTCCTTATGCTATAGGGGTTAATAAGTTAGCTATTTTCCCATTGTAAGATTATAATATATTAAGATTTGAACACAATTATTTTTGTATATTCTGTAAGGTGTATATAACTGATTGTACACTGTAAAGTACAGGAAATATTTTTATGTGAAGTTAAAATACCATTAGCTAATATTCTTTCTGCACTCATCTCAGTTTTGTTTATACAATCTTCCAAATACTCCACTCTTTCAAAGATGGGATTTTATATTGCTTTTCTTTGCACACAATGCATTTTTCAATATGTAGTCATTTATTGCTTTAGTAGTTGAAAAAATATATTGCATTTGAGGTGATGGAAGTCCTACCTAAGTCTGCCTGTGGGGCTCGTTATATTCAGGTATCTGTGTCTATTCTGTTGGCAAATTTCAAAAAGCATGAAACCTCACTGTATTTTTGTTATTTGACATTTAGAATCTAATCATGTGAAAGTCCTCTGAATTTTGAAAATGTGCTGGTATGAAGTTAAAACTGGATTCTTCTGCCACTATAGCTACCGTATTTTCAGGTTTTTTAACCCTGAAAAATCTCAGAAGTCGGGAGTTGTCTTATTTGGCGGGTATGGTCAACTCGGAGACGCTCGTCTGCAGGGACAACTTCTGTAAAACGATAGAGGCACCAGAAGTCCCCGAAGCCTCTGTCATACGGTAATAGTGGACCAATTTATTGCAGATAAAACTAATTGCATCAAGTCTGCCCCTTGACTTTTGGCAGTTGACATCTGCTCAGTTTAGAAAAACTGTCATGACAGCTCTGACATGGTTTATTTTCTGCTATAGCAGTTGCTATGCTACGACAGTTGCAATAAGTATAAGGGTACGTTCACACTGTGTAAATGTAGCAGTATTCCATGACAGAACTCTCCATGGCAGAATCCCGCCTTCGTCAGTGTCCCATTGTTCGTTTATGGGAGGGCTTACACGCCTCCACTCTTGTCGGTCTCCGCTCAAAGAATGTCAATTCTTTGAGCGGAGAGAGGCTGGAGCAGAGGCGTGCAGGCCCTCTCATAAACAAACTATGGGACACTGAGGCAGGCGGGATTCCATGGGGAAGAGTTCCACTGCAGAATTCCACCACACTTACTCTGTGTGAACATACCCTAACAGTGAGTGTCCTGTCTGACAGCAGTTTCTGTTTACTTTTTCCTAACTGATTTACTGTAATGACGGGACTCATTACAAAGCCTTGTGGCTTTACCCTTTTGGTTGAATCCACCTGGGTCATAACTGCTGCAAAATTTACTGCTTTCTATTAATGAGGGTTACATTCAGAGTGAATCTATAACAAAATCCATATTTATCCCATATGGTTTAAGCTGCTTATTTGTTACAATTTGCATGAACCAAAAATCTGACACACGTGGACTCCTAATTTAGTCTGAGTGCCTGGGGCAGCACCATCTGTAAATACAGCCCTGCCAATTAGATAATACTTTTTCTCATTTCTGGCATTCTGACCCATAACATGCAGTATGAAGGGCAATTTCTTTTTACTTCTGTTCTCCTGGAGATTTTGTGATTTTTTTTTGTGGATGTCAGGACCTTGCAATCATAGCAGAAAAGTTGAAAGTTATCTACTGTGCCTGTTGTATTGTCTAGGCTAATAAAAATGTTGGCTGGGATTGCTTATTGCCTTAAAATGTGAATGACAGTGAGGACAGTTTTTCTGATAAATTCAAAAATAATGTTCTTAAAAAATAACCAAAATAACAGTAGAGCAGAAAATTCATTTGTAAAATAGGAAAAAAGAAACAAAATAGTATTTCAAGGCTTACAAGGTTAGATGTAAAATACAACATTAAGGCTATGTTCACACTGCGTACAAATCCGTACACAGGTCTTACGCTGCCGTACATGTGCGGCTGAAACTACGGGCGTGCGAAAAATCGACATGTGGCCGGATGCGTACGCACCGCAAACATACGCCGGTAGTACAGTTATGTTTCCGTAGCTTGTTTCGAAGCGATCTGAGGCAGGTCATTTACTTGGAAATCTTCGCCCAGCCCCGTAAACCACACAGAACCTTTTGGATCGAAAAATCAAGTTCAATTTGGCTGAAATAAGTACTCCGTACGGGACTGCATGTAAATCCATGGCCGTGAGTTTCAACATTTCCGTCCTCAAACAATGATCTTGTTCATTTCTCACAGCGCCGCATACGATCTGGCCGTAAGCTCATAAGTAGTGTGCACTGTGCGGGCGTATATCGTATACTTTCAAGCGAACGCATCAACCTCAAAACTACGTGCGTAAATTCGCGGTTCGCACTACGGACGGATTCATATGCAGTGTGAACATAGCCTAAAAGTGCATTTGAGTTGCAAGTATACGTATTTGCATGTCCAAGAGCCATACCTTTAATATTTATTTTTTTTGACCATGTGACTATTTGTGGGCTTATTGTTTGCCAAATGAGCTTTTATTTAGTTTTTTAGAACAGGAAGCAATAATATAAAACACCACACACTAGAAAAGATAAGTGGGCAGTACACATTATAATCATTACAGCTATACAATACAGAGCCACATCCACTGGGAGGTTAGTGGGCATTTCATGTTACAATTGAATTATTACATAAACTTACATACAGTATTGTATAATGGATAATTACATAGGAAAAAAAAAACACACACTTAGCCGTTACAATATGTAGTATAAAAATATCCCAACAGCTAGAACATTACATATATACAATGGCTGAAGAATTAATACTTTACAATTAGCGTTGTAATGGCATTTAAGTGGGTAATCACTTTTACCATGTTATTGCAATTTTTGTGAACAAAATCTATATTCAAGTGGCATTCCGTATAATATCCATTGCCATATTAGGATAATGCCTAGGAAATTTAGTGTTGGATGCATATTCATTGTTTTTGATTAGCATACCATGCTTACTGTATGTAGCCAAAGTTATGGAGTCCCCCATTAGGCTAGGTTCACACTGCGTTTTTGCAATCCGTTTAACATATACGTTTTGCAATTGTGTGTTATCCGTTTGGATCTGTTTAATATAATGGAAGTCAATGGAAAACAGATCCAAACGGTTAATCCTGCTTTAGAAACAATTACAGCTTGTAAGGAAGGCAAAAGACAAGAAAATTATCATAAGCTATTGGCTGAAGGCAACGTTATGGCAGAGGAGGAGGGGTTGCGGAAACCCTTACAGAACCAGGGAACGTAATCTTAGCAGGAGTAGCAGGTAGACCGTCCCAGGGTGCGACCCCAATGGTTATCTAGTGTGCATTCAGGGAGATGTAGCGTTCCATAAACTTTAACATATGGCAGCGGGAAATACGTAATAGAGGTTAATTTTTTTAACAACCTGACACATAGTGCCAATAACTGTCCTGCAACAATTTTTAAAGGGTACAGAAATTTTGACAACTCTGGCGTAAACTGTGGAATTAAAAACTCTGACGTATGGCAGCAGGCAATACATAAGAGAGGTACATTTTTTGGCAACCTGGCTCTTAATAAACTGTGCAATAAACTGTCCTGCAACAATTTTTAGGCCCTTGAGGTGAGCCCTCCAAAAATTATGTTTGAGACCCTTGAGGTGAACCCTCCTAAATAAATTTTTAGGCCTTTGAGATGAGACCTGCAAAAATTATTTAGGCCTTTGAGGTGAGCCCTACAAATATTTATTTTTAGGCCCTTGAGGTAAGCCCTACAAAAATTAAGCTTGCAGCCCTGGAGGTGAGCCCTCCAAAAAATTATTTTAATGGGCTTCAGGTGAGCCCTACAAAAATTATCTAGGCCCTTGAAGTGAGAACTACAAAAATTAATTTTTAGGCCCTTGACAACTGATGAGGGGGATGATCGTGTAGGCGAAGGAATGGATTTAAAGGGGAAGCTGAAAGGGGAGGAGCAGGGAAAGGCAAAGGGGCTGATGCAAAAGCAGATGGGCAGGTGTCCTGGCTGGTGAACTGCACTGCAGTGCGAGCACACAAAACAGGGAAAGTGGCGGCACCCACTGGTCAGGCCTGTATCTGCGATGAGGCGAGGTGAAGTGTTCGCCTCAGGCGGCAGATAACACAGCCCTTGAGGGGGGCGGCATCAGCGTCCTGTGTCCTTATCATTACAACTAGTTACGGCTCAGTGCCCAGCCGTGTTTCCTGTCAGTTGCCTCATGAGAAGCGCTGAGGAGGCACTGGAAGCCTCGTATTCACAGGTATTCACATCACATAAGACATAGATATAGTGTCTCCTGCTGTTAACCCTTTCAATAATGCAGAGTTATTATACTCTGCATCATTTACACACTGAAGAAAAGAAAAAGTTAACAGCAGCGGGGACGCTATATTATGTCTTCTCTGCACTGCCAAACTCCGAGCTGACCTCAGCATAGTGCAAGAGCAGGAGAAAAGGCATAAAAGTAATGTTCTGCTCTGCTGTTAACTCTTTCTGTATTGCAGAATGTAAGCGATGCACAGTAATACTCTACATTCTGCAGTACTGAAAAAGTTAACAGAGCAGCCCGTTTTGGCTGGTCATGGCTCTTTTCCAGCTCCTGATGTCAGAGGTCAGCAGTTGCAGATTGTTGTTATCCTGTCAGGTCACAGGATTGGATACTCAGCTGAGGCATTAATCATGTTGAATGGGGGGACCTGGGAGTGCTGGAGTTCTTGTATAAGGAATGTGAGGGGCACTATGGGCATGGTGATATTACAGGGATATTTTTCAGCTCATTCAAGTACAGCTGCTAGTACTGCTTCATCTGTGTCTTGGTGTTTTTTTTCTGCTTATTTAACATAAAATTTGAAAATTGAGGATTGTCTCAAAATTAAAAAAAAAACAAAAAAACCCCCAGAGATTTTATTTTTTGGCCATATCGCCCAGTTCTCGCCTCAGGCGGCAGAAAAGCTAGAATCGGCCCTGCCACTGGTGCAAGTTGTTGGCACTGGCCTACATTCCCTTTATGGACTATCCACTGCCTCTGGCCACTCCACTGCCTCTACTGCATTTTGAGGTGCTGCTCATACCTCCTGCGAATCCTGCAATACGTGCAAGGAGTCCAAATTAGGAAAATGACCCGAGCAGATGTCCTGGGAGTGGGCAAGGGTGGGATCACTCGGTTGGTAATATTGGGCAAATTTGGAGGAAGGCAGTCAGGGTGAGGCTCCTGCAATTCAGATTCTTGGCTATTGACAAGACTGGACTTTGTGAATGACTAGGTGGTGGGCAGGTGACTGGAAGTGTTATTTGCCCACAGCTTGTGCCTGCACCAGCATTTCCGTGCCCCTGTGCTCGTCCCTTTGCACTGGCCTTCCGCATTGCAAAAGTCTTTTTATCACAACAGAACTATGCCAATCCTGGTGTATACAGTATAGCTATGAACTTAAATGTATGGCAGCAGGCAATATATGAGAGGTTCTGTGTATGCAACCTGGCGCAGAGCGCAATAAACTGCTGTGCCAGTTTTATATCACAACAAAACTATGCCAAGCCTGGCGTAAACAGTAATTTTTTTTTTTTTGGCACAGAGTGCAATAAACTGTCTTGCAACAATTCATATGTAGGACAAAATAGGCCAATGCAGGTCTATTTAGGAGAATTCTAAGCTGTGTGCCTGCCTGTCTGTCTATCTAGCTATGTTGTACTCTGTAGTGTTTTAGCCCTAAGAAAGACTTTTTTGGTCTTGCCTGCCTACAATCTGCAAAAATCCTCACTGTCCCTACTCCAATATCTATCCCTCAACTACCTGCAACACTTAGACTGTAGGAGCAAATAAATGAACTGAAGCCTATGAGCAGCTGCCTGCCTGTCTGTGGGAATAAGCTACAGATGTGCTGGTAGCTGGCCTATTCACAGGGAATTTGTACACATATGCTGTGCTGAGAATAATAGTAGCCCTAAGAATAGCTTTTGGGGTATTTCCTGCCTAAAATCAGCTAAAGCCTCAACAGCTAGATCCTCCAGGATCTCTCCTTCACTACCTTCAAGATGGCATCTGACTATGAGCAGGAAAAGCCAGGTTCTTATAGTTTGGAGGTCACATGAGTAAGCCAGCCAATGATTGTAGATGTTGTTCTCGCAATGCCTGCGAGCTCCTAGGGCCTGTGACACACCCCTGCATAGTTATTGGCTAGTAAAAAGCACCAAGCAAGATGCATCAGATGTTTACTGCGTTTTTGGTCTGATGCTGGATCAAAAAGAGTATTTTGAATAGTTTAGTATTCAATTGAATAACTATTAATTTGAGTACTTCCCGCTCATCTCTAATAGACAGGGCCACATCTGCCATGAGGCGAAGTGACTTTGTCTCAGGTGGCAGATCATATGTCTCTTGAGGAGGCAGCCCCTCACAGTGAGCAGCCATGCATATATTGTATGTATGACAACTCACCCACTACAGGAGCAGGGAGTTCAACAATAGACTGATGACAAATTCTGGACAGTACAGAGAGTCACGGCTCAATGTGTCCCTCAGTCACATGACTGCTTTCTCTCTGTCAGCGCACAGATGGCCTGGGATACACAGAACTTCTTTATTTTTGACTGTTTCCTATACAAATAAATAAAATAAAAAATAAAATAAATAAAGAGTCAGAAAACAGGAAGTGCTGTGTTTTCCATGATAACAAAAAAAAAATAATTAAAGTAAATTGTAAACTTCTAAAATTGATCACATCTACTGTTGATTTAGATTTTGAAACTTATAACGACAGTGACACTTAAAATCTCTGAACACATCTCAGATATGGTTTCTGCACTCACTTGTATGTCCAGCAAATCATTGTCTCGTTTGTCCAGACACTTTGCTGAGGCACATCAGGGGGATTTTGCTGAGGCACATCAGGGGGAGACTGGCCTTTCTGTGTTTGCTGTCGAGTGAGTGTTTTTGCCGCTGTGAGAAGATCATGTTCACATCCTCCGAAAAAAAGAGGCATTTTGGATAATGCATTTAAATATGTTCCTTTTGAATTAAACTATAGGACTGATCTTATGTACATTTATTGAAATATTTTGTAACATTATGGAACCTGGTCTACTGTGTATTTGTTTTAGATTGCACTAATTATAAGTATCAGGTCATTCATTATTGGGTCACTTACTTATGATAAACCACCCCTGTTTGGGGCGTTTCTTTTTGAGGGTTCACATGTAGAGAAGATTTAATGGTGCAGATTTGAAGTTGGAGATTCAAAGCAAATCAAATCTGGGCCATCAAATCTGCTTCAGATCTGCTGCGGATCCTGTACGTGTGAATGCCCGTGAAAATGGCAACCGTATCCTTCTATATAAACTTGAAATTCATATGCTATAACTGCCATGATTAAGGGACTTCATCCTAAAACGGGTCAGCATGCTTTGTTTTTATTGTAGTATTGTTATTTAAATGGATAATCCGGGCCGGGGGGGTATTTTGGAGGATTTTAGAGGCGAGACTCTGCTAAGGCTGCTGATTGGCAGAGCTGCCTTGAGATATCATGTCTTATTCGGCAGCTCTAACCAGGAAGCGACCACGGGACGAGAGTACACGGCGCTGGAACGGGGGAGGTAAGTGACCTCCGTCTTCAATTTCCACCCCCTCCCAGGCGATCCTCCAAAATACCCCCCGGCCCGGAGTAACCCTTAAGGATATGGAATAAAGTTTTTCTATTTTACTCATTGGAACTGTGAACATTTTGTGTGGAGGTACAGAAGAGATCTCGTTAAGTGTCAGGGCAAAAACATGGTATTTACTGCATGGGTGGTAGGAGAAGGGGCTAGTTACTTTGTGGGTGTCAAATGGGGGTAACTCAGTAGCGAAATTCGGTGGGGGCAAAGGGGGCGGTCGCTCCCGGGCCCACTCTGGCAGGGGCCCACTGAGGTCTCAGACTGTTATTGCTGTCTGCAAAAGCTATTGCTTTTGCAGACAGCCTTAACACATGTCTGTAGTGGTCGGGACCCCCAAGAAGGCAACAGCACTTGCCAATAGCGGGCCCCCTGCTTCTGAGGGGCCCACTCAGCTGTCGAATGCCGAGCCTGGCCAGGGCTAGATCTTCTCCCCTTCTCCCTGCTTCTTCCTCACACGCTGCTGCTGGCCCCTCCCCCTCACTGTCCTACAGAGCGTGGTGGGGGGGGGGGTGGAGGGCAGCAGCTGGAGGGATCCTGCGTCCATGGCTGCCAGGGAGAGACTTAAGACGTCCAGCAGCAGCTTTGACAGTGAGTGAGGCTGCCGAGTGCTGGAAGGTGTCAGGTACTGAGAGAGGACTAAGACACACACAGACACACACAGACAGATAGACAGACAGACAGACACACACACACAAACACAACCACCCACCCACACCACTGACCAGACACAGCAGCCAGATAGCCACATAGATATATCTATATATCTATCAGTGACCAAATGATCAGGAGGAGCCATATACAGTATATACAGGATATGTGTGCGTCTCCTGCTGGTCACTTTGTTACTGCTGTATATATATATATATATGTGTGACCAAGCGAGCAGCAGGATATATAAGTGACAAGTGACCAACAGGATATATATATATATATATATATATATAAATATATATACAGCTCTGACTTGCAACAGCTGGAGGGCCTGAGTGTGACATCCTTGCTGTAGTCAGTGTGTAATGGAGGTCACCCAGCATCCTGTAGTCAGCATAATGGAGGTCACCCAGCTTTCCCAGTATCCTGTTGTCAGTGTCATAGAGGTCACCCAGCTTTCCCAGTATCTTGTATAGTAGTCAGCATAATGGAGGTCACCCAGCTTTCCCAGTATCCTGTTGTCAGTGTCATAGAGGTCACCCAGCTTTCCCAGTATCTTGTATAGTAGTCAGCATAATGGAGGTCACCCAGCTTTCCCAGTATCCTGTTGTCAGTGTCATGGAGGTCACCCAGCTTTCCCAGTATCTTGTATAGTAGTCAGCATAATGGAGGTCACCCAGCGATGCGCTTTTATCAAGAATCGCCCTTTTGCCAAAATGACCTAGAAACTGCCCTGCACCTGTGCTCCAATAGTGCAACTTCCAATGAGTTCAGCTCCCTTTTCCTGTCAGAGCGCTTGGAGTCTTTTCTCTCCCTTTTGCCATTGCTGCTAGGGCCACACAATTGTGGCCGGGATAGGAGACACACGGCCACTAATCATTGCAGGTATGCATAGATCATGCTTTAGCGGGGGGAAGGTGGGTTACTCTTGTGGGTCATAAAGCCAAAGGCCCACCACATCCACTCTGATCGCAGCACCCACACTCTCTCAGAGGCCATGCTAACTTGTTTCCCTTTATAGAGCTCCTACCATGGTGAATGCTCTCCCTCCCTCTACTGCTTAGCCCTTGCCACATTTTCACAAGCGCCCATAAACACATTTGACCCCCTTGCTGTACCTGCACCATCATGTAGTTGCAAATGCAGTTATCTATACACCTTATTCTAAAGTAAGTTAAAGGGGTACCCTGGCAATTTTAATTTTTTTTTAAATTAACTGGTTTCAGAAACTTATATAGATTTGTAAATTACCTCTGTTTAAAAATCTCAAGCCTTCCCATACTTATATATAGCTAGATAGATAGAAGATAGATAGATAGATAGATAGATAGATAGGAAATGGATATCAGCTCATCACATATCTTGGATTGTACATACATGTATGATCACAACCACATCGCCCCTTTTAATGTCTAAAAGCTTATTACATATACCACTATTATTTTTAGGCAAAGATAATCTTGTTAAAAGGGTTCTCCAGAATTTAACCCCTTCACGTCAGCCATCTGTATATATACGTTCTTATTGCACATGCCCCGTGCAGTAGGAATGTACATATACGTTCCGACTTTGACGGGGCTTTGTGATGAGAACGGGATCGCTGCAGGGACAGCGATACTGTTCTCATCTGTGTACAGCACCGGAGATAATGAGGATCAGCTGCGATCCCGCAGCTGACCCCCATTAACCCCTTAGTGACCGCCGAAACGGTGGGGGGAGATGAAATAAGTAAAAATCAGACCCCAGATCAGCCCCCTAGTGCCCCAGTCACTAACCCCCCCTCCCACGGCGGCCATCGGATCCAAGATGGCCGCCGCGATCACTGTGAACAGACTAATGTCTGTTCACAGTGATCAAGCAAGAAAAATGAATGAAAGCCCCATGCTCTCCGCCACCGGAGGTAGCGGAGAGCATGGGGCAGTCATCGGGACACCCCCTGTGGGGTCCCGGTACAAGCGATCAGCGGTATATACTATATACCGCTGATCGCTTGTGCCATGTGCCGCCGGCACTTTTTATCCCCTGTCACCATGAATGATTGGTGACAGGGGATAAAAAGTGATGTCCCCCCACCCCCCAAGTCGCCCCCCACCCCCCCTGTCACCCCCGTCCCCCAGTCACCCCCCCTTCCCCATATACTCACCGGATCCACGGAGCTCCTTCCTCCTCGACGTCCTGGCTGGTTATGAAGTGCGCATGCGCGTCACAACCAGCCAAGCTCTGAAAATTTAAAGTGACAGAGACCAATTTGGTCTCTGTCACTGAACTATGATTACTGTGATAGAAAATATCACAGTAATCATAGTAATACAGTGAAAATGAATGTATAAAGTACAAAAAGTGACAAACATACAAAAAAATAAAACACACACTTTTTATTATAGTAATAATTACAGTTTACTCCCAAATTACCCCTAACCCCCCCCCCCCCCCAGATTACCCGTAACCACTGCAGGTTGCCCGTAACCACCGCACGTTGCCCGTAACCACCCCAGGTTGTCCGTAATCACGTCAGATTGCACGTAACCCCCCAGATTACCCGTAACCACCGCACGTTGCCCATAACCACCGCACGTTGCCCGTAACCACCGCACGTTGCCCGTAACCACCACACGTTGCCAGTGACCCCCTCCAGATTGTCCGTAATCACCCCAGATTGCCTGTAACCACCCCAAATTACATGTAACCACCCCAGATTAGCTATAAGCACTTCACTCTATCCGTAACAATTCTAGATTGTCTGTAACCCCTCCAGGTTGCCCCTAACCACCGCAGGTTGGGCATAACCACCGCAGGTTGGGCATAACCACCCCAGATTGCCCGTAATCATGCCAGATTACATGTAACCCCCCAGATTGCACGCAACCACCGCAGGTTGCCTCTGACCACCGCACCTTGCCTCTGACCACCGCACGTCGCCTCTGACCACCGTACGTCGCCTCTGACCACCGCACGTCGCCTATGACCACCGCACGTCGCCTATGACCACCGCACCTTGCCTCTGACCACCGCACGTCGTCTATGAACACCGCACATCGCCTATGACCACCGCACCTTGCATCTGACCACCGCACCTTGCCTCTGAACACTGCACCTTGCCTCTAACCACCCCAAATTGCCAGTGACCCCCTCCAGATTGCCCGTAACCACGCCAGATTACAGGTACCCACCTCAGATTACCTATTAGCACTTCAGTTTATCCGTAACCACAGCAGGTTGCCTGTAACCACCCCAGATTGTCCGCAACCACCCCAGATTGTCCGTAACCACAGCAGGTTGCCTGTAACCATGCCAGATTGTCTGTAACCACAGCAGGTTGTCCATATTCACCCCATGTTGCCCATAACCACCCCAGGTTGCCTCTAACCACACCAGGTTGCCTCTAACCACACCAGGTTGCCTCTAACCACACCAGGTTGCCGTAACCACAGCAGGTTGCCTGTGACCACCCCATGTTGACCGTATCCACCCCAGATTATCCGTAACCACCCCAGATTGCCCGTTACCACCCCAGACTGCCCGTAACCACCCCAGACTGCCCGTAACCACCTCAGACTGCCCGAAACCACCTCTAGATTACCCGGAACCACCCCAGATTACCCGTAACCACCCCACATTACCTGTAATCTAATTTTTTTTATTGTATTTTAGTAACTGCGCTATTCTAATAACTGTTACTAGCTGCGGTTTTGCTCCAGCAAATTGGCGCTCCTTCCCTCCTGAGCCCTGCTGTGTGCCCATACAGTGGTTTATGCTTACATATGGGGTACCGTTGTACTCAGGAGAACCTGCGTTACAGATTTTGGGGTACATTTTTTATCCTGTTCCTTGTGAAATTTAGAAATTTCAAACTAAACCAACATATTATTGAAAAAATTCAAGTTTTTCAATTTTACTGGCCAATTTTCAATACTTTCCTCTAATACCTGTGGGGCCAAAATGCTCATCCTACCCCAATATGAATTCTTTGAGGGGTGTACTTTCCGAAATGGGGTGACTTTTGGGGGGATTCTATTCTGTAGACACTACAGGGGCGCTGCAAATGCACCTGGTGCTCAGAAACTTCTTCAGAAAAATCTGCAGAGAAAATGCTAATTGGCGCTCCTTCCCTTCTGAGCCCGGCTGTGTGCCCATACAGTGGTTTATGCCCACATATGGGGTACCGTTCTACTCAGGAGACCCTGCGTTACAGATTTTGGGGTGAATTTTCTCTCCTGTTCCTCGTGAAATTGAGAAATTTCCAACTAAAGGAACATATTATTGGAAAAATTCGAGTTTTTCATTTTTACTGTCTACTTTTGAATACTTTCCTCTAATACCTGTGGGGTCAAAATGCTCACCACACACCAAGATGAATTCTTTGAGGGGTGCACTTTCCAAAATGGGGTGACTTATGGCGAGATTTTACTCCGCTGGCACTACAGGGGCACTGCAAACCCACCTGGCGCTCAGAAACTTCTTCAGCAAAATCTGCATTGAAAAAGCTAATTGGCGCTCCTTCCCTTCTGAGCCCTGATGTGTGCCCATACAGTGGTTTATACCAACATATGAGGTACCATTTTACTCAGGAGAACCTGCGTTACAAATTTTGGGGTACTTTTTTTCTCTTGTTCCTCGTGAAATTGAGAAATTTCAAACTAAACGAACATATTATTGGGAAAATTTGAGTTTTTCATTTTTACTGTCTACTTTTGAATACTTTCCTCTAATACCTGTGGGGTCAAAATGCTCACCACACCCCAGAAACTTCTTCAGCAAAATCTGCATTGAAAAAGCTAATTGGCGCTCCTTCCCTTCTGAGCCTTAATTTTTACTGTCTAATTTTGAATACTTTCCTCTAACACCTGTGGGGTCAAATTGCTCATCCTACCCCAAGATGAATTCTTTGAGGGGTGTACTTTCCAAAATGGGGTGACTTATGGGGTTTTTTCTCTCTGCTGACACTACAGGGGCACTGCAAATGCACCTGGCGCTCGGAAACTTCTTCAGCAAAATCTGCAATGGAAAAGCTAATTGGCGCTCCTTCCCTTCTGAGCCCCGCTGTGTGCCCATGCAGTGGTTTACGCCCACATATGGGGTACCGTAGTACTCAAGAGAACATGTGTTACAAATTTTGGGGTGCTTTTTCTCTCATGTTCCTTTTGAAAATGAGAAACTTTAATCTAAATGTATATATTATTGGAAAATTTTAATTTTTCATTTTTTTACAGCCTAATGGTGAATACTTTCCTCCAGCCCCTGTAGGGTTAAAATGCTCATTATACCCCTAGATTAATTCTTTAAGGTGTCTAGTTTCCAAAATGGGGTCACTTATGGGGGTTTCCAGTATACAAACCTCCTAAATCAACTTAAAATAAGAACTGGTCCCTAAAAAAATCAGTTTTGGAAACTTTCACGAAAATGTGGTAATTTGCTGATACATTTCTAACCCCCGTAACACCCTAAAAAATTTAAATATGTTTATGAAATGAAGCCAGAATAAAGAGGACATATTGGTAATGTGACTTAGTAACTAATTTATGTAATACAACTTTCTTTTTTTAGAAGCAGAGAATTTCAAAGTTCATAAAATGCTAATTTTTTCAATTTTTCATGATATTTTGATGTTTTTCACAAAAAACACACAAAGTAGTGACCAAATTTTGCCACTAATATAAAGTGCCATATGTGACGAAAAAACAATCTCAGAATCGCTAGCATACGTTAAAGCATCACTGAGCTATAAGCGCATAAAGTGAGACAGGTCAGATTTTGAAAAATGAGCCTGGTCTTTTAGGTGCAAATAGGCTCGGTCTTGAAGGGGTTAAAAAACAGCATAATTGTTTTCTTCCAAAAACAGCGCCACCCCTTCTCTTAGGTTGTGTGGGGTATCACAACTTGGCTCCATTCACTTTAGTTGAATACCACACACAAACTGAGGACAAGAGTGGTGCTGCCTGTGAAAAAAGGCAGCTATATTTAACTAATCTTAAGCCCTTTTACTTTTTTTGTGGTTCTATATTCCAGATGCAGAAGCCTCTTACACTGCTCTTTATCCTTATTCACTATAAGAAATGTAGAAAAATATTCCCTTTATTATTCAGAAATCCGTGTCACCTGCTGAGATTTCCTATGGGTAACAATGGTTGGGGGCCCACTCAGACTCACTCGCCCCCCTAGGCTGAACCCCTAGCTACGCCCCTGGGGTAACTGTTCATGTCAGGGCCTTATGGATGGGGTATTGTAAAGAGGTGAGAAGGCTGGAAATGTGTAAAGCCTAAAATGTTGATAGATGCTGCAGGGAAAACTCATGGTTTTCAGAAGTCTTTATGATGGCGCAGACCGAATAGAGATGAAAATGGAAAGTTAATGACTGATGAGAGAAGACATCACCTGAGTCACTGGATTCTGCAAAGTGGTCTTTATTCAGTAGAAGCACTGACACAAGTCCTAACCTCCAGCCCACCACTTCTTTCACAGTGGACTAGCCCTGGCCTTCAAGTATTGTAAGGCAACAACAGGTTCTTTAGGTTCTTCATGTGGTCTCACAGCAATCTTTTCTCTGGCACCAGAATACAGTCCTCCTCCTGCTAGCAATGTAGTTCATCACTTCAGTGCCACAAGGCTCACCATTTTTGCTGAGCAGATACAGGATTTGGTGTACCAATAACATACTGTGATCTGCCGGTCTGGTAGACATCTGAAAAAAGTATTAAATTATATACATATGGTGTTTACATAAGGGGGTAGAGATGTTACTTATCATGGGAGCCTGTCACTTAAGGACCCATGACATACCAGTAGAGTTGGGGGGATCTATGAAGCCTCCCATCATTAACCACTTTAATGCCGCTAACCACTGTTTAACTGTCAACTGTGCTCCTGTCCAGTTGGTCCCAGTTATACTTTCATCTGTGCAGCCTGATCCATGAAGTTTAAACAGAGTCTGCCTCAGCCAGACTCTTTGTTAAGATTGCAAATAACACTGATCAATGCTATGCAATGGCATAGCAATGACCAGTGTTGAAAATTCAATTAATGAATGCAATGGTCAAGTAGTGGAACTTGTGTTACATTTTTGAACATTTAAAAAAAAAAAAAAAAAAAAAAAATATATATATATATATATATATATATATATATATATATATATATATATTAAGAAATAAACTTATTCCAATCTATTAAAATATAATAATAGTGTTCCCATAAAGTAAATGGCATAAACGAAAAAAGCAAAATGCCATGATTACTGATTTTTTTTTGTTTCATGATATAAGAGCAATTAAAAAGTCTGATCTACACAAGCAAAATGTCACGATTACTGATTTTTTTTTGTTTCATAATATAAGAGCAATCAAAAAGTCTGATCTACACAATTACAGTACCAGTAAAACAAACTAGATCATGGCACAAAAATTTAAGACCCCAAACAGCCATGTAGGCTGAAAAATAAAAATTCTAGAAGGCAATTAGAAGGCGAAGAGGAAAAAAACGAATGCAAAAATTAGCCTTGTCCAGGTTAATGCTTATTCCACTAACAAACAAAACATACAATTAAAAGCAAAACAAAACATAGGAAATGTAGTATAACTGATTTAGAATCGTGGTAGATCTGGTAGACTCATAATAACAATGTACAATATTGCTGAACCAAGGACATTCCATAACAATTACAGTTAAATGAGAAAATGAAATGACTGATGAATGATTTTGGTAACCCTCTCACTCTATTCAGGTCTTATTTATTGTTTGCATTGCTGCAAAACAAAACTAAAGCTTTGTTATCCTCCAACCTTATTAATTTTTCCTTCACAACCTTCTTTTCAATATTGAATGCTTGTACAGAAAACACTGTTCACAAATTATAATCATAATCTAGGGCATAGTTACACATGGTGAGTCCCAATAGTTTAGGTTAAACATCTGTTGTTCATGGATTTCAAAGGAGAAACATGCATAATATATATAGAAACATTTTTATGCAAGCAAGTTTTCCCAGTTATCCTCTTGAAAAGTAACTTTGCAGAAGGAAAGAAGACTTTGACAGCCAAACAAAGATAAAATACCTGTAGGTAATATGTGAGTTGAAGCTAATGATGATGCAGATGGCGATACCAGTTGACCTTCCATTTACAAGAGCAGGTGTCAGCATTGTCTTATGGTTTTCTGCTTGTTCTGCCAAGCAAATTGCACTGGAGAGAATATTTCATTTACTGAACTGGCCGGAGCAAGGTTACACGGAAATAAGAAAACAACAAAGTAAAATTCTGAAAGGTATAACTTGGAGAGGTATATCAGAAGAGCCAGGGGGGATGCTTACAGTACAGCTAAATTGGCAGTGTCATGTGCATTTGATTCCATTCAAGATGTGCAATCAATATGAATTACAAATTTACAAATTATAGCACATCACCCTATGAGGAGTTCATTATTGACAGAGGGTTATCAACTGAATTGCCAAATGTCCTTAAAACCTGCTAATAACAATTTAAAGCAATTTACAGTGTTTTTAGCAAAAGAAAAAAAATGTTTTCATAATTTTGCTTTCATGATACATAATTATATACTAAGTAAGTTTGGAAATTTGGGATTTTATATTTCTAAATATGCATTAATGTTATTTTGGTCTAAGAATTTGTCAAGAATGTTTGAAGCCCTCCACTGCTTTTGCTGTGACCAGCTCCTGGGGTAGACTGTTCCACAGATTATTTGTTCTCATGGAAAAGAAGGCTTGTCACCTCTGAAGATATAAACTTTTTTTTTCCAGGTGGAGGCCGTGCCCCCTTGTCTTTTGAAGGGGTTCAACCTGGAACATCACTATTTTTTATGGGTCATTAATATTCTCAGTTAATCATATTTCCCCTTAAATAACTCTTCTCCAGGCTTAACACATTTAATCCTTTAAGAGAAGTTGAAAAGTACCGGATCGCATTGGATTTCACACTGCAAGTTGCACAGCATCTTGCTCAGCCAATCAGTGGCTATGGTGGGACTGACTGAGTGGGACGTCAGTGAGCGGGGAGCCACAGAAGCAGGCCGGAGCACGGGCGGGAAAAGTATTAAAAGGGCAGTGGTATGTTAAGGGGGGGGGCAAGGCTTTACATACTTGCCCTGGAATAAAAAATCTGCTGAGAGTATGTAAACCCATACAAAATGATAGTATCGGGAATTGAAGTGGATTTCGTTGTGGAACTTGCAGAATGAAATCTGCAAAGATCCATCATGTCTGAACCCACCCTTAATCTATCCTCATAACTATTGCTCTATTTCCCTTATTAGTTTACATCCTTTCTATAAATCGGGGGCCCAAACAGAACAGCATACTCCACATAAGGCCGCACCAAAGCTTTTTAAAATGGTAATGGTATATTCCTGTCCCAAAAGTCCATGCCTGTTTTAATGCACAACAATATCCTTAGAGGCAGCTGATTGACATAGCCTGCAGATTATCATCTATGAATACACCCAGATCTTTCTCAACCAGTGACTTTCCCAGTTGTACTCTCCCTAAGACTTATGACGCATGCGGGTTATTAGTACTCAGGTGCATAACTTTACATTTACTTATGATTCCCCCTTGATGCTGCTTTAATCTGCGCTGCTGGGAGTAGTCTCTTGAAATATTCAGTCTCCTTTACCTCCAGGCATCTAAAATTATTGTCGCTCCTTACTTCTCTTGTTGAAGATGTACCGTATTCTTATATTGCCATGCTACAGTAGAACAGGTCGGGAAAGTTATTTTTTGCTGCATGTCTACACATTGCTATGTAATTTGAACATAAGGTGGCGCCATATATAATTAAATGTGAGAGCTCTTCTCACGATTGTTTAGCAGAATGTAAACAAAAAACATTGATAATGTTATTTAATTGGGGGACAGCTCCTTTAATATTTTAAGGACTGGCGTATTTGGGACATTTAGGACCAAGCAAGTTACTCCAAGAGCATAACTTTTTTTTTATTTCAAAAGTAAAAATTTTCAATAAATATATAGTATGTGGGAGATTTGTTTTTTGCTAGACGAGTTTTTATCCACACAACTTTAACCCCTTCCCCCATTTGGACGTACCGGCACGTCCAAATCTGCTCACTGTTTTGGCAGATGGACGTGTCGGCATGTCACGGGATGACACGGGCACAGAAGCTGTGCCTGTGTCATCCGTGGCAGGGCTCGGCTGTCAGTGATAGCCAGGCACCCGCCGCAACTGCCGAGATCCGGGCCAAGCCCAGATCTTAGCAGTTAACCCTATAGGTGCTGCGATTTAACAGGTGCTGCAAGAAGGGAGAATCCTCCCTTCCTCCTCGATTGGGGCTGTGCGGTGAGATCGCCAAAGCTTCCTGGTGTCACAGCTATGGCGGCTGATCAGGCACAGCCTAAGGCTGAGTCTGATCAGCTTTGCTTATTATAGGCATATTTCACTGCAATGAGCACTGCAATGCAATATGCCTGTAATCTTGCAATTTTACAGTAAAGTCCCCATGGTGGGACTAAAACACAAAGTGTAAAAAAAAAAGACACACACACAAAATATTTTTATATAAAAATATTTACATAATAAAATAAAATTTATATATAAGCCCCATAGCCCCGAATACAGTAATAAATGTAAAAAAAAAAAGTACACATATTTAGTACCGCCGCGTGCGTAATGGCGCTGGCAATACAAATATTACATGAACCCCTTAGCGACCGCCAATACATATTTTCACAGGCGGTCACTAATGGGCTGTATTCTGATAGGTACGCCTTCTAACGGCGTACGTATCTGAATGCTCTTCCTTGCAGCGTCAGGGCGGGGGATTAGCTCTCAGTTTGACAGCTGATCTTCCTGTGAACCTACCCGGAGTGGAGGATCCTCCGCTTCGGGTAGTTTAACCCATAAATGCCACTGTCATATCTCATTTTTTTATTTTTTTTCAGCAATTGCTATTCTAATAGCCGATACTAGCTGCGGTTTTGTTCCAGCAAAATGACACTCCTTCCATTCTGAGCCCTGCTGTGTGCCCATACAGTGGTTTATGCCCACATATGGGGTACCATTGTACTCAAGAGAACCTGCATTACACATTTTGGGGTGCGTCTTCTCCCCTGTTCCTAGTGAAATTTGAGAAATTTCAAACTAAACAAATTTTGAATACTTTCCTCTAATACTTGTGGGGTAAAAAAGCTCACCACACCCCAAGATGAATTCTTTGAGGGGTGTACTTTCCAAAATAGGAAGCCTTTTGGGGGGGTCTCTATTCTGCTTACATTACAGGGGCACTGCAAGCGCACCTGGTGCTCAGAAACTTCTTCAGCAAAATCTGCACTGAAAATGCTAATTGGCGCTCTTTCCCTTCTGAGCCCCGCTGTGTGCTCTTACAGCAGTTTATGCTCACATATGTGGTACTGATGTATTCAGAAGAACCTGCGTTACACAAATGTTGGGGTGCATCTTATCCTCTGTTCCTAGTGAAATTGAGAAATTACAAATTAAACATATTATTGGAAAAATTCTATTTTTTCATTCTTATTGTCTAATTTTGAATACTTTCCTCTAATATTTGTGGGGTCAAAATGCTCACCACACCCCAATATGAATTCGTTGAGGGGTGTACTTTTAAAAATGGGATGACTTTTGGGGGAGTTCTATTCTGCTGACACTACAGGGGCACTGCAAACACACGTGCTCCTTCCCTTCTGAGTGCTTCTGAGTACCGTTGTACTCAGGAGAACCTGCGTTTTACATTTAGGGTGCCTTTTCTCTCATGTTTCTTGTGAAAATGAGATAATTTAATGTAAATGAATAT
The DNA here is from genome assembly GCF_027789765.1 of Dendropsophus ebraccatus. Taxonomy (NCBI): domain Eukaryota; kingdom Metazoa; phylum Chordata; class Amphibia; order Anura; family Hylidae; genus Dendropsophus; species Dendropsophus ebraccatus. Next base: position 71,692,252 of record NC_091462.1, on the reverse strand, counting down.
ATTATTGGAAAATGTCTATTTTCCTTTTTTTTACGGCCTAATTGTGAATACTTTCCTCAATGTCTTGTGGGTTAATTTTTTAAGGTGTGTAGTTTCCAAAATGGGGCCACTTATGGGGGTTTCCAGTATACAAGCTTCCTTAATTCACTTAAAAAAGAACTGGTCCTTAAAAAAAACAAACAGTTTTTGCAATTTCATGAAAATTTGATAATTTGCTGATACATTTTTAAACCTTGTAACACCCTAAAAAAGTATATGTTTACAAAATGAAGCCAGAATAAAGAGGATATATTGATAATGTGACTTAGTTACTAATTTATGTGATATGACTTTCTGTTTTTAGAAGCAAAGAATTTCAAAGTTTGTAAAGTGCAAATTTTTCATGATATTTTGATGTTTTTCACAAAAAAACATACAAGATAGTGACCAGATTTTGCCACTACCATAAAGTACCATATATTACGAAAAAACAATCACAGAATCGCCAGCATACGTTGGCATCACTAAGCATCATTAAGCAATAAGCGCATAAAGTGAGACAGGTCAGATTTTGAAAAATGAGCCTGGTCATTAAGGCCCAAATAGGCTTGGTCTTGAAGGGGTCAAGGTACGTATTATTTTGGGATGGTCTGAACCTGGTTCGGACGGGGTTCATATGAACCCGAACCCTCCGCAATGATTCCCGTTGTCTGCCCGCTCCGTGCAGCGGGCGGATCCAGTGGGAGGAACGCCTGGAAAACTTGGATACAGCCATAGCCATAGGCTGTCTCCCAGTTTTCCACGCGGTCCTCCCGCTGTATCCGCCCGCTGCATGGAGTGGGCAGACAGCGGGAATCCGATGCCGAGCGTTCGGGTTCAGCCCATCCCTAGTAATATTGATATTAAAAATTCTATTAATGTTTTTTGGGGGTTGTAAATACTGCCTTGATAACTTAATTTTATTGGTCTTTACAATTATTGCAATAGAAAATGTAAATAGAACTTTTTATGTTTTTATACTTTTCCTAAATGAAAGCTTATTTTTCAGCCCCTCAGCTGCCTCTAAAGCTCTGTTGCTACAGGCTGTGTCATCTAATAAGTTAAATGGCAGGAATTGGAGTTAACAAAGCATAGACTAAGAATAAAATACAATTTATACTGAATCTTTTCCCATAACACTATATATCAATCTGTTCAGCTCCTTCCTGCTTCTGTAGCATGATGCTGGCAGACCAGTGTCTGTACCAGTTGGATGTATCTGAACATATAATATATCCTTCTTTTAAATTTTTTATATGTATAAATTGTGTCTCATTTAGCACAAATGGAATAATTTTATGCATTGTTTCAGTTAAAGGTCCATCCGATCCTTGGTAAAACTTGGCTTTATGACCCTCTCTGGCCTGTTTGGGCTGCCAAGGGTGGTCAGGAAGCTAAAAGAAAGCTCAGCCAGCTCTATTACACAATTTTGGTTACTCCCATAATCTTTAATGGGAGTTTTTTGTTTTTTTTTGGGGAGGGGGGGGGGGGATAAATTTACCATTAAAACATAATGTTACAGGAAGCAAAGATGATGCAGGTTAATTTTTTCTGTCCTGTTTAAGAACACAATCCATGATTTTGTAACACAGATGTCGATGGAAACAGGATGCATCCTTGTACTGTTCTGTACTGTAAATCATTTTTTGAGATTCTTTGGTGACTGGTATTGTGCTAAGGGGATGACATTAGGCAAATGTGTTGATGTTATGTTGCAATCTGACAGAAACACTGGGGCACATTTATCATTGTTGCACCCCTGGTGTACCCCACAGAGTAGGTGCAGATTCTTACCTTTTCTGTGGTGCATGCCATCCGTAACCCCACTCTCCTGCTGCAAGGTGTGGAGGAGGCAAGGCCTGATTTCTCATGATTTACGCCCCCCAAAAAATACTGCTTCTGTCATGTGGCAAGCACAGGTCCCATTGGTGCGCCTCTTAGTAAATATGGCGGAGTGACTGGGGGCGAAGCCAAATTTAAGACAAGCGTACAAGTTAAAAAATTAAATCAGACATGGACTCTCTGGACTGGGACATACTATTATCTCTTTATAAAGCTTTGCAGAAAGCATGTATATACCTTCCAAAAACTTTATTTGTTTAAGTGAATGTAGAATGCAGACATAATCATTTTTTTAGGACCTAAGCATAAGACAAAAAATGAGTCTGTTATTTTTTGATAGAAGTTTATTATGTCTATTTAATTTAAAGCAAAAAGTAGACAATATGGCTGCCTGAAAAGCTATCCATAGAATAGCTCATAAGTCACTGATTCACAAGTGAACAAGGCTGGACGCAGTTTGTCTATGTTCACTGTGTAGCTGTGGTCACTCAAACGGGAGCTAAACTGCAGTTACAGGTCAGCACTTTAGAAACACTCCATTCATCACCAGCACCCCAGATGATCAGTGACTGATAAACTCATCATTCAATTTTTTCCCGGAAAAACCCTTAATAATCATACAAAGAAAAGAATTACTAGGAGAACACAATGCAAAAATAAAAACATATAGATATCATTTGGACAAAACAAGAGAAGGTAATCCACTCATTTTAACATCAATATTCTATATTTTATATTCACTGGATACCCAGACAGTCCTATGGTTTTTCAATGGTTATTTTTTTGTGATCCTATGAGGAGTGGCAGCCTGTGGGGACTTTTACACTTATGTACACTGTAATTGCTTATGAATATAATGTACAAGGGTTACTAGGAAGCTTTTAGAGTCCTATTTTTATTTTAGTCCTTTGAGTACTATTGGGAGTAACTATACCTTCCCATGTTTTGTTATAGGATTTCTCCTTAAATAGCTCTATAGAGAAAACATATTACGCAGGAGGTATTCCTAACATTAATTTTTGTAGAAAACTCTGAGAAAAATCTATCTTTGCAGAATCTACCTTTGCAGAACTATGATAGATTATTTTTTGCCTAGAAGATCAACTGTGTTTATCATTGGTGCCAGGAATGAAACCACTAAATTTAACCCTTTCCCGCACGAGGACGTAACTGTACGTCCTTGCACGGGTGCAGGCGTTCAGAGCGGGGCCGCGCGGCGACCCCGCTCTGAACTGCCTCGGTCCCAGGTGCCTCATGTAGCCCGGAGCCCCTATTAGCGGGCACGGTCCGATCGCCGTGCCCGCTAATAAGGTAATCAGATGCAGCTGTCAAAGATGACAGCTGCATCCGATTACAGGATCCAGCGTTTCCCTGGTGTCTAGTGGCGGAGATCGCTCCCCCGGGACGTTGTCCCGGAGGAGTGATCTCCGTTACTGCTGCCGGTCGGGGACCGCTCCAAGATGGCACCATACCCGGCCCGGTGTTAGGGCCGCGGCGGCGTCCCGTGCTCTGGGCTGCTGCCGCACCCTCTCTCCCGCATCTGCAGCAGCCGGTGTCTATAGGCAGGGACCCGGCGCTGCTGTTGCTTCGGCCCCGAGGGGACGCCTCACCTCACCGCGCTCCTCTCCATCGCTGTGCCGGCCAGCGCGCGCGTCCCCACCTCCTAGGGCGCGTGCGCGCCGGCTGTCTCAGATTTAAAGGGGCAGTGCGCTCCTAATTGGCCTGTATGTCAATCACTCCCCTATAAGTTCCAGCCCTGCCCCCTTCCAGGTGTTGGAGCCTCTACATGCTTCCCATAGCGTTTGGCCCAGCTCCCTGTTGTTCCTGATTCCTGTCCGCTACCTGGTCCCTAGTCCTTGTTCCTGATTCCTGTCCGCTACCTGGTCCCTAGTCCTTGTTCCTGGTTCCTGCTCCTCTGTTACACTATTGCTCCGGTGTTCATCCTGTCACCTGCGGTTACGCCTACAGACCTCTGCCAGCACCATCTCCTGCCTACTGCTCCTGCCACGCCTCGCCTGCCGTCACTAGCAACCAAGCCAGGGATAGCGACCTGGGGGTCGCCTGCCGCAGCAAGTCCATCCCGCCTTTGCGGCGGGCTCTGGTGAAAACCAGCGGCCCCTTAGACTCCGCTCCCTGGTGAGGTTAGTGCCATCGCTAGTGACGGTCCAGTGGATCCACTACTCCAGGCGTTACACCCGGCACTCGTTTGTTTTCGGCTGCAGCAGCCGAAAGCAAACGAGTGCCGATCTCATTGATCTTTGCTGTATAACTATACAGCAAAGATCTCAATGAGAGATTAAAGTGTATGTACTAGAAGTCCCCGAGGGGGGCTTCTAGTATATGTGTTAAAAATAAATAAATAAAGTGTTGTTGTCAATAAAAAGCCCACTCCCCTAATAAAAGTCAGAATCACCCCCCTTTCCCAGGTTATAAATAAAAATAAATAAATAAATAAACATGTTTGCTATCGCAACGTGCGTAATCACCCAAACTATTAATTAATCACATTCCTGATCTCGCACGGTAAACGGCATAAGCGCAAAAAAATCCCAAAGTGCAAAATTGCGCATTTTTGGTCGCATCAAATCCAGAAAAATTGTAATAAAAAGCGATCAAAAAGTTGCATATGCGCAATCAAGGTACCAATAGAAAGAACACATCATGGCGCAAAAAATGACACCTGACACTGCCCCATAGACCAAAGGATAAAAGCGCTATAAGCCTGGGAATAGAACGATTTTAAGGAACATACATATATTTGCTAAAAATGGGTTGAATTTTTTATAGGCCATCAGATACAAGAAAAGTTATAAATGTTACATATCATTGTAATCATAACAACTTGAGGAACATATATAACATGTCAGTTTTTCCATAGGACATACGGCGTAAAAACGACCCCCCCCCCCCCCCAAAGAAAAAGAATTGTGTTTTTTTTTCAATTTCACTGTGCATATAATTTCTTTCTGGTTTCGCAGCATATTTTATGCAAAAGCTCAGCCTGTCATTGCAAAGTACAATTAGTGACGCAAAAAATAAGGGCGCATGTGGGTCTGTAGGTGTAAAAATGCAAGTGCTATTGCCTTTTAAGCACAAGGAGGAAAAAACAAAAATGCAAAAACGAAAATTAGCCTGGTCCTGAAGGGGTTAACAGACAATATTAGGGATATTTGTCAAATACATCTCTATCTTGTTCTACTTAAAAAAAACTTTTACATATTTTTTATTCAATTGATTACAAAATTAGAAAACTTTGAATAAAAAATATAATTACACATTATTTTAATGAACATTCATTATGTAATTATAAACATAAAGTGAAAAATTAGTTTAAAGTGTTTAGAGAGAGTTTAGTTAATAATTTAGACATACATAAATCCAGAGAATGTCAAGGTTATTAGATATTTTCATCCTCTCGCAGCCCTGATAAATGCTCAGAGCTTAAGTAATATTATACAGTTCAGGGTGAAGAAACTTATAATGCATTTTACCCACTTTCTTCGATTGTGCATGCCATAAGCTATTTTCCGGCTCTTTGGGCTTCTTATTGATTGAGTCTGCAATGTGCTAGTCTATAAATGGACATAATAATAATAATTCAATAGTAAAAGCAGCTTCCATGTAGCATATACAATTCTTAGTTACAAATATGCCTCTGGTCTAGATGTCAATGCTATGAAAAAGTGTGCAGAAAAGAAACTTATTTTGCAGAATTAATTAAACTCCTCGCCCACAAATGTACTGAATGCTCAGAGATGTATTCTCTTTAAAAAGCAGGGAATCATGTGAAGTCTGGACCCAGTGCTATTTGATATCAAAGCTTTATTATTAACTTTTCTCAGATAAAAGTTATAAATTGTTAAAATATAATAACTTACTGAGTAGATTCATTCTTACTGTCTGATCTTAATTTGCTAGAAAATTGCAAAAAATATCAGGCTGTTATACATTATTTTATCATGTTATAACTAGAATCACTCGGTAACAATTCAATCATACGCAGGTAGGTAGAATAGAAAAAATATACTTCTAGATTAGATTTCTTGCACTGATGCTAAATTAAAGAATGTCCATGGCTACATAGTTCTTCATAGTTCTGCAGGATGAAGAGCTGAAATCACTGCTGACTGTCTATACAGAGCTCTGGTGACTACTAGACTTTACACAGTGCATTGTACATCAGTATGATGCAGGGCACACTGAATGCTAAGCTGATTACAAGCTTCTTCAATGTTTCCATTAAGAGGAATATTTTAAGACCCTCATCACTAATAAAAAAAACAAGCAGTACCTAACAGGGGACATAATACAATACATAGTGGTGCCTTACTTGTAACCTTGAAATCATGTGTTCATGAGAAATTAATAGGGTTCTCCAGAGACTGGGGGAATATAGAAAATTTAACATGGACATCGTTGTAATCAGATTAAACTATAGAAACAGAAGATTGTCAGCGCAAAAAGGTCACTTGGTCCATCTAGTCTGTCCTTTTAGTATTTCCCTTCTTATTATCTTAGGATAGATATATGTTTATCCCAGGCATGTTTAAATTCTGTTATTGTAGATTTTCTAACCACATCTGCTGGAAGTTTTTTTTTTTTAAAGTATCTACTACTCTTTAAGTAAAGCAATATTTTCTCACATTGCTTATTATTTTCCTCCCAACTAACCTCTCACTGTGTCCTTTTGCACTCAAGTTTTTTTTTTTTTTTTTTTTCTTTGTTTCTAAAGACACTCCACTCCACAACTTTATTTAGTCCAATAAAATTATTTAAGTCTTTCCTGATATGGTTTGTGCCTCACACCCTCCACCACTTTTTGTAGCCCATCTTTGGGCCTGTTCTATTTTATCAATATCCGTTTCTAAGTGAAGTCTCCAGAACTGCACACAGTATTCCAGATGTGGTCTCACAAAAGCTCTATACAGCCGGATCACAATCTTCCTCTTCCTACTGGTTATACCTCTAGCTATACACCCCAGCATACGATTTGCTTTCCCCACCACCTGGTTGCACTGGTGACTGATTTTAAGGCTGTCAGAAATCACTAACCCTAAATCCTTCTCCTCTGCAGTGTTTGCCAACAAAGAACTGCTGATATAATACTGGGATAGAGGATTCATCCTCCCCAATTGCATTATTTTACATTTAGAAACATTGAACTGCAATTTCCAATATTTGCACCACATCTACCAAAGCTAAATCATTTTCCATATTACTGACACCTCCAGGAATATCAACCCTATTGCACACTTTTGTGTCATCAGCAAACAGACAAACCTTACCAACCAAACCTTCTCCTATGTCAATTAAAAACATATTAAAAAAGAATAGGACCCAGAACAGACCCTTGTGGAGCACCACTTGTAATAAGTCTCTGCTCGGAATACACACCATAAACAACAACCCTCTGATATCTATCCTTCAGCCAACCACAAATCCACTGAACTATCCAGCGATTAAGTCCAATTTTTTCTAACTTCTCTATCATCTCTTTATGGGGAACTATATCAAAGGCTTTGCTTAAGTCCAGATAGACTATATCCACAGCACCACGTTCATCCAGCACTTTTGTGACATAATAAAAGCTATCAATGAGATTAGTCTGACATGAATGGCCCGCAATAAAGGCATGCTGGTCTGGATGCATCAAATTGTTGATACTTAGGTGATCCATTATCTTCTTTCTTCTTTTAGAAGAGTTTCCATCATTATTCTACTACAGATGTTAAGCTAACTGGCCTGTAGTTACTGGGATTTTCTGTACTACCCTTCTTGTGGATGGGTATAACATTGGCTGTTCTTAAATGATCAGGAACATCTCTTGTTAGGAGGATAAAGATAATATGTCAGTTTTACTGTAAAGTGCACTATTTAATAATAGAACCCCCCAAAATTTGCTAATTTTTTTTTTTCACATTCACCCAACAAATATATAGGCTGGGAAAAGGGCTCACTCGATACCTTATATACCTTCATCCCTAACCTCTTACATTCTACCCCCACTTCTAACTCCCTTTCCATTTGTTTTTCTTTTGGTATTTGGGTTTTTCTAACACATAATTTTTTTTTATACCATACCAAGGCAATATTAAGCCTTTCTACAATTTATGCCTACAAATAAATATTAACTTTGTTATATGTGTATAAATCCAAATAAAAAGGAAGTTGAAAGAAAAGAAAGTACCTCTATACACTCCTGTCCTGGGAAAAAACGATTTTACGCCGCTGATCTACCAAGGTCCACTGCTGTCCATGGTAGAAATTGGATGATTGACTGTCTGATTGACATTTTTTTGCAATTGTGATTTGCCGATTTTTGACACGTTTACAAGAACATGCTTTAAAAAATGTGCCCTTTTGTAATAGTCTCTGTACTGTAGCTACTATAGTTTTGGCTGTTTTCTTGTAGCTCGTGAAGCTCGTGAAGCTCGTGAAACAAATTTCTGGCTTTTTCTCTCATCTTTCCCTTTCAGCATAATGCTGATTTCTACAGTAGTAGTACAGTGTACTATATAAGCAATCAGAGGATCACATGTGAAAATTCTTTTATGGGGCTATTTAAAAAGTTTTTAAAAAAGTTTAAATAAAACAATAATATTAATAATTTGTTTTTCATTATCCAGCACAAAAAAAATAAGTTAGCCTCCACAAAAAGATAAAATATACAAATAATAAAAGATAAAAATAAAACGTATCCCCCACATAAAGATAAAACTTAATTAGTAAGTTATAGAAAACCCAAATATAGTTCCATAAGGCTATGTTTACACACATTAAATTAATACCAAAATACGGTCGAAAAATCAATGGGTGGACAGGTAAAAAAAATATAGCAAAAGAGATATGATGAGGGCACTCACCGTTTAAAATACAAAAATCTTTATCCAATCCTCATTAAAATGTCCATGCAATATGGAGCAGGATTCGGGATGTCACACATTATGTGTTAACAGTAATCAGAGCCTGGCGTCCAGAGTTCCTGCTGCATATTGCATGGACATTTTAATGAGGATTGAATACAGATTTTTGTATTTTAAACGGTGAGTGTCCTCATCATATCTCTTTTGTTGTAGAAACTTTTCCACTCCCTACTGCTACCATGTCCCCATTGACCGTAACCGGATAGTGCCAGACTACTGTATCTCATTGGACGTATTTTGAGGTAAAAAAAAGCCATCCACTTTCTGCAAAAGCAGGTTGTAAATAATAAGCATGTTCATTATTTTGACGGTAATCAATTATGGTTATTATTGTATACAGTGTGTGTACTGTCGCCAATTTCTCATTGACTTCAATTGAGAGCATTATTACATTACCTCAAAATTATGGCCCTAAGGGTCCATTTACACAAAAAGATTATCTGACAGATTATCTGCCAAAGATTTGAAGCCAAAGCCAGGAATGGATTTGAAAAGCTGAAAAATCTCAGGCTTTCCTTTTATATGACCTGATCTCTGTCTATAGTCTGTTTCTGGCTTTGGTTTCCAATCTTTGGCAGATAATCTGTTAGACAATCTTTCTGTGTAATTGGAGCATAATTTCCTAAAAAATTCTGCATTCTGAGACCACACTACCAAGCACCATGTACAAAATATAGAGAAAGCTTTATTTGCAAACCAGACCAGTGTACAAACATGAATGTGTACACAGTGTCACATATACAAGCTAAAAGATAAACAAGGTATTGACATAGGTGGGGTGCCTGCTTTTCTTTACGTTAATATGTCCTGAACTTTGTCTCAACAAGATTTGCAAAAAATTAAATGGCCTCTGGACAGGAAGAGAGACCCCTGGTGGTGGCAATTTTTGCCAGTTTTTCAAATTTAAGAAAAATCATTATATTACAAATGTATTTTATATTACTGTTTTCTTTTTTTCTGTAGAATGGTGCTGATCTAGGGATGGAATTTTTGCTCCATGTGATGAAGAATTTTTGCTTTTCTACGTATGGACATATGTCTTTTTTCAACCTTACAAACTATACTACCCTGTTATTTCTGTTAATCTTAAGGAAAAAATCTTAGGAAAAAAAGAAACAGGCTATTCAAAACAAATCTACAAGTGAATGGAATGCCAAATTATAAGCACCGAGCTGAAACTCTAATTGAAGTAATTCAGGATAATTACAAAAATCCATCTAGATGTTTGGCAGTGAAAACATTGGTAGCAAGGAATATAATAATACGCATACAAAGGTCAATGCTGCTACAGGGATCTGCATGGAATAGGCAACTGCAAAGATTTGGTGGCTTTGTGTCAAATTCAGAAAGTAATAATAAAAACACAACAAGAGGAAATCATATGAAATCAACACTATGTAAAAAAATTACTTGGATCTCACAAATGAAATATTCTGTGTGCAGAATAATGCATATGTACATGGACTGAATGTCTAACATCTTTACAATTAAAATGAACATTATCATGTAGACCTGTTTAAACAATTTGTTGTTTAAAGTGATATTGTCACCGTTCTTTTAATATAAGGAGTTCTCAGCACAATTTTTAAGCTTTTTATTTTACTCTATTAAAGGAAAACTCCGGGCATAATCAATGTTGTTGCCCAACAAATGTTATGAAAATTACTGATAGGCACTTATTATGGGAAATGCACCTATAGAGCATTTTCCCTGCATTTACTACAGCATAGCCTGTTCATTTCTCTGTAAAGTTGCTGACATCACGTCACATAAACTGCCGACAGAAGGTGCCTGCAAAAACATTAAGCGATCCTGAGTGTTAACACATGAATAGCAATGTTTCTTTAGATGTGTAGCGGCAAAAAAGGACCCTATGCAGGGGAAAATAGGTTTGCTATGATCCTTTGGCTAAAAGTGTGGAGTAATAAGTGTGCAACAACTGTAGCCCACAGTGCCTTGTGAAGTCATAGGTAGTACGGAGGCCACAGAAGACCAAAACTCCAATGCTTTTCAATAGTTGTAGCAATTTTCTTTTTCAGGGAGGGTGGATAGTGCTATCTGGGTGGGGCTTCATGGCAGTCCTGCCCCATATCCCTGCCTATATGGGTGCTGTAAGCCAAACCCGCGTTATGCCATTGTTGCCTAGGCCCCTCCCCATCTGTAACATCATCAGAACTTGCCGGATCAGAAGGCACCAAAGGATGATTTAAGTAAGTTCACTGCATGTGGGCTGAACACAGTAGCGTAATTTGGTGGGGGCAGAGGGGGCGGCTGCTCCTGGGCCCACACAGGCAGGAGGCCAACTAAAATTTTAACCAGTTAATGCTGTTGGCAAAAGCTATTGATTTTGCATACAGCCTTAACAAATTTTTATTGGCTTTAATGGGCCTCTGGCCAGCACCCAGTAAGTGCGGGCCCTCTGTACCTGGGCGGCCCACTTGGCTGCTGGCTGCTGTGCCTGACTATTATACTGTATGCTTTCCTGAGAAGCACATACAATTAAGTGCGGCAAGGTAAATGGCAAAGCAAAGAAATCATTGACTCTCCACCCTGCCAATCACAGGGAGGGCCACTCCCTCCCTTAGGGCTGCTGCACACAAGTGACATCACTCAAGAGCTCTAAGAATGACAGAAAAAAATTAAGAGGGTAAAATACTTCATTCCTTTCAATAGATAACTGAGGTAGCAGAGTTGAGAGAGTAACATAGCAGAGTGAAGGTAGTAAGGTAATGATGTAGCAGAGTTGACGTAGAAGAGATGAGTTGGCAGTTATGTAGCAGAGTTGAGACGGCAGTGACAGAGGCTTTCCTGGCGTGTTGTATAGTAGTCAGTATAATGGAGGTCACTCAGCTTTCCTGGCATCTTGTATAATGGCAGTCACCTAGCTTTTCTAGCATCTTGTATTGTAGGCAGTACAATGTCGGTCACCCAGCTTTTCTAGCATCTTGTATAGTAGTCAGTATAATAGTGGTCACCCAACTTTCCTAGCATCTTGTATAGTAGTCAGTATAATGGGGGTCTCTCAGCTTTCCCAGCATCTTGTATAATGGAGACCATCCAGCTTTTCTAGCATCTTGTATAGTAGGTAGTATAATGGCGGTCACCCAGCTTTCCTAGCATCTTGTACAGTATTCAGTATAATGGAGGTCACCAACTTTCCTAGCATCCTGCATAGTAGTTAGTATAATGGAGATCACCAAGCTTTCCTAGCATCTTGTATAAAAGTCAGTATAATGGAGGTCACCCAGATTTCCCAGCATCTTGTACAGTTGTCAGTATAATGGCGGTCACCCAGCTTTCCTAGCATCTTGTATAGTAGTCAGTATAATGTCAGTCATACAGCTTTTCTAGCATCTTGTATAGTACGCAGTTTAATGGAGATCACCCAGCTTTCCTAGCATCTTGTATAGTAGTCAGTATAATGGAGGGCACACAGCTTTCCTAGCATCTTGTATAGTAGTCAGTATAATGTCAGTCATACAGCTTTTCTAGCATCTTGTATAGTACGCAGTTTAATGGCGATCACCCAGCTTTCCTAGCATCTTGTATAGTAGTCAGTATAATGGAGGGCACACAGCTTTCCTAGCATCTTGTATAGTAGTCAGTATAATGGCGGTCACCCAGCTTTCCTAGCATCTTGTATAGTAGTCAGTATAATGGCGGTCACCCAGCTTTCCTAGCATCTTGTATAGTAGTCAGTATAATGAAGGTCACCCAGCTTTCCTAGCATCTTGTATAGTAGTCAGTATAATGGCGGTCACCCAGCTTTCCTAGAATCTTGTATAGTAGTCAGTATAATGGAGGTCACCCAGCTTTCCTAGCCTCTTGTAAAGTAGTCAGTATAATGGGGGTCACCCAGCTTTGATATTGGAAAGATGAAAAGCTATGGGTGGGCTATTTATTAATGCAAAAATGATTTTTGGGGGGATACCCCTGTGAAAATTACAATTTTTGCCATTGAGAAAGATTTAGCAACAGAGAGAACTCTATTTTCTGGATATTTATCTGTATGACAATAATACACGGTATATACTGTATATCTATATCTCTGTATGACAAAAACACACAGTGTGTCTCTATCTATCTATCTATCTATCTATCTATCTATCTATCTATCTATCCATCTATCTATCTCCTATCTATCTATCTATCTATCTATCTATCTATCTATCTATCTATCTATCTATCTATCTATCTATCTCTATATCACAATAATACACGGTATATATATATTAGTATGACAATAACACACTGTAAATTTGAACAATATTTCACCCCCAAAACTGACAAAAATGAACTAAGCAACTCCTATGTATAATTAATAGATGCATATGATAGATGGGAAGACGTCTTTTTTATACTATTATTCAGCAATAAAAACTGACAAAAATGGACTTTTGGGCACTGAGTGTGAATAAGAAAGTAATGGCGGTCCCCCAGCTTTACCAAACCCTAGTATTGCTGTCTATGGAGAGGAAAATGCTATCTAACTAATGGCCCTATTCCACGGAACGATTATCGTTCGTTTTCGGACGATATCGACCGCTACGGACGATAATCGTTCCGTGGAATAGAGTGCAACGATCAGCCGACATGAATCGTTGCAGTCGCTTGTTTTTCAACATGTTGAAAAACAAGCGACTGATATAGCAACGATCTGCTGCCGTCGCTCCGTTGAATAGGAGCGTCGGCAGCAGACGCTGCTATATCCTATGGGCTGCCCGGACGATCAGCGATCCTCCGAGCAGCCCCCCCCGCAGCACCCCGCCGCCCCTCCCGCACTCACCCGCTCGCTGCCGACGCGTTGAATAGCGGCGGCAGCGAGCGGGGAACGAGGAGCAAACGAGCGCTGACAGTGCTCGTTTGCTCCTCTTAACGACCCGTGGAATACGGGCTTAAGTCTACGCTTCTCCCTAAGTCCCTGAGCTTGCTAAACACCTAACTAAATAGCTAACTAACTAAGCTAAATAGCAGCATGCAAGCAGACAGACAGAGAGCAGTCTGTACAGCACAGTGAGTGAGCAGAAATTGTCGCCCAGAACACATCACAGTGATAGATATAAATATATATATATTTGATGGTCATGTGATTTCAGCAGCCAATGAGACCCCTACATCTCAGCAATGACATTTCTGCCACTTCTATGTGCTCTGCACTGATTGGCTGGCAAAAAAGGCGCTCGAAGTTGAACTTAAACACTAACTTGAACGAACAGTAAAAAGTTCGGTTCGGTTTGAGTTCGAGAAAATTGAGGTGTTCGACTTGAACTTAACTTTTCTCTAACAGTTCGATCAACACTACTTATGACAAGTCAGAGACCAGATATCACTTCATTTTGTTACCTGAATACTGCAAGCTAGGGGCTGCCTAGCAATTGAAGTGAAAGTGAAACTCAAACTGAATAGGGACTTGTAATTTTTAATTACTGACATTTCAGAGATCAAATATCACACATTATTTGATCAAAAGTCAGGTATAAGTAGTCAGGAGTCAAAAGTCAGTTGTCAGGTGTCAATGGTCAGTAGTCAAAGTCAAGAGTCAGTCGTCAAAGTCAGTAGTCAGAGTCATAAGTCAAAGTCAGTAGTCAAAGTCAGAAGTCAGTTGTCAAAGTCAGTAGTCAAAGTCAGCGACTACTGACTACTGACTTTGACTACTGACTTCTGACTTTGACAGTAGTCAAAGTCAGTAGTCAGAAGTCAGTACTCAGAAGTCAGTTATCAGAAGTCAGTTGTCAATACTCAAGTCAAGTGTCACACTGGTGTCAAAATGGTTCTTGACTTTGACTTCTGACTATGTCCTAATATGGACATTGTACAGCTGATATGCTTTATTGTAACTATCAAATTATTATATTCAGTGGTGTATGTACCCTAATAAATGTATTCTATCTATTGTAGTTAAAGGCCACTGGCCACCTTCAGTTAACTTTAGACCACACAGGAACCTGCAATATATAAAATACAGTTCTATGAGGAAACGAAGATGTGTTATCCAGTTACACACTATAATCGCGGAGGTCCATTACAATATGTAATCTTCATATTTCTGCATCAACATCTTGGAATAGTTTATAAGCTTTAAAAGAAAAAAAATCCTGATTGCACCTACCTCGAAATAATGGGACTTGGTACATGCATAGTAATTTCCAGTTGCAATAAAGTGACCTGTAAATCAACACTATTGTCATGCAATCCATGTAGACAATATGTACTATATTTTCCCGTTACATTTTATGAACTACAATCAAAACAGTTGATGTATGTTGCAATTATGTCTTATTCTTGCTTCTAGTTATAAAATTTAAGAGAGTCACTGAAATTTTTACTTAATTGTCTGCTTGGAATAAATAGGAACTTTGTGCAAGGTAAAAAAAGGAATTTTAAGGCTATGTTCACACAATGTTTGTTTTTGGACATATTTTTGTCCAAAAATACATCTGAAAATAAGTTATGTGAACATAGCCTTGTCACAGCCGCGGCGGCGTCCCGCGTTCCGGGCCGCCGCCGCGACCGCTTCCTGCCCCATGCAGCAGCCGGTGTCCATAGTCGGGGACCCGGCGCTGCTATCACCTCGGCCCCGGGGGGCGCCTCACCTCTCCACGCTCCTGTCTCCCGCTGTGCCGGCCGGCGCGCGCGTCCCCGCCTCCTAGGGCGCGCGCGCGCCGGCTGTCTCAGATTTAAAGGGGCAGTGCGCTCCTAATTGGTAGTTGCACCTAATCACTCCCCTATAAATCCCAGCTTGCCCTGTTCCCGGGGTTGGAGCCTCTACATGCTTCCCATAGCGTTTGGCCCAGCTCCCTGTTGTTCCTGTCTCCTGTCCGTTACCTGGTCCCAAGTCCCTGTTCCTGAGTCCTGTCCGTTACCTGGTCCCAAGTCCCTGTTCCTGGTTCCTGTTCCCCTGTCACTCCACCTGTTCCCGTGTCCAGCCTGTCACGTGCTCTCTCATCTGCAGACTATTGCCTGTGCCATCTCCTGCCACGCCTCGCCTGCCGACACCAGCAACCAAGCCAGGGGTAGCGACCTGGGGGTCGCCTGCCGCAGCAAGTCCATCCCGCCTTGCGGCGGGCTCTGGTGAAAACCAGCGGCCCCTTAGACTCCGCTCCCTGGTGAGGTTCGTGCCATCGCTGGTGCCGGTCCAGTGGATCCACTACTCCGGGCGTTACAAGCCTAAACGCCAACAAAAATCACAATTGCAAAGTGCATTTTTTCCTGTACTAAGGAAAAACCAAAACAAAGCCAATGAAAACAGCTACATAAGAGTGCATGCACAGCATACTATTTTCATATACATGCACAGATTCTTTAGGTGTTGAAAACCTGTAACTTGGTTATGCTAGCCTAGAAGAAGAGAGAATAACATATACAGTTTTTAAAGTACAATATAATAGTTGATTTAAACTTAAAATGTCACTGTCATTATAACTTTCAAAATCTAAAGTTTATAATATAATTTTTTTTTGTTATCATGCTGTAAAACAAAGCTGAACTTACCAGAAATCCAGGTCCAGTCTCCTGAAGGCAGATTTTCTAAACACAGCAATTCCAGACAGTACAGAGAGTCACAGCTCAATGTGTCCGTCAATCACATGGCTGCCTATTCTCTGTGAGCGCTAAGATGGCCTGGGATACACAGGACTTCCTATAACACGTAAATTTTCCACCCCCAAAACAGATAATAAACACGACATACAGAAATAAATATTAGATATCCATTTTATTAACACAAAAATCTCAACATTTAAAAACACCCATTAAAAATACGGTTAGGGAGGACTAGGTACCAGTATATACAGGGCAAGTGGGACAAAAAATTCATTTATAATCAATGTTAAAGAAGTGGTTTGATAATATATTGTCTATAGGATCAATAGAATAAATAGAATTATAATATTATGCAAAAATCCTTAACCCCTTAAGGTCAAAGCCAATTTTCGTTTTTGCGCTTTTGCTTATTCCATTTTAAGTTTAAAAGTCAACAGCGCTTGCATTTTTTCACCTAGAGACGTATATGAGCGCTTATTTTTTGCGAAACCAATTGTACTTTGTAATGACAGGCATTATTTTTCCATAACATATGCTGCGAAACTGGAAAAAAATCATTTGCGCTGTCAAATTGAAAAAAAAACTAATTTGTTTTGATTTCGGGGAGTTTTGCATTTACGCCGTTCGTCCCATGGTAAAACTGACTTGGTATGCATGTTCCTCAAGTCGTTACGATTACTATGATATATAACATGTATAACTTTTATTGTATCTGATGGCCTGTAAAAAATTCAAACCTTTGTTAACAAATATACGTTCCTTAAAATCGCTCCATTCCCAGGCTTATAGCGCTTTTATCCTTTGGTCTATGGGGCTGTGTGAGGTGTCATTTTTTGCGCCATGATGCGTTCTTGCTATCGGTACCTTGATTGCGCATATACGACTTTTTGATCGTTTTTTATTACATTTTTTCTGGATTTGATGCGACCAAAAATGCGCAATTTTGCACTTTGGAATTTTTTGCGCTGACGCCGTTTACCGTGCGGGATCAGGAATGTGATTAATTAATAGTTCGGCCGATTACGCGCGGGCGATACTAAATATGTTTATTTATTTATTTATTAATTTATATTTATAAAATGGGAAAAGGGGGCTGATTTGGACTTTTATTAGGGGAGGGGATTTTTTATTAATAAAAACACTTTTTTACTTTTTTTGTTACTTTAACTAGAAGCCCCCCTGGGGGACTTGTATATAAACAGCATTGATCTCTCATAGAGATCAATGCTGTGTATATACACAGCAAAGATCGATCAGATCGGTCATAGATTGCTATGGCCTGCTGCAGGCCATAGCAATCTATTGCCGAGCCGGGATCAGCGTAATTCCGACGCTGAGGGCCGGCACGGGCAGAAGAATGGATCTCCCCCCCGGGATCGCATCGCGGGGGGGAGATCCGTCCCACTAGACACCAGGGACACGGAGAGCACAGCATCTAAGTGCAGCTGTCAGGTTTGACAGCTGCACTTAGAGGCTTAATTAGCCGGCGCAGCAACGGGACCCGCGCCGGCTAATAGAGGCACTGCCCGGCTGCACGTGTCAGCCGGGATCAGCGCCGTTCAGAGCGGGGTCCCGGCGGGACCCCTCTCTGAACACCCCGAGCGGCACCATGACGTATCAGATACGTCATGGGTCGCTAAGGGGTTAATCTGTGCCAGGCAACCTGTAAACAGTATATAAATATGTAAAAATAGACAAACACCTCACATATCACCATATAGCCTAAGTATATTTATATACAAATAAAGTGCAAAATGCAATGAGGTAGATGAAATAAGTATATGGCCATGATAACACATCCAAACACATAAAAAATTCAGATGCAATGAGGTTGATAGTAAATAGATAATAGTAAACAGGTAATATAAGAGAAAACGTAGGCACACAGATATATTGACCCACTACAGATCCACATCAGCCCACATCATATGCCCAGTACCGGACCAATGTCACAAATCCCCATTACTGTGTGCGCCTCAACGCACGTTTCACTGCTTGCTTTATCAAGAGGCTCATAATTTGTACCACACTCCATATCCTTATAGTACAGTATATCCAATCAGGAAATAAGCACATCTCAGCGACATCCCACATACAATTAGCCCACCTGTGAGTAGGGAGACGTGTTTCCCTTCAGGTCCGCATATGTATTGCCTTTATGGCGCCATGTCACATGTAACGCTGAGAGCGTCACAAGTGTGCGTCTGCTACTGCTGACGCCGTCCATAGACGTCAGACGCATCACTCGCGCATGCGCATCTCCCGAGTGCCGTGTCCCCTATTCACAGGAACCCCGTCCGCCATCTTAACTGTGGGCCAAACAGCCCACATCCTAAAGTAGTGGCAAATGCTAGTAGTTTATGCCACAGAGGCAGATGACGATATATAACAACTAGAACTAGCCGGCCAGCATCCATGCTCACACAGAAACAAAACACCCATACCATATCACAAACATAATTGACATAGGTAATACACAGTGAAGTGCGTTGTGCATGAAAATACAATGAGTGACAAGAACCAATCCAAAAGGTGAAATGTGTGTTAATATCAAAATACGTGATGAGTTATGAAATTGTATATATAGAAAAGATTTTTTAAAAATTATTGATATCAAGACAGTGCAGATTGAAAAAAAGTGGAAAACCAAACAGTGCTTTAGACGGACAATACATGTAAAGATTAATGACATACCACGTGTGGAGAATGATGAGATCAGTGTGGGCAGTGTATGTGGTGAATGTTAAATATATTTTAAAAGTCCTGACCCAATAGAGTCAAAATCACAAAAGGTAAGAAATACATATCCATGATACTAGAGCTGAGTCAGCCCTATAGCAAAACCATGATGTGTAGAGTGTTACTGAATATATAATAAATGTGAAAAAAATGTCAAATGAGAAAGTGCGGTGGATACAAGGAAATAATGAAGTGAAGTGAATGATAAAGTGATAAGAATAAAATATAATAAATGTATGTGATTCTATGACTATGTGGGCATGTTGATGCCTGCACGCTGCCCGATGTTGACATGTTGTCATCAAAGAACAATTACCAGGGTAGGGGGAGGGGAAAAGGCAAACCACAGAAATAATAGGGCAGGGGTGATGTTCAACATGTGTATTGATAGTCAACTCACAAAAATAAACTATTATTTTTTTTTTCCCCGATTATAACATGTATTGCTTACTAGGTAGGGAAAACTATATTCACACCATGGCACGTAATATTACGTACCAGTGTAGCAGAGTAGTGGCTAAAAATAATGAGTAATGGAAGGAATTCTCGTCTCAAACCTATCTCTTAATACACACATAGAATGATAAGACAATGATAGTTAGTAAAGATACTACAGGGAACAATCAAAGATAATAATCAGGAACTGACATGGTAACCATGCCACGGAGGGCAAGGTGGTCAGTGGAAATGTAAACATGAGTTAAGGGAAATTCATAATATATTATACAGCCAAAATCAGAGGGACCCACCGTGTGGGAGCACGAATTAACAGTCACATGTCCACTAGAGGAGACCACGGCAACAACATCCCTTCCCATGGCCTCCCAAGGGTCAGTTGGATGGTTCAACACAGGGCAGCCGATCCCGCAGCAGAGAGAGGCCCACAACAACGCCTGCCCGCCCCCAACCGAACCAAACCACTAACAACCAACACCCCATACGGGCGAACATGACCATCATGACCAGAAGCCGTGAGCACAAGGGAAGAACATGCCAACCAATATAATGGCCATAGGTCAGACGTCCCAAGTGGCTCCCTACCCAGGATAAGAAATATAAACATCTCAAATATGGCAACTCCAAAAAGAGGACGTAGAGCTAGAGCGATCAGGTCCCATGAAATTCAGGAACTGGTCCTGGAAGCTCAGCTCCCAATGGACAATAGAGAAATGGGCTCAAACAATGGACAATAGCCCAGATAGTTGAAAGATAATAAATATGTCCATTCCTGAACCCAATTGTGGGTAAGATGACCACAGACACAAACAAGGCCTGTGGGAGAAACACGCACAAACAGAGAAGGACCAAACAAACAAGCCAGATGGAGAAATTAATACATTAGATCAGTGGGGGGCGACGGTTGGATGGTAAAGGCACAGAGATGTATATATTAATTATCAGATGACAAGCCATCTAATCCCGCATGGGGGACATCGCCCCCGTACATGGGAATTCAATTGAAAAACTGACATGTCTGTGTGTGGGTTAAGTTTGGATTACCCAATAGTGATGTGCAGTAGTTCCAGTCAAGCATATACCTGAGAGAAGATTAATGTATAATTAGATCACATATTTCGTGCTTGACCGACTGAGGAAAAGAGCCACTAACATCCATGCTGATAACACACATCCACCATTTTGCATGGCAAGTGTCCCCCAAATATAGATGATATTCTCACACGGGACCTTACATAGTACATAGGACACAAAAGCATCTAGTCATGACTCAAGGACCCCCACAGACCCTTAATATAATGTCCTGTCAAAAGTCCAAGGGTTGGCTGGCCACCAGACCATTACATCGGAGGTACAAACTGAATCCCAATTGTTCGTTTAGACCACTAGGGGTCATGGTGTTCAAAGTGACGATCCATTTCGTTTCGATCTGAAGCAATCTACGCTTGATGTCGCCACCTCGTACTCCCAAATGTACCTGATCAATTGCAGTTACCATCAGTCCCATAGGGTTGTCCCTGTGACAGCTTAAAAAAATGTCTAGGAATCGGCTTCAATTTCTCAAATCCGACATCCCCCATTCCTTCAACAGCCCTCCATTGTTCTTATTTTCAGTCATCCCAATGTACAGGAGACCACACGGGCATTTCGCCTGGTATATTATCCCTTTACTGTTGCAATCCAGATGGTGCACAATCTTATAGCTTCTTGAGCCTGTGGAATCAAAAAATTTGTTAGAGACATTTATATACTTACAGGCTGAACAACCTCCGCATTTGAAGCTCCCCCATTCTGGTCCCCTGGACCCAAAGATAAACTTGGAACAGGGAGGTACATAGTGGCTTTTGACCAAGGTGTTGGCCAGATTTTTACTCCTTTTAGCTGTAATTCTGGGTAGGTTGGGGATTTAGGGGACAAGGTCCTTATCCTGCTTCAGGATGGGCCAAAATTTGTTGATTATCCCTCCCATCTCCCCCCATCTGGTATGAAAGTTGGTAATGAGACATACCCAGGGTTGTCCCCGTTGTGGCTGTCCCCCCTGAGTAGGTACCCTTGGTCGTAGTAGCTGTTGCCTCTCACTGGCCTTGGCTCTTTGGTAACCTCTCTCTATATCCTGGTCTCTATATCCACGTTTCCTGAATCTTTGTTTAAGATCATTCGCTTGCTTCTCAAATTCAGTTTCGGAATCACAGATCCTCCTAACTCTAAAGGAATTGTCCCGTCAGTATAGCACTAATTGTGTGTTTCGGGTGTGAGGAGGAGGCATGTAGTAGTGCATTCATACTCTTTTATTTTCGGTGTACTGTTGTGTGCAGATATCCATCATCATCTACACTGATCTTAATATCCAGGAAACTGAGGGATGTACGTGTCACTTCATGCATAAGCTTGATATTGTATTCATTCCTATTTAGGTCCCCAATAAAGGCATCCAGGTCAGATCTACTACCCTGCCAAACAAACAAAATATTGTCAATATAACGGAGCCATAATAGAACACCCTCACTCTTTGGATATACACAGGACTTCCTGTTTTCTGACTGTTTCCTGTTTTTTGAGAAAAAAAAGAGTCAGAAAACAGGAAGTGCTGTGTTCTCCATGATAACTAAAAAAAACTTGCTTTATATAACATCTACTGTTGATTTTAAAAGTTATAACAACAGTGACATCTAAAGTTTAAATCAACTATTATATTACAAGCCAAATAAAGGATTAAGTGATAGTTACCTTTTAAATGACTAAAAAGTAAATATTAATATATATATATATATATATATATATATATATATTTATGAAACCACTGAACCACTAAGTTGAAAACATGGCCCAAGCATGGCACATGTGGGAGTTGGAGGAGGGGGTCAGTGCCGCAGAACAGCGAGACAGCACTTCAACATCAACAACCCATGTTTGAGACCCTATTCTTAAGAGGTCCTGGAATTTGGTGTTGGCCCCCATAAAAATTGTGAGCAAGAGTCTGGAGTGACCCTCTTAAAATTGTTGGAAAAAATTTTGTGTGACTATAAAATTTTTTATTAATTTATCTTTTGAAATTCAAAATTTAATTTGAAATTTAAATTGAAGTGTAACATTGGTGGGAGGATGACACCTTACACTATTGTTAAGACGCTAAGGAATTTGGTGGTGACCTCTATTCAATTAAACTAGTCATTACACTAGACTAGAAAGATTACTAGTCCTAAAATAAAAAGTAATTTTGGTAGTTCTATGGCTTGCCTAAATAGAAAAAAAATAAGAGGGATAGTGTGGTAGTTTTGGCCACAATCACTTGTCCAAGTTTCAAGTGGAAGTTCCCAGTAACATCATTGGTAAGGGTGAATAATGCAAAATCCAAGACTTTTGCGCGACACTCTGGTGAAAAGTTATTGGAGAGAGTCTTGAATGTGAGCAGACAGCGTGGTGCTCACCTTCGTCATCCCTACTGTGAATATAGATGAATTCTAATAGCTTACCACTGCCATTGTGTAAGTTTTGTCCTTGTCTTGTAACTGTCTTTTATTTGCCTTGTGTCCTATACCACCTCATGTAGCATAGGGAACGTCTCCAAGTTGTCCTGTGTTGCTTAGGACACGTTGAGACAA
This sequence comes from Dendropsophus ebraccatus, assembly GCF_027789765.1. Classification (NCBI taxonomy): domain Eukaryota; kingdom Metazoa; phylum Chordata; class Amphibia; order Anura; family Hylidae; genus Dendropsophus; species Dendropsophus ebraccatus. The sequence goes on along the minus strand of NC_091462.1, from coordinate 71,669,130 downwards.
GTAGGCAGGGACAGTGGGCGTGGGACAGTGCCAGGGCTGCAATTGTCTCTGCGTCACCTGTGTGTACCCTGACCTTACAGTAAACCTATGAAATTCTTTTTATTTCTCAATTGATATTGAAAATGTAATTTGAAATTTAAAATGGACACTTTTGACAGCTGACTTTACTGAATGCTGCTTTTTAACACATTAGTGGATGGGGATTGCGCAGTTGAATGGCATTTGCATAATGGGAGGTGCTCTTTAATGCATCCTCGGCATATGAACAAGAGCCTGTTGTTACCCTCTTAAAATATGTGGGTGCACGTTAATGCATTCTCTGCATATGAAGAGTGGAAGGCTCACAAAGTATAGCTCCTGACTCGTGAAGCAGTGATGATATTTAACAATACAATATTTTTGAGAGGCCATGGAATTTGATGTTGACCCCTGTAAAAATTTTGGGCTAGAGACTCGTGGTTACCCCCACAAAAAATGTGAATGAGAGCTTGTTGTGACTCTCCTTATAATTGTGGGTAAGAGCCCGATGTGACCACATTAAAATTGGGAACAAGAGAGTGGTGTGACCCCCCCTTATAAATGTGGCTAAGAGCCTGGTGTGACTACTGCAAAAATTGTGCGCGAGAGCCTAGTAATGGCCCCATAATATATGTGGGCAAGAGGCTTGCGGTGAGAGCCTTGCAGTAATTGTGGACAAGAGCCTGTTGTAACCCTCTTAAAATATGAGGGTGAAAGCCTTTTGTGACCATCAAAAAAACTATGGGCCAAAGCCTGTTGTGACCCTCTTAAAATATGTGGGTAAAAGCCTCCTGTGACCATCATAAAAACTATGGGCCAAAGCCCCGGCACTGAGCTGTGATTGCTGCTGTCAGAGACAGCACCAATCACAGCTGTGCCTGAGCATCATCTGCCCTTGGGTGCCGGCCCCCGATCACCCGTGATTGGCCGGTAATCACCAGCCGGCCAATTACGGGCGATCTATACGACTACTCTCATCATCACCTTCTCTGCTAGCTGAGAATCAGCGGCAGAGAAGGTGATGATGGGAGTGATGACCTCTGTGCCTGGCGCCCGGTGCCGTCCTGGAGTGTGTCGGGCGCCGGGTGCCTCCTCCCGCTGTGCTGCCTGTGGGGTCCCCCTTCTCCTCCGGTCCCCCTTCTCCTCCGGCCTCTGGTGACAGGGAAATCAGCTAGCAGCTGCTAGCTGATTTCCCTGTGCTCTCTCCTCTTCCCCCTGTGCCCAATCGCCTCTCCCTCCCCAGTACCTCCTCCTCCTTACCGCCGCTTCCTTCTCCTCTCCGCCGCTCCATGCTGCCGCCGCCACTTCCTCCTCCTCCCCACCGTCGCTCCATGCTGCTGCCGCCGCCGCTTCCTACTCTCCCCCGCCGCTGCTCCGTGCTCCCATCCCTCCCTCCAGGCACCCATCCCTCCCGCCCACCCTCCAGGCACCCATCCCTCCCGCCCACCATCCAGGCACCCATCCCTCCCACCCACCCTCCAGTCACCCATCCCACCCTCCAGGCACCCATCCCTCCCATGCCACCCTCCAGGCACCCATTCCTCCCATCCCACCCTCCAGGCACCCATCCCTCCCTCCAGGCACCCATCCCTCCCATCCCACCCTCCAGGCACCCAACCTTCCCACCCACCCTCCAGGCACCCATCCCTCCCACTCACCCTCCTGGCACCCATCCCACCCTCCAGGCACCCCTCCCTCCCATCCCACCCTCCAGGCACACCTCCCTCCCATCCCACCCTCCAGGCACCCCTCCCATCACTCCCACCCTCCAGGCACCCATTCCATCCCTCCCACCCTCCAGGCACCCATCCCTTCCACCCTCCAGGCACCCATCCCTCCAGGCACCCATCCCTACCATGCCACCCTCCAGGCACCCATCCCTCCCATCCCACCCTCCAGGCACCCATCCCTCCCATCCCACCCTCCAGGCACCCATCCCTCCCATCCCACCCTCCAGGCACCCATCCCACCCTCCAGGCACCCAACCTTCCCACCCACCCTCCAGGCACCCATCCCTCCCACTCACCCTCCAGGCACCCATCCCTCCCACTCACCCTCCAGGCACCCCTCCCACCCATCCCACCCTCCAGGCACCCCTCCCTCCCATCCCACCCTCCAGGCACCCCTCCCTCCCATCCCACCCTCCAGGCACCCCTCCCTCCCATCCCACCCTCCAGGCACCCCTCCCTTCCATCCCACCCTCCAGGCACCCCTCCCATCACTCCCACCCTCCAGGCACCCATTCCATCCCTCCCACCCTCCAGGCACCCATCCCTCCCACCCTCCAGGCACCTATCCCTCCCACCCTCCAGGCACCCTCCCTCCCTCTCGGCAGGCACCCACCCGGCAACCACCCTCCCTCCCTTCAGGCACCCTCCCTCTGGGCTCCCTCCCTTTGGGCACACTCCCTTCGGGCACCCTCCCTCCCTTCCTTCGGCACCCTCCCTGCCTTCCTTCGGGCACCCTCCCTCCAGGCACCCATCCCTCCCTCCCTCCCTCCAGGCACCCACCCTCCCGGCATCCATCCTCCCCTCTCTGCTGCCACCCTCTCCTCTTACCCTCTCCCCTCTCTGCTGCCACCCTCTCCCCTCTGTCTTGCTGCCCCTCTCCTGCCACCCTCTCCCCTCCATCTTGCGGCCCCTCTCCTGCCACCCTCTCCCGCCACCCTCTCCCCTCCGTCTTGCTGCCCCTCTCCTGCCACCCTCTCCCCTCCATCTTGCTGCCCCTCTCCTGACACCCTCTCCCCTCCGTCCCGCTTCCCCTCTCCTGACACCCTCTCCCCTCCGTTCTGCCACCCTCTCCTCTTCTGCCACCCTCTCCTCTGCCCTCTGTCCTGCCACCCTCTGCCCTTTCACCCTCTACCCTCTGCTGTTTTTCTTTTTTTTCTGCCCCCCAAGTAAAAAAAAAAAAAGTCAAAAACACAAATAAAATGTAAAAACAGTACATAAAACACACACACACACACACACACAAACACACACACTAACACTTTCACGTGTAAAAGCATAACACTTACACACCCCTCTAAGGGTGCCTTCACACACCGGATCCGCGGCGGATTTCACGCTGTGGATTCGCAAGGGATCCAGTGTCAGTGCATCCATATGAGAATACATACACACAGCGGGAATGACATCCCACTGTGTCTATGTAAGTTAACCCCCCGGCGGCCGGAGCACACATCACCTGCTCCCCACTCCAGTTTGCTTCGGGGGTTCTCGGCAGGATGTCTTGCTCAGCCAATCAGTGGCTGCGTGGGATGAGCAGACGCTGGGAACCCCCAAAGCAGGCTGGAGCGGGGATGTATGCTCCGGCTGATGGGGGGGGGTTAACTTACATACACACAGCGGGATGTCATTCCCGCTGAGTGTATGTATTCTCATAGGGAGGAACTGTCGCTGTATTTCGCTGCAAATCCACAGCGTGAAATCAACTGCGGATCCGGTGTGTGAAGGCACCCAAATGCAAAAAAAAAATGGCCACAGGTTGTTCTCGGCTGAGGAGGCATTCGCCTGGATTGCCTCCGATACTGAGACAACCAGTGAGGGAGAAGAGGAAGATCCCTAGTTACTTCTGCCTTCCTCTTCTTCCTCATTGTCATCATCATTTAGTGATGATAAGCCCCCAAGGCGCTGCCCCACAAGCCCTCTCAAGTGACCCCACCCCGTACGAGCCACAGATTCCTGAATTCGTTGGGGTCACTTGTGGGGGGGTTTCCTCTGTTTTGGCAGCACGGGGGCTCTGAGAGCCCTTTGTCCTCCATTCTGGGCAAATCCAGCTTCCAAAATCCAAATTGCGCTCCTTCCCTTTGGAGGCTTTCTGTGCACCGGCTTTGCAATTTGTGTCCACATGTGGGGTACTCCTGTAATTGGGGGGAATTGCTGTACATGATTAGAGGTTTATTTTTTCTTTTAACCCCTTGTGGACATGAAAAATTCAAAGTTACACCAACATTTTAGTGTAAAAAAATAAAATTTTTCATTTTCACAGCACATTGTGCCCGTCACCAGTGGGGTCCATATGCCCACTATACCCCTTGTTACATTCCTTGAAGGGTTTCCATAATGGGGTCACTTGTGGGAGGTTTCCAATGTTTTAGCAGCACGGGGGCTCTGCGAACCCGACATGGCCTTCGTCCTCCATTCTGGCAAAATCCAGCTTCCAAAATCCAAATTGCGCTCCTTCCCTTTGGAGGCTTTCCGTGCGCGGGCTTTGAACTTTGTTTCCACAAGTGGGGTACTCTTGTAATCGGGGTAAATTGCGCTACGTGAATAATGGTTTATTTTTTCTTTTAACCCCTTGTGAACATGAAAAATTCTAAGTTACACCAACGTTTTAGTGTAAAAAATAATTTTTTTTATTTTCACGGTACATTGTTCCACATTTCTGTCTGTCACCAGTGGCGTCCATATGCCCAATATACTTCTTGTTACATTCCTTGAGGGGTGTAGTTTCCATAATGTGGTCACTTGTGGGGTGTTTCCACTGTTTTGAAAGCACAGAGGCTCTGCAAACCCGACATGGCCTTCGTCCTCCATTCTGGCCAAATTCAGCTTCCAAAAACCAAATGGTGCTCCTTCCTTTTTGAGGCGCGTCCTGCGCCCGCATCATACACTATGTCCCCATATGGGGTATTTTTGTACTCGGGGGAAATTTCTCTACAAGTTGTATGTTTTTTTTTTTCCTTTTAACCCCTTGTCAACCTGAAAAATTTAAGGCTAGACCAAGTTTTAGTGAAGAATTTTTTTTTTTCAATTTCCCGGCACATTGTGTCTGTCACCAGTGGGGTCCATATGCTCACTATACCCCTTGTTACATTCCTTAAGGGGTGTAGTTTCCTAAATGGTGTCGCTTTAGGGGGGTTTTGGCACCCCAGAGCCTCTGCTAACCAGAAGTGGTACTTTGAAAATTGGCCAATTGTAAGGAGGCTTCAAAATTCACTAGGAGCTCCTTTACATCTGAGGCTTGTTGTTGCGTCAAATAGCGCAATAGGGCCACATATCATATATTTCTGCAAACTGCAGAAACGGGGCAATAAAAATTGGGGAGCATTTCTCTAGAAATAGGTTTTCTATTATGAGACAGATTGGATCACAGTATCATTTCTACAAAGAAAATAGAAATTTTCAATTTTCTCACACTCTTAGCTTTTATTTCTGTGACTCACCTAAAGGGTTAAAAAACTTTCTGGAATTGATTTTGAACAGTTTCGGGGGTGCAGTTTCTGAAGTGGGGTGCTTTGTGGGGCTTCATAGTATGCAGCCCCCTCAAATACACTTCAAACGTGAACTGGTCCCTTGAAAAATCAGATTTTGAAATTTTTATGAAAATTTGAAAAAATGCTGCTAAACTTTGAAGCTTTCAAATGTCTTAAACAGTTGAACGAAAGTTTAATAAATGCCTCCAACATATAGTAGACATGTTTCTAATGCTATTTCATATATAATTTATGTGGCATAACCATTTTGCTTACAAGCACAAAATTTCAAAGTTAGAAAAATGCAATTTTTCTCAATTTTTCACGTTATTTTGGGGGTTTTCATAAAGAGAGACTGCAAGTATCGACACAATTTTTCCAGAAATATAAAGTATAACATGTCACGAGAAAACAATCTCAGAATCAGCAGGATAGGTAAAAGCATCCCGAAGTTATTAATGGATAAAGTGACATAGGTCATATTGCTGAAATTTTCTCCGGTCCTTAAGGCCATTTTGGGCTCCGTCCTTAAGGGGTTAAGGGGGCCGGGGCTGTGAGCTGCGGGCGGGCGTCCGGCGGCGGCGGCGCAGGGGTTAAAAGGGCCGGGTCTCATGCAGGCAGCGGATCCGCTGCGTGTATGGGACCCATTGAGCTTCACAGTAGAGGATCCGCAGCTGATTTCGCAGAAAACTCGCAGCATGTAAATCCGCTGCGGATCCTGTAGGTGTGAACGCACCCTAAAACAGCTGTCACTTTTGAGACGCTCCTGCACCTTCCTTCTCTCTCCCTGCAACATGAGAAAAAGGAAATAAATTGTACACCTGCTTTGATTGGTGAGTGCTGAAATTCTTTTTCTTTTACACACACCTTTTTTCATTTCAAGTTTTGTATAGTAGTGCATATACTACTGTCAGCAAAAAAAGAAAAGTGTAGCACAGTACACAGCGGCGTATACTCAGTTACAACCCAGTATAGGATTATAGTCCATTAACCAGGTCAGGGCAGGGACAAGGAGTTTTGTTGCCCTAGCAGAGAAGTCAAATGGGGCCCTCCCCTATCAGAATCGGAGCTCCCCACACAGTATAATGCCCTGAAAGTGCCTCCACACTGTATTAAGATCCCCAATACATACGGTAGTTCTCTTATAACACTCCTACCACCATCCAGTGATTAAATATTACTTGAAAACTGCTCTGAACAAAACAGGAAGATATCACCAATGATGCCATTACATAATACCGCCACACTATGACCGCTATCACTACAACCCTATGACAGAGTGCAGTTACATCCATTCTCTTCACTGCACTCTTGTGGCCGCTCTCCACATCATATAACAGTGCACTCACACACCCCTGACCCTGCAGAACATCGCATGACAGTGCACTCACACACCCCTGACCCTGCAGAAAATGGCATAACAGTGCACTCACACCCCTGACCCTGCAGAACATTGCACCCACACACACTGACCCTGCTAAACATCGCATAACAGTGCACCCACACACCCTGACCCTGCAGAACATTGCATAACAGCGCACCCACGCACCCCTGACCTGCAGAACATCGCACCCACGAACCCCTGACCTGCAGAACATCGCACCCACGCACACCTGACCTGCAGAGCATCGCACCCACACACACCTGACCTGCAGAACATCACACCCACACACACCTGATCTGCAGAACATCACACCCACACACCCCTGACCTGCAGAACATCACACCCACACACCCCTGACCTGCAGAACAGAGCCAGAACAGTGTGCCTTACCTCCTGCTGAACCCAGGAAACCATTTGCCTCATAGAAAGCCTAGCAGAGGAAGAAAGCTCCTCCCACACTGGTCACATGGCCATGACGTCATCAAAGGTCCTTTACACCTCCCTCCGGACAATCCATTCTAGTTTCTACCTTGATCCTGCTGTGGGTGAGGGGATTTCTACACTGTCTGCCCAGGAGGGGGAGAGAGTGGGAGGACATTAGGGTGCTGGTGGTATGTGAGCAGGGAGGGGGAGAGAGTGGGAGGACATGAGGGTGCTGGTGGTATGTGAGCAGGGAGGGGGAGAGAGTGGGAGGACATGAGGGTGCTGGTGGTATGTGAGCAGGGAGGGGGAGAGAGTGGGAGGACATGAGGGTGCTGGTGGTATGTGAGCAGGGAGGGGGAGAGAGTGGGAGGACATGAGGGTGCTGGTGGTATGTGAGCAGGGAGGGGCAGCGCTCCGAGGCCACTAGGATTACAGGAGCCTGTAGTAATTTTTTTTTTCTTTTGAAATTGCGCCCCCTGTAACTCACCACTAGATGGCGCCCTAGGCCATCGCCTACCCTGGCCTACCCTTTGTCCCGAGCCTGAACTGGGTTGTAGTAGTAGTAAAGCAGGAGATCCCAGAGCCCGTCAGTGATGGAGAGGCACAGGGAGAGGTGAGTTGCGATAGGGCACAAAACGGTGAGGATGAAGGTAATTTCCAAATCTTTAATCAATGTATTATGCAAATTAGGGGGTTGGTTGGACTTGGGGCAGGACAACCACCCTCAATGCCATGACCCACCCGGCCAGCCTGCCTCTTCTCTATTTACGAATGTTAGGGTGGTACCCATCAGTGACATCACTACATAAACATTCAAGAGGAAAGTAAAGATTTTCAGTATACCTGGCCTCATGGAATATAACAGCAGGTTAAAATCTTCCAACCTGCTGTTGTTTCCCTTTAGCATCACTGGTTCAGGGGTCGGATCTTCCACTCCCCCCCACCCCCCCCCCCCCCCCCCCCCCCCCCCCCGCTAGCTGCTACTTTTGAGTTAGTGATTGACTGAGCAGGCTGTCACTGCTGAGAGGAGTCTATCTCAGATGTAGTGCCCCCCAGCAGTGTTCTCTGCAACCCCAGATATATATATATATATATATATATATATATATATATATCAGCTTCCATAGCTGTGACACCAGAAGCCCCCTGATGTCACAACACCATCAGGACTGTACGATCTCACTGGAGGACGAAGGGAGTATTCTCCCTTCTTGCAGCACTATACAGTAGGTGCTGCGATCAGTGTTAACTGCCAAGAATCGCGCTCGGCCCGGATCTCGGCAGTTGCGGCAGGTGTCCGGCTATCACTGACCGCCGAGCCCCCCACGGATGACATAAGCGCAGCTCCTGCACCCGTGTCAACCCTGTGTCGTGCCGTGTCCATATGCAGGAAGGGGTAAATATTGCAAAAACAAACAAACAAAAAGAAAGAATACAGTACTAAGTAATAAATGAAGACAAATTCAGTAGTGGTTAAATGGCTAAACAGAAGATGTGCAGCCGATAACAATGCAAGCACGAATGATACAGCGGTTGTGATTTCTTGTGCCTTGTGAAGGCACTGTAAGCGAATGCCTATCTCTATGATCATCAATCATTTTTGTCTGTACACAGCTCTATATCGAGCTATGTAAAAGAACTGTTCTGTCATTTTGTCCATAGCTGCAGATCCGTACTTACAGACAAAATTAGTGCCCATTGATTTCTATAGGGCTATTTACACTGTATTCTGTAGTCTTATGGATCCGCAATCCGTACCTTATGTGCTAGTATAGACCATAATTATCTATGCAATCCTCAGTTTTTTGCAGATGTTACAGATGTGACATTTGTAATGTACACTAAAAAAAATAAGGATCTTCATAAAAATATTTATTGTGAAGAATGAGGCCAAGGATGTGTATTTTCAGATTTTTTTTTTAATTAAATAAAACCAGGAGTTAGGCCTCATTCACATATCAGTATATTTTTGCAGACCATTTTTTAAGTAGTAGTGCATCCGTAGCGTCATATGTATCACCCTTTGTTTTTTTTTTGTTTTTTTGGGGGGGCAAATCTGTAAAAATTGGAAGTTGCTTTGAAAAAAAGGAGAAATGGTCAAAATGATATCACTAGTTTTCTAAGCCATAAAAAAGCCATAAGATTGCTTAGCAGACATTTTCCCTTGCCATTCCTAGTTAACTTTGCTGAGAGAAAGTTCTGACAGATCTCATCGCGGATCTTGTTGCGGTTTCCTGCGTCTTTTTCGCTGCAAAGATGGAAGTATTGATGGTTCGTGATCCAGTCGAAGGTGATTTCCTATGCTGGGCGATATACAGTATCAATGCTTCCGACGGCGTGCACAGCTGGAAGAGTTGGAGAGGAACGTTTAGATTCATTTAGACATTTCAACAAGCTCTACTAGGACCTTTGGCAGCACCCTTTTTTACACTTTTAGGCTGGGTTCACACTACGTATATTTCAGTCAGTATTGTGGTCCTCATATTGCAACCAAAACCAGGAGTGGATTGAAAACACAGAAAGGTTCTGTTCACACAATGGTGAAATTGAGTGGATGGCCGCCATTTAATGGCAAATATTTGCTGTTATTTTAAAACAACGGCTGTTATATTGAAATAATGGCAGTTATTTACTGTTATATGGCGGCCATCCACTCAATTTCATCATTGTGTGAACAGATCCTTTCTGTGTTTTTAATCACTCCTGGTTTTGGTTGCAATATGAGGACCACAATACTGACTGAAATATACGAAGTGTGAACCCAGCCTTACAGTTACTGCCGTATGTTCAGCCATGTTTAACCCCCTGCTGTTGGATCTTCCTCCCTTACTGGCCTACCAGGACACAGACATGTGGCAGGCGGTCACCCCAGAGGAACCATTAATTGTCACACTCAGGCAAGTTTCTTAGAACTGTGCAGTTGTTATTGCCCTGTCAAATAATTCTTTGGTCATGTTTGCCTTGCTCCCCAGCCTACACCTTCCCTATCTACCCCATCCCTTCCTCATTCCCTTCACTCTCTCCTTTACTCCTTCCTCTACTCCTATAATACCATGTGTTGTTTTCATGTTGGAGAACTTAGTAAAACAAAAAAAAAAACAAAACATTAAGGGTACCTTCACACGTACCGGATCCACAGCGGATTTCACGCTGCGGTCTCTAGGGGTTAGATATCCGCAGCAGAATGTACATTTCGCTGCAGATATGTAACCCGTCCACTTTAACCCCTGCCACCTGCCGCCCCGGCCCAGAGCATACATGACCTGCTCCAGGCTCCTGCTTACTTCAGGGCCTCCCAGTATCTCCCGGCAGTCAGCTAATTAGTGAGCTGCCCCGCTGCATCGCATGGCAGCACTGACTGGCTGATGGGGAGCGAAAGGGGCCGGGAGCCTCACACACAGACGCGACACCGAGCAGATAATGTATGCTGCGGGCTGGGGACCGTTATTGTGGATCCGCAATTATGGACACATTTTACGGACATGTGATTGAGGCTTTGGGGCAAAGACTTATTGTATCCATCCTTATAAATATTTTATAGTTTTGTATCTAAAGCTTTCAGCAATCATATGACTCTAGAAAGTATCAAAAAGTTGTTCATTAAAGAACATACAAAGAATATTGAAACTGAACATTTCTGGCTCAAGGTCTTCCCTCTGGCTATGTAATGAATAAAGTCGTACACTGAATAAACGTAAAGAACTTTTAAAATAGATACAAGAAGACCTGTGTCCTTTTAGATATAACTTCAAAATAATTAGGATTTACCATCTTGTGTTGTATATTAATGAAACATGAAAGTTTCTTCAAATAACTTTCTATAATATGGAGTAAATGTGGTTAGACTTCTAGACAGTGTTCCCTGGGAATTAGGCAAAGAAGCACTTTTCTAAAGGTAAAGATTCTTTTCATTTTTCCTTTGGTTCTGTCACTTTATGATTTTTCAGTATAAAAACACGATTTACTGAGACAGTATCCATCTCTAGGCATTTTACCCTTGACCAGTGCATCAGTTTAAAACATATTCTCTTATGTACATGATTTATATTTTACTTTATAAAGGTCCTCCTTTATGTATAAACCTCCCTTAGAACATTATTTTAGCTTAAAGGGGTAGTTCAGAAAAAAAAAGAAAGAAAGAAAAGAACAATTCTTTTCAAATCAAGTGGTCACAAAGTGACAGAGACTTGTAATTTACTTTTATTAAAAAAAATCTCAAGTCTTCCAGTACTTATCAGCTGCTGTATGTCCTGCAGGACATGATGTATTCTTTCCAGTCTGACACAATGCTCTCTGCACCAGTTGGCTTGAAATATTTTTTTTCTGAACTACCCCTTTAACATGTACCTGTCACCTGTATGGTTCTTTTGGATTAACCCTTTAAAGTGGTGACAAAGTAATTTTAGTTCTCTTGCTGCTAATATTGAGCCCCTGTAAGTACACACAGGAACCCCCTTTCCCTTTGTTGTCTGGCCACACAGCACAGCAACTACTTCTTATTGCTATGACATTACATAGTGCTGGACTGGTGAAAGTGCAATGGACTGTAAAGGGAGATAGTATTTGGTACTATAGAAGGCTTGTGGAGGGAGATGTGGAATTTTAATGTGCTGGCTTTGCAAGGTGCAGTGTGAGCTAAAATAAAAGAAACAGTAGTAGCAACAAAGTAGAGGTGACACTAAGGACCAAACTACTGCCACTGCTGCTATTGATGACAATATAAAGTAAGAGGGAGAGTGGACATTCAGAAGGCAGCACTGTGTACATACAGTAGGGGGAGCACAATGGACAGCTGCCCACAACTCTGTAGGTAATATGAGATGAGAGGGGATCTCGACTTACCTTTTGGTCACAGTGTAGATCCTTAGTAGGAGGAAGATAGTCTTAGCTTGCATTCACACAGTCCAGGATCTCTCACCTGCAAATAGCACTAGCTATCCTGAGCTACATCTTAAAGGACAACTCCCGCGGGACCCCAAAAAAAAAAAAAAACACAGACACACACAGACACCATACTCACCATCTCTCCGGTGACGATCGCCACTCGATTCGCCCGCCGTCCGCCTCACCGTCGCCGCCTTCCGCCATCCAGCGATGTCTCCAACTTCCGGGTCCAGGGGATGGAAAAGGCTGCCAGCGCGCTTGCGCACCGGCAGCCTTTTCATTGGCTGGAGCGCATCACATGGCTTCCAGCAAGCTCAGCCAATCAGGGCTGAGCAAGCTGGAAGCCATGTGATGCGCTCCAGCCAATGAAAAGGCTGCTGGTGCGCATGTGCACCAGCAGCCTTTTCATCCCCATTCACTTTGCATGAAGACGCCGAGGAGGAAGAAGACCCGGACCGCCCCTCGGCTCTGACGTCGTCGTCACCAGATGCCGCCCCGGAGAAGAGGACCGTGACGATCGTAATAGGTAATGTATACATTCCTTAACTTCCGGGGTGGGGGGTCGGGGGTCCGAAAGTGGGGGAAGGGGGCCAGGCCGGGTATTTAACCACATTACAAAGTTATATAACTTTGTAATGTGTGTTAAATGAGCAAAAAAAAATTTTTGTGGGAGTTGTCCTTTAAGGTCCTATTACACCAACAGATTATCTGACAGAATTTTTTGAGCCAAAGCTAGGAATGGACAATAAACAGAGACCTATAAAGGACCTATAACCTATATGACCTATAAATTAAAAAATCTGTCAGATAATCTGTTGGCGTAATCTGTTGGCCTTTAGTGTCTCTGTTATTAGAAACTAGTGATGAGCGAACATCCCGTTGTTTGGTTCGGATCGCAAGCACGAACATAAAAAATAAATAAATAAATAACAAACATACAGTAGAAGTGTACACTTTGGTCTACGCACATGCGTACAGATTATCAGGTGCAAAGCGTAAATTATGCAGTTGCGTACGCTCGCAAGTTCGAATATGTTCGCAAAATGATCGTTATATCCATTCCGATCATTAAACAAATTGTTTTGGACTGGTGAACACGAACAATTAGCCTCATGTTGGTACGAACATACGGACATTTACTAAGATGTTCGCTCATCACTATTAGAGACATACCTAATAGCAACAGCACCAAAATCCTTCACTCCACAACTGGGTCCAACGGGCGCAGGTCCAGGTAAAAAAGCAAGGCAAAATAAAGTACAAAATATTTCTTAAAAAACGACACAACGCGTTTCGAGATTGCACCAATCCCTTTCTCAGGTGTCTGGTCAGACACTTGAGAAAGGGATCAGTGCAATCTCAAAACGCGTTGTGTCGTTTTTTAATAAATTTTTAGTACTTAATTTTGCCTTGCTTTTTTACCTGGACCTGTGCCCGTTGGACCCAGTTGTGGAGTGGAGGATTCTGTTGGTGTTACTATCCCGTTGTGGTTGCCTGGGAGTGGCTGCTGTTCATATGCCTGCTGTGGTCTAGTGTTGTGCCTTGTATTTGCACAACACCATCAGGTGAGAATCTCCATTTTCTCCTTTTCCTGATGCCCATTTGCCTGATTTCTACACAATGGAGCACTATATATACCTAATAGCAGGCAGTGAATAGAAGATTGCAGAGAAATGAGATGCCTAGTGGTCAAGACAATAGCGCTGTTTTTTTTTGTTTGTTTGTTTTTTGGGGGGGAGGCAAAATGAAAGGGTTTACAAATACGTTAGGAATGGAGGGAAGCAGTTTGATACAACAGTGACCATTTAGAGATATTGATGACCTAGACTCTCAGTGCTCATTGATCAAATTATGTGTACTCATCCCCCACGTTAATGTGATCTGATACCAGATGAGACAAAAAACATAAACAGATTACCTCTGCTGGGATCAGGCCTCGTAAATGAATCAAGGGCATGTAGTATCCATTTTACATCTGACCCTGTAGTCCTAGGAGATATGAATCTGTTTGTGTTAAAGTCCCTTCTGTGTTAGATGGGCACACACACACACACACACACACACACACACACACACACACACACACACACACAATTTGATCATAATGTGCACTAAGAACCTTTGTAATGTGTTAGCAGATGCAACTTATACAGCTCTGTATTACCGAGCCATAAGCACTCTATGGCAATGTAATACATACCATGTTATCCCCTTCAACCTCCATAATATATGATGTGATAGGATGTACAAAGATATGGGTTTGGAGCAGATTATGACCATTGTACTACAGATAGATCTGTAAAACATTTCACTATTATCACTCCTGGAAGTGTATGATTATTATTTTAGCTTACTGTTCCTCTTGACAATAATGTGTGGCCATTATTGTCATTGATGAATTAGAGAAAGTGAAAATGGAACAAGGCACTGTTCTAAGGAAGGCTTCTCCCGAACTGTCAATTTTCTGGATTTGCAAGGATTTTCCTACAATAGGCCTGCAACTTGCAAGGAGGTCGGACAGTATAGATAATTCATATATGTTAATATAAATCATGTGACATGCTTAAAAACTTTAATAAATAGTAAATTTAATTGAATTTCTCTGGAAGCTGTATTGCTATGTGAGTTTATTTGCAGCTGAATCCATACACATTAATGATTACTCCCTGTCAGTTCTTTTTATGTTCAGCAATTAAGCGCTTAATATAAAATAATGTGTCAGGAAAGAGAAGTTCATAAAACTGAAGGTGTTTAATAGTGAATAAAACCATCTTATTGTTAAATGTGATGTGTGTTGCTAAGCAACAAGTGTTCTTGTTTGATGTACGAAGAAGAAAGACAAGAAAAGTCAAATAAACTTGTAAAGCTGTAAGTGGGTTTGATTTTGGTGAGCAATGCTGTTAACAAAGCCGTGTTCATCTAAATATTGCACAAATTATGAAATGACGTTACATTTCAAAAGGTGGAGGGAGATTTGTCCCTCTGCACATCATACTTTCGTTGCACATATTTTAATTAGGTGCACAATGAAACATACACAAAAAATAAATAAAACAAATTCTGAAGAAAGAGCAACACCCACATAAATGGGTTGGTATGACTGCAATTAAAATTAAATTCATTTTTTAAATGGGTTTTACTACTATTGTATGATAAAAACACACTTCTCAACTTTCTTAAATGTTTTGTTTTCCCTTCCACATAGCTGTATGTCAGCTTTTGTTTGCGTGATGACTCATATCTTTTAAACTTGTTTTATATGATTTTATTTAACATATAAACTATGGATAAACTTTTAAAATTTTCAGGAGATGTGTTAAAAAAGCATTTCTGTGATTCTGTACAGATTGTGATGATTACCCTATATGTTTTTTTTTAACTTAGTTATTTTTTAACTTTTACAAAATAGATTTTTTGCTTGCTGTTATAATGCCATAGTACATAATTGACTGACAAACTGACAAGCAATCATGGCTATGGCTGTTTGTCTTTAATCCCTAATGACCATCAGCATCTCATAATCTTGTTGTGGGGCACCATATATCTCTGTTGAACCACTAATATGTCACAGCCAATGGAGACATCTAGAGAAAATGATAGGGGTTAAAGGGGTTATCTGGTTAAGTAAAATATATGTTCAAAAATTCAACTAACAATCTGTTTCATACTTCTTATTATCTTGTTATTGTCAGTCTTCTTCCCCAGGTTCTGACTTTGCTCCCGGAGCTCCGGGTAACCAAAGCGAACATACTCACTCTTTATAAGTTTATAACCCAACATTTTGCCATACCCACGCTGAATCCTCCTGTTGACATTTTTTCTTTTTCCCTTCTCATAAGTATAGCATTTGTAACACGAGAATAGATTCTTCCACCCTATAACAGCTAGATCCTGTGTTTGCTTGCAGGAGGTCTGCCCGGTGACTGGAGCATGATCCGATACTGCGATCTGATACTGCAATCCCATGTATGCCTACAGCGGGTCCGCTCCCTGACAGGAGCACGATCTGACACTGCGAATCATTGTATGTCTGCAGCAGGTTCGCTTCTTGACAGGAGCATGATCTGCTATTGCACTTTACCCCAGTATTGGTGGATTAAAAAAAACAGGTATCACATCACTCCAACAGGTCACATGACATCACCCAGTATTATTTGCTATTTGTATGTTTACATTGTTACCATTCTATATTTTTGTATTTTAGAGATCTCTTCCCTCTAATCTTTTACACCTAATCAATTTTTAATGCGTTTTTACCCTGTTATTTGTAACTTGGGTTGAGGGCAGTGCTGAATGCCAATTTCCTGCCAGTATCTGGCATTTAAACAGCCTACTTCCTATTGTTTATTGCATGTCTCTCTGACTTGAAAAAAGGGTCCCCTGTACCTGAAACGTGTTGTCCCTTGAGACAAATAAATGTGTTCTTACTAGCTTTGGACTTTGTCCTATATCAACTATAGATCAGCATTCTGTGTATCCTGCCAGGATCCAGTGGCTCAGGATCCCATCAACCTAGGAACCTAGGTTGCTGGAAATCACTTTCTCCATGAGACCGTATTTAGATGTTGTGTTCTATGTACGACATCATAAGGTGAGCAAAGTGTCTTTGTTTTCATCACTTTTCTCCCAGATTTCACCCTATGGCCCCTGCATATCTCTTTTAGCTTTCCACTACAACTTCTTTTAGTACCACTTATCAGGGTCTGCTGGCAGGTGAAGGTACAAGCTTAACATCAACAAATAAGATGTCTCATTGAATTAGCTAGGAGGGGAACGTTCAGACAAGCCTCCTGTGAGATGAGAGGACGATGGGCAGCCTCTTGAGAAAATGAGAAGCTGGGGAGCTGGAGACAATACCACATGGTGTATTTCTATTTTTAATTTCCTATCAGGGGTGAATAATGAAAACACACTATAGACAATACAATTAGTGATGACTCTATAGTAGTAAGTTATATAAACAGGAGTTGATAATTTTATTTAAATACAATTTTCTAATACAGGAAAAATAAAGTGCAGAGCAAGAAGTTTGTCAGTATCTCCTTCCCATACAGTATGTAATAGATTTAAGAATTCTATGAACAGATTTTTGAATTTGGTTCAGGCTAAAGGTCAAACCTTTTCCAATACTTTTAGAGAAGTAAAATATTTTTTTTTTTGCGGAAAAGTCGCAAAATTTTGCGAATTTTCCCCGACATACACTGATCATGCCTACTTCAGCCTAGGTTGAAAGTAGGCATTATGACATTGGTTGTCAGTTTGTCAGTCAAAGGTATTATGTACTATGGCATTATAACAGCAAGCAAATAGTCTATTTTGTAAAAGTTTAAAAAAACTAAGTTAAAAAAAACATATAGGGTAATCATCACAATCTGTACAGAATCACAGAAATGCTTTTTTTAACACTTCTCCTGAAAATTTTTAAAGTTTATCCATAGTTTATATGTTTAATAATATCATATAAAACAAGTTTAAAAGATATGAGTCACCATGCAAACATCATGCCTACTTTCAACCTAAGCTGAAATAGGCATGATCAGTGTAAGGAGTTAAAAAGTGATGCAGCAGCATCACTACTAACTCTCTGGAGCTGTACAAAAAGTAGGGGTGCATAGCGCACCCCTCTTTACAGTACAGGAGCAGGGAATCCCCTCATTAAACCAGGATTCCCTGCCCTACGGGGTTTCCCACCGAGAAGTAGAAAGCTTCTGCTTCTGAGCGGGATATTTAAAATCCCCGAACAGCAGTTACAGCAGTTACCAGACTGTTCTGGCACTGCACCTGCACCAGCAAGGAAGGGGGTTAAGTGCCCCATCCTTGCTGGGGCAGATGCAGTGCACTCTCCATGGGAGAGTGGTGATGGTAGGGGCTGGGGATTACCTGCTGCTTCCTCCAGAGTTCCTAGCAGTCCCGCTATGTCCGGTAAGCCACTCCCCACGCAATGATAATCCCCGCCTTAGCATTGTGTGGCTTAGCATTATGGGGGCAAGGCTTACCGTGTCTAGAAGCAGCAGGTAACCTCCAGCCCCTATCATCACACCCCTCCCCCATGGAGAGCACACTGCATCTGCCCCTGCAAGGAAGGGGGCACTTAACCCCCTTCCTTGCTGGTGCAGGTGCAGTGCCAGAACATTCTGACTCCCAGGGGGTTAAGTCCCTGGGAGCCAGACTGTAACTTCAATGCCCGTGCTGGAGGTCACTCAGCTTTCCCAGCATCCTGTAAGGTTAACCCTTACAGGATCTGGGAAAGCTGGGTGACCTTCAGCATGGGCATGGGAGTTACAGTCTGGCTCCAAGGGACTTAACCCCTTACTTGCTGTTTGTTTTTGCTTGTGTTTTTACTTTTTGCTTTTCAGATACTGGTATGCAGAGGATTACATCGGATTTGTTTGGACTACGTCGATTACCTTTTTATTTTTAGGTGTGTTGTGTTTTCTTTCATTAATTTACAGACTTAGTAGTGGAAGCTGTCTGATAGACGGCATCCATTACTAAGTCGGGACTTAGTGTTAGCCGGTATAAAATGGCTAACACTACCCCCCCATAATTACCCCAGTACCCAAGGCCACCAGGGGTATTGGGAAAAGCCAGGTGCCAGTAGTCCAGGAGCATCAAAATTGGCGCTCCTGGACTGGGCGGTAGCAGGCTGGTATTATTAGGCTGGGGAGGGCCAAAATAAATGGCCCTTCCCACCCTGGTACTCCTAGACTGCTACTGGTTGGTTTTTAACCTGGCTGGTTATGGAAATAGGGGGGGGGATCCTATACCTTTTTTTTTTTTTTTATTTAAAAAAAGAGCATCCCCCTCTTTCCATAACCAGCCAGGTTAAAAACCAAGCAGAAGCAGCCTAGTAGTGCCCCACTCCCCCCCAGCCTAATAATACCAGCCTGCTACTGCCCGTTTCAGGAGCGCCAATTTTTGACGCTCCGGGAGTACTGGCACCCGTCTCTTCCCAGTACCCCTGATGGTATTGGGTACTGGGGTAATAATGGGGGAATCAGTGTTAGATATTTTAAACCGGCTAACACTAAGTCCCGATTTAGTAATGGATTCTGTCTATCAGACAGCTTCCACTTTTAAGCCTGTAGATTAAAAAAACACAACACACCTAGAATTTTTTTTTATTCAAATAAATACACCCCCACACCCCTCATTGACCATTTTATTGAACAGTAAAGTCCGCTGGTCATCGACGTAATCCAAACGAATCTGACGTAATCCTCTGCATACCGGTATCTGAAAAAGAAAGGGAGAAGAAAATGCTCATTACCTAGGAGGCAAACCTGGGCCAATGAGACAATTCTGAGCCAAACAAATCAGCACCACATAAAATAGACCAGGCTTATCCCTGATAGTAAATTGCCAAACCAGAAATAGACCACACCTAGAAAAATCCCCTGTTTCTCCCCATATTTTTCAATTTATTTACACCAGAAAAATATATTCATCAATTTCCTCATGCTGCTGTAAATGCCTTGCCTTTCTCACGGTACATGATAAAAATAGGTGCCTATAGAAACGATTAGGGGGAGCTCAGTAGCTCAGTATATTTGAATTTATACAGATACTAAACGCTATGAAAACTGCCATGTTCTCTCTGCATCATGCTCCTTCTAGTGGTGGCTGAATGAAATTGCTAGAGCTCTGGAGATTTTTTTTTTTTGTCAACTAATTTTAAACACAGTGGGGGGAATTTACCAAGACAATGCCATATCCATGCATCAGTTTTAACCCCTTCATGACCAAAGGTCATTGATGCATAGATGTCAAGGTCACGTTGAAGCAATGTTCCTTCATGCTTTTGAAGAACCAAAACACTTTTATTTTTCCAGCTAAAGGGCTGGTTGGGGTGTCATTTTTGCACCATAATATATAGTTTTTATTGCTATCATATTGGAGAAAAAGTAAATGTTTTATTACTTTTTATGTTTTATTTCTGATATATTATTAAAAAAAAATCAGTAATCCTGGTGGTCCCCCCCTTTTGTTTCCACTGTTGTTATATTTTAATAGATCAGGCAATACTGCACGCTATGATATATAATGTGCACGCTATACAAACAAGTCCAAGGTGGGAACAGCGGAACCTCCCAGGGATGCACAGTCTCCGTCAGGTAAGCCCACACCTGATACTCAATAGCAAGAAAGAAGTGGTGTGGAGACAGCATCCATCCGGTGAAAAAATATTTTTACTTTATATTAAGCCATTGCATATAAAAATACCGACGTTTCGGCTCTAACACTCCTGAGCCTTTCTCAAGTATATCACAATATGGTGCACAATACATATTTATACATAGAACCACCAATCACCATACACAGTTAATAAAATCATAGCCAATCACATGAGGACATTGGCGGGATTAATCCAACAATCATAATTATCCAAAGATTCCATATTCCTAACTTCATAATTGTGTCCGTTCCCCATACGGGGTTATATATAGTCCATTCACTACCTTTGTATTCCTAGCGATCTCCGGTCCCGTGCGTCTGTTCCGCTCCACGGCGCTCTACGCTGCACTCCCGAGTCGGCTTGTCATCAAAGACACGGCGGCTGCGCCCCACTGTTACTCTGATTGGTTGGACCGCATACATGGTAAGTGATTGGTCTGCGTCCACAGTCCACAACTTCAACGTCATCACGCTCAACACATCCCTCGATTGGAGGAACCACAGCCATGGCAACCGTATCCTGGTTACCTGACGCCGATTTTACACAAGTGGAGCTTCACACAGCTTTTCTCCGTCCATAGCAGTCCATAGAGCCCAATACTTGCTTAGACCATTTATGCTTGTGATGAAGTGCGTCCGCAACGATTAATACCTGGAATTCCATCCATGGTTTAGGAGCATAATTACTTGACTGGCACACAGATTCATTTTTTGCATTTTGATGTTATTAGAACTTACGGCATTTCTACTTATAGTGTCATGTCCCACATAAATACAGTTCATGTTGCAGCATCAATCGGGGATGTGATGATCTTCATGCCAGAACCTGCTACTCACCAGGTCGGCACATGCACCTTTTTAAGTTGGTCCGGTGCTTGCAATAACATCTCCCCATTTTTTGGAATTACGCCCGCTACTCACCGAGCAACCAGCTGCTTTGCCATTTCTTCAATTCTTCACCAAGTATGAGTCAATATGATTTTCTTCTCTGAATATAGTTCATATGTTTGAGTCCGCAGCAGTCTCCCAATCATACCGTAAGCAGTGGGTAAGCCAAGCCATATCATCCCAGCAAGCAATCCTCATGAAGCAACAGTGGAGACATTGCGGTATAGGAGCCAAGGCACGGGTCCCTCATGATCGCTAAGCCCATCATGTCTATAAATAAATTATAAAAAACTGTGTATTAATAATCCTTAATTAAAAACATAGTACACAAAAAAGACAAATGTGAATAGGTAAGGGAAAGGAATACATTAGTCAAACATATGTAAGCTGTAATCTAAATTCATACCACGTGGCCCGAGACAGTCAAGTGTGTGTATCCATCTCATCTCCTTTTGTTTCAGCAACTTTTTTCTATCCCCTCCCCTTCGCAGCATAGGGACACTATCTATAACTCTAAATCTCAATTGACTTACTGTGTGTCCTGACTCAATGAAATGTTTTGCCACTGGATGGTCAATCTTCTTTAGCCTCACTGTACTCTTGTGGTTGTTAATTCTTGTTTTTACAGTCTCCCCTACATATATTAAACCGCAAGGGCATTGAATCATATAGACCACATATTTTGAATCACATGTGTATCTATCTCGAATGTCGTATTTCCGGCCCGTGTGGGGATGCTGAAAGGAATCACCTTTAATTAAGCTGTTACAATTACTACAGTGTAAACAGGGAAAATTTCCTGTCTTCATTTTCCTCAATATTTTCTGTGAATCCCCCTTGGCAGATCCTATATCAGAGTGGACTAATGTATCCCTGATTGTTTTACTTCTTTTATAGGCC
Organism: Dendropsophus ebraccatus; assembly: GCF_027789765.1. Lineage (NCBI taxonomy): Eukaryota > Metazoa > Chordata > Amphibia > Anura > Hylidae > Dendropsophus > Dendropsophus ebraccatus. The sequence goes on along the minus strand of NC_091462.1, from coordinate 71,647,261 downwards.
ATCATAGGTGGGAGATTGAACTCTGGAATTTTGTCCCCCAACCCCCTCTTAAGGACTGACCACTCACTTTTCAGGATTCCCGCTATTCTTTTACTGCAGGGGTTGTACACTGATACAAACGGAATTCTTTTATTACCCTCACTTTTATTCCTGGGGGCCATAGTGTCCTTTCTTGACACAGTTTTTAGTCTCTCCCTATGATGGGAAATCAACTCCCCTGGGTACCTGCGTTTAATAAATTTATTACACATCATGTTTACGTTTTTTTCGAGGTTACACTCCTCACTCGTGATGCGGCGTACCCTGAGGAGCTGACTCCAGGGAAGTGATTCCAATGTAGTTTTGAGATGGTTACTGTCAAACCTTGTCAAACTGTTTCTATCTGTTTCCTTTACATACAAATCGGTATGGAAGACATTATCCTTAATGTATACCTTAGTATCCAAAAATTGTAACTCAGATTTTGATTTCACCATGGTGAACTGCGATTCCTCATGAATGTTATTAATATATCCATGAAATTCATCCAACAGCCCCTCCGGGCCGTCCCAGATCACAAAGACGTCGTCTATATAGCGTAACCAGCACCGGACGTGATCCATGTAGCGCGAGCAAAAAATGTTTTCCTCCTCGAGGGCGGCCATGTACAGATTAGCGTACGCAGGGGCCACATTGGACCCCATGGCCGTCCCTCTCTGGTGCTGGTAAAAAGTGTCCTCAAATAAAAAATACTTGTTAAACAGAACAAACCTCAGCAGCTCCAGAACAAACTCCACACCCCCTGGGTCACATCCGGTGCCGGTCAACGCCATACAGACCGCCCTCATCCCTCTCTCATGTACAATCGAGGTATACAACGAACAAACGTCAAAGGATACCATGGTGATTTCGGACAAATCTATCAGTCGCAAATCCTGCAATTTTATCAAAAAATCAGTTGTATCTTTAACAAAAGATCGCATGTTGCATACAATTTCACACAAAACCCTGTCCAGGAAAATTGATACATTGTTAAATAGTGAGCCACAGCCGGAAATGACTGGCCTTCCAGGCAGACTATTTAAGCTTTTATGGATTTTTGGTAATATATATATTACCGGGGTCCTAGGATTCTCAACCACCTGAAAATTGGCTAGTTGTTCATCGATAATTTTGTTTTCCCACCCACCATCTACAATCATTTTTAGCTGTTTTAATAATTCAAGTTTAGGATCCTGTTGCATCACAGAATAGACCTCCATATTACCAAGCTGTCTCATAATCTCTTTTTTATACTCACTCGTGTCCATCACGACCAAGGCTCCCCCCTTGTCCGCCGGTTTAAATGTCAAATTTTTCATTTTACTCATTTCCTGTAAACATTTTCTTTCCTCACGGTTCATGTTAGAGTGGGTCATAACTTTCTGTTTTTTTTTAAAGAATCCATCTTCTTAGTAACCAGTTCAATGTAACTCTCAATTACGTTGTTAATTTTGGGGAGTTGGAATGAACTTTTGTTAGAAAGCCCCAATTCTTTCAATTGGAATAGACCCTTTACCTTCTCACTCCCGGTAGGGAAATTTTTTTCTAGATCACAAAAGAAGCCTTTTAGTCTCAATCTTCTAAAAAATGCATTAAGTTCAATTTCTAGTCCAAACCAATCTATATCCATGGTAGGGCTAAATGACAATCCTTTCTGTAATACTTGTACTTGCATTGTGGATAATTCTACTGATGAGATGTTTACCACTAGTTTCTCCTCTGTTGTCGTGTCTGGTATCTGTAGGTCGGGGGTCTCCCTTGGACTCTCCGACGTCCACATCCTCTTGGTGCCTTTCCGGTGTTTACGGCCCCCTCTCCTCCTTCTCAGATAGTTTGTGTCGTTGTTCCTTCGCCTAAAAAAGAAGAGGCTTGCACATCCTCCATGGAATCAGATTCAGCAGATGTATATCCATAATTATCCCCATTCTGTCTTCTATTTCTCCTCATATTAGGTTGAGATAAAAACCAAGTGTACACATGACCAAGTCGATAGTCCTCCGAATCCCTGAACCACTTATCTTTCTTAGTATTCTCAATATCAGTACGATGGCGACCCAACACTATTTTCTGGTTCAATAAGTTTTTATTAGTATTTTTCCAAAAAGTTTACAAATGCTGACATGGGCATATAAAACAGCACATAAGTAGCATATACAACGCTGGCAAATCAAACAGAAGGCAGATACTATGGCTTAGGAAATGCTAAACTGTAACGAATTAGAAAATGTGGCTATGCATCAAAGCTGTTAACCCAGCTGTAAGTTTGCGTCCCAGTAGTCAGATAGAGACTAAAAATGTAGCTGACCAGTATTGCAAGAGAATGAAGAGTACGCTAAGCGATAAGCTAGCCAATATAAGAGGGCATCTGACCCTGGGACGCAAAACGTAGAATGGACAAAACAAATAAAAGAAACTCTAAAGGGTGGCAAATATAAAGCTATAGATAAGACAAACAAAAGAAACTCTAAAGGGTGGCAAATATAAAGCTACAAGTGTGTGTGCCGAGACTCTCAAGGGGCATCTACGGCAAAAGAAAGAGCATGAGGGGTATATTGTCCAGCCTAACAAGGGACCAGAAGGTGTCCGAGCCGATGAAACTCAGTCCAGGTTCCAGGTGTTGAATAATCTCTGTCCATCTTCTACTGATGTGATATGGTGTTTGGAGTTCCCATAGTCAATCAACAATTGGGCACAGTTAATCCATTGATATTTGATGTTCTTGGTTCGCAGAGTCCTAGTAAGGTCAGCATATAGCCTGCGTGCACATAAAGTTTCCGACTAGAGGTCTGTAAATATTTCGATGTCCCGGTATTGCTCAGGTAACCTCTTGCCCTCTCTAGATGTTTGCAGGAGTGCAGACTTTACATGGAGAAAATGGAGTCGAACAATGGTATCTCTGGGCGATGAAGCAGGAAAATGTTGAGGTTTAGGAATTCTCCTCGCCCAGTCCACAATTACTTCCCGAGTGGGTATGTTGGGTAAGGAACGCCTGATTAAGTGGATTAATGGAGTAACTGTTTCCGGAATATTACGGAGTTTAAGATTATTCCTTCTATTAAAGTCGTCTTGTCTCATGATTTTGGCTTTCAATAAGAGGGTTTCCTCCTCCAACCGTCTGCACGCTTCCGACAGAGCATTATGAGCTTCAATAGTTTCACACAATTTGAGTTCCGCCAACAACGCTCTATTCTCCACCGCTCTCACCGGGGAGGACAGGGAAGAGAAAAGCCGGTCCATTCCCATCAATAAGGAATCTCTGAACGAGATAAGCCAATCTTTAAGTAGAGGGACAGGTAATGGAGGCATACAGTCAAATTGCTTGTCAGTGTCTTTCTTTACCTTTAATAGTATCAAGGAAGTCGGCATGTATGCCCCTGGTTGTGATGGCAAAGAGGGACAAGGGCATAAGGTAGGAGGCTTTGAGAAGGCTTCCGGTATCGGAGGGGAATCAGAGACATCCATAACAGTGACCGGGGGGAGTGTGTGGTGGAATTCAGAAGCCAGCGGGGAAAGGTGCCCAGTCTTATTGGCAATCCGCGGTGCGGGAAGATCCGGGGCCACAGAAGATGATATTGTCGAGGACGGCAAATCGGGATTCAAATCCAGGGTCCCCGATGTAATCATATCCTCTGAAAACAATAGGGAAAGGTCCGCGGTGGAAGAGGAACGAGAGTTCTGGGAGTCTCCAGCTGCTGAAATAGAAGCGGGCCGCGGGGACCCTGACGACGGGCTCGCTGGATTGTGCTGTGCATCAGGAGCCCCGGCTTGGTCAATATGAGAGTTTAAAAGTACCTGTCTGTTTTTCCGGGATCGTCGTTTAGCTGCGCGGGATGGAACAGTATCGCTCTCCCCCGTCCCCCGATGACAAGCCGAAGGTACAGAAGGAGAAGGAGATCGCTGTGTCTCCAGCATCTCGGTAAATAAAGCCTCCCGCCAGCAGTCTCTCACAAGGCCAGCGCCATCTTGCTTTCTCCCCGCTGTCGGTAAAGAAGATTGAGCTTTCCTCCGGGCTGCCGCCGAAGCTTTTTTCGAGGTAGAAGCCATCTAGATGGGTAGAGGGATCCTTCAGGAGTCTCCAAACGGAGATTAAATGAAGAACAGAGCCGTGTAGTCGCCGGTATAGTCCCGGGAAGCTGGAGCTCAAGCAGGACACGTCTGATCACCTCGAGTGCAGGCCACGCCCCCCCCAACACTATTTTCATCCTGTCCTGAAATGATGAAAAGTCAGTCTCTGACAGGGTTGTTCTCAGTTGTTCCTCCAAAACTCTATTTTTTTGGCTCAATTCCTCAATCTCAAGTTTCAAAAACTCCACATTTAATAGTATCATGTCAAATGTATATTTATTAGTTATTTCCTCAAAATGCTGACAAAATCTTTCAGTGTGTGGGAGGAGATTAGGGCGCAATTTTGGTCGCATGCCACGCGGTACCAGTTGTGCTCTAAAGTACTCCGTTAGGGTTTTCATATGCAATTCCCATGCTATCAATTGTCTAGAGTCCTGTTCATATTTACGTTTCATCAATTCCACTGTTGGAGTACTTAATAAACCAATGTTTGATGATTCCCCTCCAATAATCCTATTCACATCTTCCATAGTATATGCAAATGTTCGTGGCATACCTTGTCCCAATGTCATATTTACATTACCAGAGGCTTGTATATTCAAATCCAATGCGTCTTCAGCCATTTTGGAGCCGCACAGTTCCACGGGCCACACTCACAAACAAGTCCAAGGTTGGAACAGCGGAACCTCCCAGGGATGCACAGTCTCCGTCAGGTAAGCCCACACCTGATACTCAATAGCAAGAAAGAAGTGGTGTGGAGACAGCATCCATCCGGTGAAAAAATATTTTTACTTTATTTTAAGCCATTGCATATAAAAATACCTACGTTTCGGCTCTAACACTCCTGAGCCTTTCTCAAGTATATCACAATATGGTGCACAATACATATTTATACATAGAACCAAAAATCACCATACACAGTTAATAAAATCATAGCCAATCACATGAGGGCATGGGCGGGATTAATCCAACAATCATAATTATCCAAAGATTCCATATTCCTAACTTCATAATTGTGTCCGTTCCCCATACGGGGTTATATATAGTCCATTCACTACCTTTGTATTCCTAGCGATGTGCACGCTATGATATATAAGGCTGTGATTTAACCTTTCATTGGGCAAGGTTTTATATATATATATATATATATATATATATATATATATATATATATATATTTAAAAACTTTACAATTTTTTTTTACAATTTATTATTTACCTTAGGGGACTTATATACAGTATGCACTAAATGCTGTTAAAACAGCTTAGGCATAATGGCAGTCCCCATAGTAATGTAAAATTAAATATAAAACTCTACCAGTTTTGCCGGCATTGTAAGTATGTTAAGATCATAATAAAGATCATTATTACGATAGTTTGTATACTCTACACTTTGTATACTTTATACTATATTCTTTTAAGGGGCATATTACATGGTCCAACATTAGGTAATATGCACACTGAGCAATTCTCGAGAATTTGAAGCGGAAAGTTTTCTGATTGAAATTCCTTTCCTTTTCAGCTCTAGCAGAATTTGAGCGGAAATCAAGCGGAAATCAAGCAGAATGCAAGCAGAAGTCAAGCAGAATTTAAGCCCCCCTTGACTTCTATAGGATTCTTCTATCAGAACCTGCCTATTCCTTGGGTGGAAAACGGATCTGCAGCAGAAAAGTCTGCAGTGTGAACAACAGAGCAGAAACCCCATTGAACACTACGGGACATTGCTCTGTACATATTTTACAGAAGGAATTTCAAGCTGAAATAAGAGCGGATTCCTCTTCAATTCCTTACCTAATTCCTCACCTATTCACACTGTACGTTCTGCTAAATTGGCCCTTGCCTACCGAGCCCATGCACTGATCAATTTTCAACATTAGAAATGCCTGTAGACTTACCTGTCCAGACTCTCCCGGTTCCTACAGCCTTCTTTCTGTGTTTCCCACTCACAACAGGTGCCTCTGGCACTTCTGATCCCTTAATTGAAAGGCCGCTTAGCCAATCACTGGCTAAATGGGAAATTGCCACGATCAGTGATTGGCTGAAAAGGTCTGTCACTTCATGGATGGTTTGGAAGGGCCAGAAGCAGCTGCAGTGAGAGGAAAACACAGAAACAAGGCAATAGGACCTACGGGGAGCCTGGACAGGTAAGTATAATCTCAAATTTGTAATAGATATGCATGGTAAAATAGTTTTTCCTCCAAGCATAAAAAAAATTACAAGGCATTATCTTGATCTGCAGACGGGTTACAAGATTTGGTGGCAATAGTGAAGTGGGAAGAAGAAAAAAATGCTCAAGCTTTTAGTAAAGGAGATATGGTTTTACAGATCAATTCGGCTTAGATATGTGAAGTAATCTGCTGCAAAACAAGACTAAAGAGCTTAGAAAGATAAATAGAGAGATAAATAGAGATAGACAGACTGAGATGGCTTTACATTGATTAAAGAAAGAGGCAGTAGTGAAGGAAAAATTCAAAATGTGTACTGTGCGTGAACAAGCTGAAGCTGTGACCCGGATTGCTAAACTAGGACCAGTAATGGGGGACTTAAAGTGCTCACTATGGAAAGACCAAATGGAATTTCAGAGATGGTAAGTAACAGGCGCCCTACCTTAAAAAAAAGGCATGTGCAGCTTAGACTTGGGACTGCTGGCACTGTGGACAGATGAGCCATTATGCCTGAAATTGGGCGACTGTAGCTACCAGCAGAATGAATTGAACCTAAACATTCTGTACCTGCTGTGCCTGAGGGGCAAGGGGGTAGGGTAAAATTATTAAAGTGCCAATTGTTAGAACCAAAAGATTTGGCTGATGAATGTTCTGCACTGGCTTTCAAAATATTACTGTTCTGCAGGAGGTTTATAAAATATATTTTTTGGATTTGTGCTATGGAAACTGTATATCCTTACATACATACCATATGTCTGTGTTTAAAGTAGTCTAGGCAGATATTTTACTTTGGGACCATTAACTCAAGAGAAAAGGGGTGGTGTTGATGAAGAAGGTTAGTGAGCTTGATGGTGAGTATTGGCAGTATGTCCTGCATGCATGTCTATCACAGCTGACAAAGCAACATACACTAAAACAATTCAGAATCCACCAGGGACAAATTTATCTTGAGGAGTGGGTTATGCTAAGATGCCTCCTTCTATTCCACTGGATGTGCTCACAAGACATGGAGCATTCTTCATACCACTGTGGATGTTTGAGTTCCTACACATACCAGTCATAAAACAAACACTCCTTTTACCATCGACAGGCTACTGAAGTTGTGCCTGGAAAAATTAAAGAGGTTTTCTATCTTTAAATTTATTTATGACCTATCTTTAGTATAAGTTATTATGGAGTGAGATGCCCATCTCCCATATAAAAGGTTTTATATTAAAGTGGGGAAAAATGGGAGCAAAAATGGAGAAAAGCTATAGTCATCTTCCCTGATCCTGCACAGCTGCTGTTTCGATTGCTCCTGGTCCCTACCACTCCCAGACAGCTTTTCTCCCAGAAATATAGAGTCAGGCAGTTGAAATCCAAACCCTTCTCTCTCCTAACATCATCTTTTGTGGGAAGGTCGGAAAGTCCCCCTAGTTTTCTTTATCTACTTCAAATTTATTCAAAAATATAGAAAAATGTAAAGGTTTCACAAACTTTCAATCCTCATTGTCATTTGAACTTGCCAATTATCATCCTATTTTATTTAAAAACACAAACACATTGCGTACAGTACCTCTCTTCTGCACTCACAACAAAGTTGGCTACAAAGAATAAGAACTTTCACCTTATGTTGACAATTGTCCATCTATCTTCTTTACGGATCATTTTCCATCCTTTTCATCCTTCCCAATGTTTATCTATACCTATGAGTGACAGGTTTACAAACATCCAGCATGTACAAACTCTAAAATACTATTTCAGTGATATATTTAGACATTGAGTACAAACATCATTGTGACAACAAAACTAGTTTACAATGCTAAATCATGGTTATAAAAATAACAGCAACACAGAAATAGTTGTACTGAATAAAAAACAACATGTCCTAACCTTGTCCTGTTCTACTTACAATCATTTTTATTACCTAAGCTTGGAAGACAGTAAACTACTTTATTAAACCTGCAGCTGAAATGTTCATTCTGTATGCAGAGAGAAGATTGCACTACATTAATGCATAGAGCTAAAACCTGGATACAATCTGTGATGATCAAGATAATGTCATCCCTGGCGTGCAGGAGCTCTACTAAAAACCCCTTTTCTAAAGCACAATTAAGGGAAATGTGAATATATTTCATGGTTGTCACAGCGCACACTAATTTTCTTTATTTTTATATTTGATCAAGGAACACTGCTGTTAATCACCACATCTTCAAGAAAAAGCAACCGAGAGGGAATTTTCATTCATTGTAGAAGTGGCAAATTGGGACTTTTTAGAAATTCAGATCTTCATTTTAGATGCGGTGAAAAGCCTCGGGTATTCTGATACTAGAATATTTACCATGTCTGTACTGTGTCATCTAAAGAAAATGTTTCAGGTATAAACAAATAAGTAAATGTTTTTAGAGCAAAGCTGTGCTAAGCCTGGTCCGCAATGTATCTAAATATAGCAGCTGGCATTTATTGTTTGGATGCTTTTACTTCTCGGTGCAACATCTGATTTGTATGATTCTATAATATGGCTTTTTTACTTTACCTTTTCAGTATAGAATCATATCAGGGATTTTTCTTTTTACTGTGTTTGCCTTTCCTTACAGACCACTCCTATGAGCTGTTAAATTTACAAATTTGCAAAATAATTAATGTTTTGTTTATGCAAACAAAGTCTGATATTTGGCCTTTTACCAGTACATTTGTACATTTCAGGTTTACTGGGATACTATATTAGTGGACGTGGTGCATTGTCCATGTTGCATTCGTGAACATACGTGGCATTTTAATAATGTCCAGCTTCCTCATTGTAGTGGCGATTTTGGAGAGGTCTAGTCTTGCATTGCATTGCTATAATTTCCTTGTAAAGTAATATAGTTCCTGTTATTCTTCCTTCACAGTCAATGCCTCTTTTTACAGATACCTACATGCCCCTCTATTAAAAAGATGTCACAGCTCTCATATCAGAGCTCTACTGTTCTATCGCTCGCTGGAGCGGCTTCCTAGCATTTAAAGGGGTTATCCAGCGCTACAAAAACATGGCCACTTTTGCACCACTCTTGTCTCCAGTTCAGGTGTGGTTTGCAATTAAAGGGGTTATCCAGCACTACAAAAACATGGCCACTTTTCCCCCTACTGTTGTCTCCAGTTCAGGTGTGGTTTGCAATTAAGCTCCATTTATTTTAATGGAACTGAGTTTCAAAACCCCACCCAAACTGGAGACAACAGTAGGGGGAAAGTGGCCATGTTTTTGTAGCGCTGGATAACCCCTTTAAGCTCCATTTACGTCAATGGAACTAAGTTTCCAACCACACCTAATCTGGAGGCAAGAGTGGTGCAAAAGTGGCCATGTTTTTGTAGCACTGGATAACCCCTTTAACAAACACTCCCTTTAGAGACAGGAAAGGAAAGGGCAGGACCATGGAGCAACGGAGTTAAAAAGCATGAAATGTGTGACCTTAATACATCTGGAATGGGGAGGTAACCATATGTCTAAAGTGCAGGATTTTATTAAGATTAGAAGATAATAAAACTACAGTATTATAGACAGCACAATATCAGCCCATTTATTTACACTACACAATGTAGAATTTTAACATGCTAGACAGACACTTGCCTAGTGTAAATAAGTGGAATCCCTAAAAATTTGACAGTTTGGTGGGCTGTCTACAATAGTTATGTTGTTACTAATCATTTTTAGTGGTGCAAATCTGATGAGGCATGCACTATCTTTATACTATGACTGGTGCTTCTAAACTTTATTTTAAGTTGAAGATAAACCCGAGAAACATGGCCATTAGAGATCGGTTTAGGCCAAATTCACATCAGTTTTACCACTTTGCTAAGCATATCCATTAGGGATCCATTATCAGATGGAGGTCAAAAGAGTGTTCTTTTGGCTTTTGTTAGTCCATTATATGTATCAGTAAAAAAAAGAATGAAATGCCATAGTAGTCTATACTATTCCATATATCCAGCAAAATAGCACATACAATAAAAGTGAAATATGACCTCCGTAAGGCGTCAATCAAAGGCCTACTTTACATTGATAACTAAGCATGATTAGTTTTTAGGATACATTGAATGGCCCTGAATTAAAGAAAAGTATAGTGCACAGTTATGTACTTTTTAAAGTTCCTAAAGGGAAGGATGTCACCATATGGCATCCATTAAAGTTTCCATGGTATATATGTTAAATGAATTCTATAACTGCAGTATGAACATAACCTTGCATATCATTTTTAGGCTACAGTATATTCCCACTTTGGGATTATAGGGCAAAATGATGGACGCAAATAATGATCATGATCATTTGTGAACATCAATGCCTTTTGCTGTTAAATGTGGTGGAAACACAGGCTTAAACATTTTTTTATAGTAATAAATGAGCATGTTTCTTCAATTTGAGAAGTACTCAAGAAAGAACAGCACATATCAGGAGAGCATTATCCATTGATTTATGGTGTTTAAGCTCTGTTTATAATCCAATTTTTTTTCAAAGTTCTATATACATAGTGTGGCCACGACCACATAATGCCTTTTTTTGGCCATATGACAACTGTTTTTGTCTACTGCCGGCTGACAGCCGTTATTTTGAAACATCGTTGTTATTTGGCCGTAAAATAAAAGCTCTTTAAGCAGGCAAAAAAAATAAAGTGGAACCGACAGGACAAAATTGTAATAAAAAGATTTGCAGAGCTTCTGTGTTTTCAACCCACTTCTGGTTTTGGTTGAAAAAAATACTGACTAAAATACTGAGCAAAATACTGTGTGTGAACATAGCCTATATCCTATAGTAACTTCTTCTTCTGCCTCTGCTGTGATCTGAGGCTATGTTTACACACAGCAAGATAAAAGTAAAATACAACTGTAAAATAGGTATAAAACACAGCCGTATTTAAATGTAATAATGTTCTACATTAAAGTCTAGTGCAGTGCTTCCCAACTTTTTCCACCTCGGGGCACCCTTAGAAAAAAAATGTAGCTCGAGGCACCCCTACAAAATATCGTTCTACACACTATAAAAACCACCATTCAGTGACTCACAGTTGATGTCTTCTTTTATCTGAGATGTTACTTTCCCTTCTCCTCTCCATCTGGCCCAGACCACCATGACAATTTCTTCGAGCTACAATTCATCTCTTCAGAACCTGCCAGACAAACATCTTAGGCTTCACACTTTTCCAGCAGCTTTTTTCCCTTTCTCCCTCCTATAGGCTCCCAAACTGTAGTAATTGCGCTGTTTGGTGTCATGCACAGTAAAGCAAGTAGGTATGTGTGTTGTTCCCTGTATGTAGGATCCCCCATATACTAATAATAATCCCTGCTGTGCCCCTCATTCAATAATAATTCCCCTTGATGTGCTCCCTTATACTAGTAATGTCCCATGATGTGCTCCCTTGTAGGGATGAGTGAACTTTTGACAAGTTTGGTTCGGTTCGATCCGGCGAACTTTCGTGAAGTTCGGATTCGTACGAACCGAACCTAAAACGAACCTTGCTATAATGGCTGAATAATTTCAGCTACAATAGTAGGAGTCTGATAGGGTATAGTTTCATTTAGTTGCAGTTGCTATTACAATGAAAAAAGTGGAAAAAATCAAAGTGCAAAAATAGTGAAAAAAAATTAGCCAAGGTGTAAGTGATTACACAGGACATAGGACACAAAGTTCCTTGGACCCAGTAGGGTGGAAAACATACATTTGACAGTGGAACCAGCAGCAGTAATAGTACTGTATTGGACCCAGTGTGGAGGAGGGGGAGGAGGAGACAGTAGCACTTGCAAACAGCCCAATATGGTTGAAAAGAGACTATTGGAGGAGGCGGCACCAATTGATTGCACCCAGGCCAGTATGATTGGGAACAGACTATTTGAGGAGGAGGAGGCAGTACCTTATTGCACCCAGGCCAGTATGATTGCGAACAGACTACTAATGGAGGAGGATGGTCAGCCTTGGAGTGGTGGCCTGGGATTCCCCGCTGATAATGTTGGTTACCGCACTTTCCAGAATACGGACGAGTGGGATGATGTCCTTGATGCCTGCTCACAGAGTCGCATCCTCAAAAGGGATGAACAATTGGCACGACATGTTCGAAGAAACCTGTGCATTATGAAGTTTATCACATGTGCCATATACAGTGTATGACGCAGCCCTCCCTGCTGCACTGTAGAGACAATGTTCCTCCCTTTGTGGGCTTCAACACTTCCCACCGTTAGTTGACCTTGGGTCAGCCATTCATATACCTCCTTCTCCTCCCTGATGGCCCGGAGGAGCTCCTTCCCACTGTGGCTTCGTTCACCCAGGCTCACAAAATGCAAAATGACAGCCTGAGAGCGCCGGGCCTGACATCGTTGGTAAGATACCGGGGCAGGTTGGACTGCAGTCAAAGCGGTGGATGGTTGCAAGCTGGTGGAGGCAGAACTTTTGCAGAACTGGCCTCCGAAAGCACCGGGAGGTGACAGTGGCAAGAATGGGCTAACTTTCTGGTGGTCTTCTGGGGGAATGTTGACCCAATGTGCAGTATCAGACATGTACTGCCCTCACCCATAATTAAATGACCAGACATCAGCACTGGGGTGCACGGTCTTGAAAACCAAGATACCCAATGAGTCGCCAACATTTGTCTACACAACTGTGCAGTGATGGGACAGACGATGGGACAGCTGATGGGACTTTTTTTTATGGACTTTTTTTTGTTTCTGGGACAGTGATGGGACTTTTTTTTGGACTTTTTTGTTTCTGCGACAGTGATGGGACATTTTTTGGACTTTTTTTTACTTTTTGCGGCTAAACAGGGTTCTTCTATTTTTTTAACCTGATTGTAAAGATATTAACTGATTTTCACTTAATAAATTCGATAAGCTTAAACATTGAAGTAGATTTCATGTGTCTCGGTTAATACTCACAGACAGCTGTCACATTACTTTTTTGATTAGGCAGCACCCAGGTATATCTGAGGAGACTAATTTAAGGTCTCACCCTAACAGGGGTGATGTCACACATCTTGATATTCACAGAAAACCAGGATACAAGTGATTTTAGGAGTAATAATCCCTTGTATCCTTGTCTATTCTGTGACAAAAGTACAATTTTGCGTCACTGTTGTTATTTTTACCAGATTCGTAACAAACTTTTCCCAAAGTTCGTAACAAAACTAGTTAGTAACGGTTCGGTTCGCTCATCCCTTCTCCCTTGTACTAATAATGCCCCTTGCTGTGCCCCCAAATAGTAATAATGCCCCCTGATGTGCTCCCTTATACTAATAAATCCCCATGATGTGCTCTCTTGTACTAATAATGCCCTTGCTGTGCCCCATATATTAATAATGCCCACTAATGTGACCTCTATATAGTAATAATGCCCCCTAATGTGCCCTTCATACAGTAATAATGCCCCCAGACTGCTGAGTCCTCTATAGTAAAAATACCCCTTCTGTGCCCTCAATATAGTAATAATGCCAACTGTTGTGCACGCCATAGTAATATACCCCCTACTGTGCCCTTCATCATAATAATGCCCCTATGCTGTCCCCCTCAGTATAAATGCTACCCCTGCTCTGCCCCTGGTAATAATGTCCCCCATGCTTTGCCCCCCATCTGCTGTGCACCAATAATAAAAAACCTAACTCACCTAGTCCGCGCTGTGTAGTTTCAAGCAGCAGCTCTTCTCTCTATTGGGGCTCCATCTTGCGAGCCACAGGGATGGAACCCCCGGCAGGCGTGATGACATCACATCATCACACCTGCTGGAAAGGTCACGTCCCGGTGTCCCATAGGCTGCAGGCATGAAGTGTCGGCGGCCTATGGGAGTTAATGTAGGAGCAGGACGCTGACAGTTCCTGCACCTACATTCTGTTCTATTGAATGTCCTGCCTGCTCACCCAGGACCGCCGATCGGACCGCACAGAGGCAGGTGAGGGGGTCCCGATCGGTAAATGACAGGAGACTACCCCTGTCACTTACACTTAAACGCTGCGGTTGTGCGGCGATCGTGCCGCGATCGCTGCATTTAAGGGGTTAATGGCACGCTGCAGCATGATCGCTACAGCCTGTCATTAGCGGTGAGGTCCGGGCTGCTCACTGCAGCCACCCCCCACCTGCTATGAAGCTCGATCCGCTCCGGAGCGCGCTTCATAGGTCAGGGCGTACAGAAAAAAGGGCGTACTAGAAAAAAGCACCAGGGAAGGTGGGAGGAGAAACAAATTTTTCTGTGTTTTTGGTCAAAAACGAGTTTTTTAAATAGTATAGTATTTGATTAACCCCTTAATGACCGCAGGCGTATATTGACGTTCAAAGCGGGGCCACGCGGCGGTCCCGGGTGCCGCTCGTAGCCCGGGACCGCAGGTATTAGAGGGCACGGTCCGATCTCCGTGCCCGCTAATATAGTAATCGGATGCAGCTGTCAAAGTTGACAGCTGCATCCGATTACCGTTTGCAGCGTCATCCCTGGTGTCTAGTGGGAGCGATCTCCGTTACTGAAGCCGGCCGGGGACCGCTCCAAGATGGCGCCTTCCCCGGCTCGGCACTCGTTTACTTCCGGCTGCAGCAGCCGGAAGTAAACGAGTACCTATCTCATATCTATGCTGCAGAGATCTCTATGAGAGATCAAAGCACTTATACTAGAAGTCCCCTAGGGGGGCTTCCAGTATAAGTGTAAAAGTTAAAAAAATAGTGTTGTTATTAATAAAAAGCCCCCTCCCCTAATAAAAGTCTGAATCACCCCCCTTTTCCCAGGTTATTAATAAAAGTAAATAAATAAACAAACATGTTTGGTATCGCCGTGTGCGTAATCGCCCGAACTATTAATTAATCAAATTCCTGATCTCGTACGGTAAACTGCGTAAGCGCCAAAAAATCCCAAATTGCAAAATTGCGCATTTTTGGTCGCATCAAATCCAGAAAAATGTTAATAGAAAGCGATCAAAAAGTCGTATATGCGCAATCAAGGTACCGATTGAAAGAACACATCATGGCGCAAAAAATGACACCTCATACAGCCCCATAGACCAAAGGATAAAAGTGCTATAAGCCTGGGAATAGAGCGATTTTAAGGAACGTTGTTAGGGCCACGGTGGCGTCCCGTGCTCCGGACCTCCGCCGCACCCTCTCTCCCACTTCTGCAGCAGCCGGTGTCCATATGCAGGGACCCGGCGCTGCTGTTGCTTTGGCCCCGCCTCCTAGGGCGCGCGCGCGCCGGCTGTCTCCTAATTGGCTTGAATGTCAATCACTCCCCTATAAGTTCCAGCCCTGCCCCCTTCCAGGTGTTGGAGCCTCTACATGCTTCCCATAGCGTTTGGCCCAGCTCCCTGTTGTTCCTGATTCCTGTCCGCTACCTGGTCCCTAGTCCTTGTTTCTGATTCCTGTCCGCTACCTGGTCCCCAGTCCTTGTTCCTGGTTCCTGCTCCTCTGTCACACTATCGCTCCTGTGTTCAGCCTGTCACCTGCGGCTACGCCTACAGACCTCTGCCAGCACCATCTGTTGCCTACTGCTCCTGCCTCGCCTCATCTGCTGTCACTAGCAACCAAACCAGGGGTAGCGACCTGGGGGCAAGCCCATCCCGCCTTGCGGCGGGCTCTGGTGAAAACCAGCGGCCCCTTAGACTCCGCTACCTGGTGCGGTTTTGTGCCATCGCTAGTGTCGGCCCAGTGGATCCACTACTCCAGGCGTTACAGTAGGCTCCAACCATGGATCCCGGCGAGGTGCCTGATATCCGTGAAGTAGCCCGAGTGGTCGCCCTACAGGCTCAACAGATCCAGCAACAGTCACAGCTGATCCAACAACTGACTGCCGCCGTACAGCAGCATACCACAGCTCAGCAGTCATCACCTCCTGCAGCCTCTTCAAAACTACGACTGGCTCTCCCAAGTAAATATGGAGGTGACCCCAAGTTGTGCAGAGGATTCCTGACTCAATGCACTATGCATATTGAACTTCTAAGCAGTCAGTTTGCCACCGAGCGCTCTAAAGTGGCTTTCATCATCAGCCTATTGGAAGGTAGAGCTCTGGCTTGGGCCACACCGCTGTGGGACCATGATGACCCTGTTGCTGCTAATCTCCGAATCTTCCTGGCCGAGTTCCGCTCTGTCTTTGAGGAACCTGCCCGTGCGTCTTCGGCTGAGACTGCTCTCCTCAATCTATCTCAAGGAACATCCTCCGTTGGTGATTACGCCATCCAGTTCCGCACCCTGGCTGCAGAACTAGACTGGAATGAGGCCGCCCTAATTGCCACTTTTAAAAAGGGCCTGTCCAGTCGAGTGAAAGATGTGCTCGCTGCCCGAGACCTTCCCACCTCCTTGAACGAACTCATTCTACTGGCTACCAGAGTCTACACCAGGTTTTCCGAGAGAGAGGAGGAGGTCCGGCAAGAACGGCATTTGAGTTTGCCCCGTCGCCATCCCCGGCTGGCACCGGTGTTCCAGAATCCCGTTGCTCCTATGCCCCAGTCGTCTCCAGAAGTTCCTATGCAGGTGGAACGAGCTCGCCTGAAGACTGAGGAGAGGGCCCGTCGACTGGAGCTGAATCTCTGCCTCTATTGCGGTGGCGCTGATCACTATCGACAGAGATGTCCCCAAAGTCCTCAGCGTCCGGGAAACGCTCGCACCTAGGTCCGGTGGGAGAGGCCTCCCTAGGTGTGAATTCCACCTCTCCAAGGTTGACTATGCCAGTCTCCATCCAGACACCCTCAGGGCAAGTTCTCCAGACTACTGCCCTCATAGAGTCTGGCGCTGCTGGCAGTTTCATTTCTGCTTCGTTGGTCCAAAGATGGCAGCTACCCGTGATACAGCGAGCCCAACCCCGGTCTATCTCTTCGGTCACGGGCGAGATTCTTACCGAAGCTGTGCACTGCCAGACTGCACCGCTAGTCCTCCAGGTGGACGCCTTACATCAGGAGAGGATCTCCTTCTACGTCTTGCGCCATTCCTCTTCCAACATCCTGCTGGGTCTCCCTTGGCTGCAATTACATACCCCTAAGCTGGACTGGAGAACTGGGGAGGTTCTCAGCTGGGGTCAGGACTGTCCAAATCGGTGTCTGAGGTCTCCTCAACCCAAGTGCTCTACGAGGTCACCTGCTTACGCCAAGCCTCTATCCGGACTACCGGAGGAATACCAAGACTTCGTTGATGTCTTCTCGGTCAAGGAGGCGGACTCTCTACCACCTCATCGGCCCTGTGATTGCCTATAGACCTTCTTCCAGGAACTTCTCCTCCACGTGGTCGAGTATACCCTCTCTCTGTGCCCGAGACTGAAGACATGTCCTCCTACATCCGGGAGAACTTACAGAAGGGCTTCATCCATAAATTCACGTCTCCCGCTGGCGCTGGATTTTTCTTTGTGCAGAAGAAGGACGGTTCCCTCCGCCTATGCATAGACTATCGGGGCTTAAATATAGTGACTGTCAAGAACCGCTATCCTCTTCCGCTAATCCCCGAACTATTCGACTGTCTCCGTGGAGCTAGGATCTTCTCTAAGCTGGATCTCAGGGGAGCGTATAACTTGATCCGTATTCGTGAAGGAGACGAGTGGAAGACCGCTTTCAACACCAGAGATGGGCACTACGAATATCTGGTCATGCCATTCGGCCTATGCAACGCCCCAGCGGTCTTCCAGGAATTCGTGAATGATATATTCCGCGATCTCCTCTATGTCTGCGTCATTGTCTATCTTGATGACATCCTGGTCTTCTCCCACGATCAGCAGACCCACGTGTCCCATGTACGGCAGGTTCTACGAAGACTACGGGACAACCATTTGTATGCCAAGCTGGAGAAGTGCGTTTTCCATCAGCGCAGCCTGCCGTTTCTTGGATACATTGTCTCCGACCAGGGCCTACAGATGGATCCAGTCAAGCTCTCAGCTGTTCTCCAGTGGCCACGTCCTGTGGGACTTAGAGCTATCCAACCTTTTCTTGGATTTGCCAACTACTATCCGCAGTTCATCCCTCACTTCTCTACCCTGGTCGCACCCATAGTGGCTCTCACCAAGAAGAAGGCGGATCCCAGACAATGGCCTCCAGAGGCCGAACAAGCCTTCAATAGCCTAAAGTCTGCCTTTGCCTCTGCTCCTGCTCTAGTCCGTCCGGATGTCTCCAAGCCGTTTTCTCTTGAAGTCGATGTATCTTCTGTGGGCGCAGGAGCCATCCTCTCGCAAAGGGACACATCAGGCAAGACCAGAACCTGCGGGTTCTTTTCTAAGACTTTCTCCCCTGCCGAGAGGAACTATACGATTGGAGACCTTGAATTTCTGGCTATTAAGTTGGCACTGGAGGAGTGGCGTCATCTCCTAGAGGGGGCTAGACATCCCGTTAACATCTACACGGACCACAAGAACCTCCTCTACCTCCAATCGGCTCAACGCCTCAATCCCCGGCAGGCCAGGTGGTCCCTCTTCTTCTCACGGTTCAATTTTACTATTAATTTCCGTCCAGCTGAGAAGAATATAAAGGCCGATGCATTATCCCGAGCATCCGATGTCATGGGGCAAGAGGAATTCCCTCGTCACATAATACCTCCCGATCGCCTAGTACCAGTTGCCACTTCTACTCTGCAGAGACTGCCTCCCGGTAAGACTTATGTGCGCCCCCCACTCCGTAAACGCATCTTGAAGTGGGGTCATTCTTCTTTGGTGGCCGGGCATCCGGGAGCTCAAAAGACCGGGCAATTGATCTCCCGTCACTACTGGTGGCCCAATCTCCTTCAGGATGTCAAGGACTTTGTGGCTTCCTGCGCAGTCTGTGCCAGGAACAAGTCACCCCGTCAAAGACCTGCCGGCCTACTTTTGCCCTTGCCAGTCCTGGACCATCCCTGGCACCACATAGGGATGGACTTCATCACGGACCTACCTTTATCCGCGGGCAATACAGTCATTTGGGTGGTGACTGACCGCTTCTCTAAAATGGCTCACTTCGTGGCCCTTCCTGGACTACCCTCTGCTCCCCGTCTGGCTCAGTTGTTCTTCCGACACATCTTCCGCCTGCATGGACTTCCTCTTCACATTGTGTCCGACCAAGGCTCTCAATTTGTCTCCAAGTTTTGGCGTGCCCTCTGCTCGCAGCTCCAAGTGAAGCTGGACTTCTCATCTGTCTATCATCCCCAGACCAACGGGCAAGTGGAGAGAGTCAATCAGATCCTGGGTAACTACCTACGTCATTATGTTTCCAGCCGCCAAGACAACTGGTCCGATCTACTTCCATGGGCAGAGTTTTCTTATAACCATCTGAACTCGAGTTCCACAGGCAAGTCTCCTTTCTATGTGGTCTACGGGCATCACCCTCGTCCTCCTCTGCCTCTGTCTATATCATCTGAGGTTCCTGCCATGGAGGAATTGATCTCTGACCTTCAGTCGATCTGGGAACAGACTCGACAGTCCTTAGTCAAAGCCTCTGAACGCATGAAGGACCAGGCAGATAAGAAGAGGAGACCTGCCACAAATTTTCTCCCAGGTGACAAAGTCTGGCTCTCGGCCAAGTATGTCCGTCTCAAGATTCCCAGCTACAAGTTGGGTCCTCGATTTCTTGGTCCTTTCTCAGTGCTAAAACGCATTAACCCAGTCACCTACAAACTTCGCCTACCCCCTACTATGCGAATCCCGAACTCCCTCCATGTCTCCCTCTTGAAGCCAGTGGTCCTCAACCGATTCTCCAGTAAAGCTTCGTCCTCCACTCCACAAGCCGTCTCTGATGACGTATACATCCTAGTGGACTGGAGAGGTTTTGGTCCTGAGGAGAGATCCTGGGAACCCGAATCTAATATCCTGGATCGGGATCTCATCAAGGAATTCTTGCAGACCAGAAAGAGGGGGAGACCAAAGGGGGGGGGGTACTGTTAGGGCCATGGCGGCGTCCCGTGCTCCGGACCGCCGCCGCACCCTCTCTCTCACTTCTGCAGCAGCCGGTCTCCATATGCAGGGACCCGTCGCTGCTGCTGCTTCGGCCCCGGGGGGCGCCTCACCTCACCGCGCTCCTGCCCGTCGCTGTGCCGGCCGGCGCGCGCGTCCCCGCCTCCTAGGGCGCGCGCGTGCCGGCTGTCTCGGATTTAAAGGGGCAGTGCGCTCCTAATTGGCTTGAATGTCAATCACTCCCCTATAAGTTCCAGCCCTGCCCCCTTCCAGGTGTTGGAGCCTCTACATGCTTCCCATAGCGTTTGGCCCAGATCCCTGTTGTTCCTGATTCCTATCCGCTACCTGGTCCCTAGTCCTTGTTCCTGATTCCTGTCCGCTACTTGGTCCCCAGTCCTTGTTCCTGGTTCCTGCTCCTCTGTCACACTATCGCTCCTGTGTTCAGCCTGTCACCTGCAGCTATGCCTACAGACCTCTGCCAGCACCATCTCCTGCCTACTGCTCCTGCCTCGCCTGCTGTCACTAGCAACCAAACCAGGGGTAGCGACCTGGGGGTCCCCTGCCGCAGCAAGCCCATCCCGCCTTGCGTCGGGCTCTGGTGAAAACCAGCGGCCCCTTAGACTCCGCTCCCTGGTGCGGTTTTGTGCCATCGCTAGTGTCGGCCCAGTGGATCCACTACTCCAGGCGTTAAAAACGTATATTTGAAAACAATGGTTTTAAGTTTTTACTGGCCATTAGATACAATATAAGTTATACATTTTACATATCGTTTTAATCGTAACAACTTGTGGAATATATATAACAAGTCAGTTGTATCCCAGGGCAAACGCGAACGGCGTAAAAACACATATCCACTAAAAACACAAAATGTGTTTTTTTTTTCAATTTCACCACACATTGAATTTTTTCCTGCTTTTGCAGTGTACTTTATGCAAAAATTCAGCCTTTTATTGCAAAGTACAATTAGTGGCACAAAAAATAAGGGCTCATGTGGGTTTCTAGGTGAAAAAATGCAACTGCTATGGCCTTTTATGCACAAGGAGGAAAAAACGAAAATGCAAAAATCAAAATTGCCCCGGTCCTTAAGGGGTTAAATAGCAACTCGATTAAGTACTAGTCACTCATTTCTAATCTCTACCTTTTAGTCCTTTCCTTTTTGGCTGGGCAGAATTTATACTTGCTTTCAGGCTTGTAAAAGTAGCAAAAACACTCAAAATCAGTGCAATATGTAAAAAACCCTTTATAAAATTTTTATTTTCCATAACAGATCTGAACTAGAGATGAGCGATTAGTGAAAAATTTGATAATTTGACATTCGATTTGAATAGCTTTCGATATTCATATATTCGAACAAATATCGAAGGCAATTATAGTCTATGGAAGAAGAATACCTGGGACCTGGAAATCAATATTTGACCACTAGGAGGTCACCAAAACCTCTGGAATGCATGTGGGACAGCAGGAGAAGCATTTCTGGGTGCATCCCAATGTTTGGATCGGATCCTGAACACAAACAAAAAAAAAGTTTGTGATCAGTTTGTGTTCGTCGAACAATTATGAACAAATTACAAACGTAAAGTAGAAGCGTATGTTTTGGTCTAACAGTACGCACTTGCGTACTTATCAGTAGTAGCAAGATAACAGGTATTATCTCACAATCACAGTATACAGATGTACACTGGATATATGATTGTTTTTTACAATAGTAAAATGAAAGAGCTGTTCAACTCCTTTACAGGACGCAGACAGCGCAAATCAGTAGTAGCAAGATAACAGGTATTTTCCCGAAAACACAGTATACAGCCATATGCCGGATATATAATGGTTTTTTACAATAATAAAATAAAAGAGCTGTATAACTTCTTTACAGGACGCAGACTGTGCAAATCAGTAGTAGCAAGATAGCAGGTAATATCCCACAATCACAGTATACAGCTGTATACACTCAGTAGATGTCTGAACACACTGCCTTTATATATATATATAAAGCTAGTGGGCACCACTAATAATCATGGAGTGCTAAACCAATGTATATAAGTAGTACATCAACCTCTCAAAGAAAAAAAGCATATGCACAAAAAAATGGTAGCACATCACGAAAAGCTTTATTATAACACTGACATAGATACAAAAATACCACATAAATATATGAATGTACAGGAGTAGTAAAATGAGGGAGACAACACCCCAAATACTGCTCTACATTAAAAACACTAAAATGTCACCATAAGTCCTGCTGGCGTTACAGCCAGGACTAATCTACCACTCTGAATCTGGACTGTATGTACAATAACAGAAATCCAACATCTCTACCTAGACAGAGACCCGGTAAAACAAAATATAACCAAACCACAAATGATGGAGAATAAGGAAAAAAAAATATCACCATATGCAGTCCAACAGAATGAGAGTCAGATAGGATAAGAAATCACCCCAATGCGTTCCGCTGTCTAGCGGCTTCCTCAGGGATGTGCCACTGGAGGCAGAAGTGTATGGGCTTCAAGAATATGGCAGCCGCATATATGACTACAAAAGCGACTGAGAAGCTAGCGCTATTTTAGAGTAGTCACGTATGTGCAGTAGCATTGGAAGACATTGTCACTAGAGGTAAAAGTAACCAGACTACAAGAATATGGCAATCACTATATATGTATACAGAAGCCGGCACCATTTTGGAGTAGTCACTCATGTGCATTAGCATTGGGAGACATTGTTACTAGAGGTAAAAGTAACCAGACTACAAGAATATGGCAATCACCATATATGTATATAGAGAAATCTCACCCAGACAGCAGTACAATGACTACCAATCTTATTCAGCAGTACATCTAGCGGCATTGATGCCACAACGTATATTGGTCTGTATGGAGAGGTCTGCTTTACATACATATGGACAGTCATCAATTTGCAGCTCACATAGTTAGACATACGATCCAGGGTCCATATACAGTGTCACACTGAATGAGATTGGTAGTCATTGTACTGCTGTCTGGGTGAGATTTCTCTATATACATATTGAAGCCCATACACTTCTGCCTCCAGTGGCAGCTTCTTGATGCTACTGCACATGTGCAGCTCTTGCAAGATGGCGCCGGACATGTTTGAGACGCTTGATTCTCCTGCACATGATATGATTTTTTTATCTAATCTGTAATTGTTCTCACATGGTGTATAGGTATATATACTATGCCCCTCACCTTACTGCCCACATCCCTGAGGAAGCCGCTAGATGGCGGAGCACGTGGGGTGATTTCTTATCCCATCTGACTCTCATTCTGTTGGACTGCATATGGTGATCTTTTCTTTTCTTTTTTTTTCTATCCTCCATCATTTGTGGTTATATTTTGTTTTACCGGGTCTCTGTCTAGGTAGAGATGTTTTCTGTTATTGTGGATGGTGGATTTCTGTTATTGTACATACAGTCCAGAGTCAGAGTGGTAGATTAGTTCCGGCTGGAATGCCAACAGGACTTATGGTGACATTTTAGTGTTTTTAATGTAGAGCAGTATTTGTGGTGTTGTCTCCCTCTTTTACTACTCCTGTACATTCATATATTTATGTGGTATTTTTGTATCTATGTCAGTGTTATAATAAAGATTTTCTTGATGTGCTACCATTTTTTGTGCATATGCTTTTTTTTCTTTGAGAGGTTGATAAACACATTGCCTGTCTCACAACAGCTTCTAAATATATGGTTTTTATACTTTTAGCCCTAACAAGGGTTTTTGGGGGTCCCTTCCTACATAACTTCACCTAAAAGCTTTCTCTCCCTGGTATACAGTCTGTCCCTCTCTAGCTTCAACCATCAAGTTACACAAATCTGAAATCCTCTATTCGTATACTCAGGAGGTGATATAGTTTAGCCAGACAATCACAGTAAGAGGTTTTTTTTTTTTTAAGTCTTGCCTATTCCTAGTCCCTGTCCCTCCCCTCTGCATTTTTAGTTACTGGAAAAAAGCACCAGGGGGGTGGGAGGGCGAATCAAATTTTTACTGCATTATCGTTTGAATATTCAAACGCAGGTGAATAGCGTGAATAACGTACTATTCGATTGAATAGCTAATCGATCAAATACTAACTCATCACTAATCTGAACGTGACGAGTTAATGCCACAACATATAAATGATTACACCAAATTATATTTTGTAGCACCTCATAATAAATACTTATTAAAAAAAAATACAATAAGTGATGGTGATCTTAACTGTATTTCATATTTTAATTTATAACAGAAAGTAAATTTTTTCTTTTGTCTATGAACACAGGCCGCGTTTTTTCATGCTAAGACACCACTCAACTGTTAAGTTAAATTGTTAATTGTATATTGGCTGTACACTAGGATATCAATTTAGAGTAGTATATCATAGAAAAAACCCAGTAGGAGACAAGAACTCAGGCATTGCCTAGAAAGATAAAAAAAAAACTGGAGGAACATCTTAATTGCAAGCAGCACATGGTAGCCTGCAGAGTTCATTAATCATAGTGAGGATCGCAGTAGGTGTTCTGCACTGATTTTAGGTTCTCAAAGATTGCTAATAAGCACTCTTTGCAAATTTTACTTTAAACATAATTTCCTATATTGTGTGCCTAATTATTGTTATTAAATACATTTATACTGCCTGCCACGTCTCTTCTAGTTTTCCTACTTTTATATACTAATCTATATTATAATATTTTTTTGTACAGGGAAGAATATACTTTCTTTTTGGTATCATTCCTAGTTTTGCTTTAAAGGGGTAGTGCGTAGTGCGACGGTAAAGAATTATTCACAGAATAACACACATTACAAAGTTATACAACTTTGTAATGTATGTTATGTCTGTGAATGGCCCCCTTCCCCGTGTCCCACCACCCCCACCCCCACCCGTGTACCCGGAAGTGTGGTGCGCTATACTCACCTGTCACCTGCCGACACCCGTCTCCGATCTTCAGTCAGCGACCGCGTCATCGGCTGCTCAGCCGCGATTGGCTGAGCACAGTTATGCTCAGCCAATCGCGGCTGAGCAGCCGATGACGTGGCAGAGGGCGGCCGGCACTCAGGATGGTCGGAGGGATTCGGCCCGGCCGTCCGAAGACGACATCGCTGACTGAGGATCGGAGACGCCACATGACAGGTATGTATAGCGCACCACACTTCCGGGTACACGGGTGGGGGTGGTGGGACACGGGGAAGGGGGCCATTCACAGATATAACATACATTACAAAGTTGTATAACTTTGTAATGTGTGTTATTCTGTGAATAATTCTTTACCGCCACACTACCCCTTTAATAACTGCACAAAAATCCTGTATGAAAACCTCATTGAATCACATAATAAAAGAATCACATGACATTTATTAAGCAAAGACCATAAAAAACACACAATTGGGAAAAAAGTGCCTTTTCCATGTGTAAAAAAGGATCCAAAACAGCTTACAGGTAGCTTCACACATAACGGATCCACAGCAGATTTTCCGATGCGAATTCGCAGCTAAATCCGCTTTGGATCCCTTGTCATTCATTTTGAATGAGACTACAAACTCCCAGCAGGATTGACATCCCACTGTGAATATGTAAATGCCACCTGTTAACCCATTAACCCCGCACTGGCTTTTCGTGCTCCACGCTCCGGCTTGCTTTGGGGGCTCCCGGTGTCTGGACGTACCGCTCAGCCAATCAATGTGCTGTGGTGGGGCAGCACACTGATTGGCTGAGCGGGACGTACAGCCAGGAACCCCTGAAGCAAACTGCAGCGTGGAGCAGGTAAAGTATGCTCCGGCCAGCGGGGGGTTCTTGGGTGCCACTTACATACTCATAGCAGGATGTCAATCCTGCGGCGACTATGCGTAAAATCCGCTGTGGATCCGTTGTGTGTGAAGGGGTTATGCAGCTTTAGAAAAAAACATGGCAACTTTCTTACAGAGACAGAACCATTCCTATTTTCAGTTTGGTTTGTGCTTCCATTGGAGAGAAAGGTGCTTAATTGCAAACCAAACCTTATCTGGAGAGAAGAGTCATGTTTTCTTTGGAAGAATGTGGCCATGTTTTTCTAATGCTGGATAACCCCTTTAATTAATTCGAAACAATAATCCATGGGAACAGCCATTTAGGGTAAGGGAATGTGCACACTACGGAACCTGGGCGCATCACTCACCACGGATTCCGCAGCTCACCTGAGCATCTCTGCTGTGCCATAGACTCAATTCTATGATCAGGCAGATTTCGCTGTCTGCCTGAAGAATGAACCCTTTTGTTCTGTTCTGTTCTGTTAGACTAAAAACATGGCACGGGTAGAGTAAAATGCAGATTCACTGTTAATTTGAGTGCATAATTATTGCAGTTTTCATTTAGTAAGCTATAAATCATAAGCAGAAAACTCATGCAAAGGTCAATTCATGTACAGTGTGAGTATTTACACTATTTTCAGCTTTATTTGTGCCAAAGGCAGCAGCTCATAAAATGATGAGAATGAATGGCATTTATGTTATAGGACACCTTGCATATTGCACAGTAGTTTTCATTACATAAGTAAGCAGAGAGGCTACTGTCTGTCAGGTGTTTCTTGTGCTGTAGCTTTCACCCAGGTTCTGCACTCTCTCCTTCGGCTCTGCTCAATGAGTTTTCTTGGCCAGGTTACATATGAGGTGGTACAGCTTGCCTGGCAATAGAAGAGGCAGATATAATATAACTTTGGTCTCAGAAGCAAGGGGGAGAACAGAGGAGTAGAGTCAGGATGTTCTGCAGCTTCATGGTGTAATGGACCAATTCATGAAATATTGCTATTACACAGAAGCTTAGATTATTGAACAGCCCTTTGTTATTCAAGGCCTTTAAGGCTCGAATAACAAATGCAAATTATTATTTTAACACTGGAGTGGATTCCTAAGATAGAAGTTTGAGGCCATACACTCAGGCCCCCCGAGCCTAGCCCAGCAGAGTATTAGTATCTAAATAGTCTCAACTAGCGTCAATAAACGTTTGGGCTGGAGTGTCACCATTTTATTCAAGCATGTGTATTCACCCACTAACAGTCACACACTCACACATGCATCAAATAATTCCTACCTAAAGGGCTCCGTATGTTTGCCCTTGCTACCACCTCATTGCAGCATGGCACATGAGACCTGAATTCCCCAAACAAATGTTATCTAATGGACATGGTTACCGAACCCTGTCAATACACACATAATAAATGAAATATACATGATCAAAAATACAATATTCACAAAGAATAACATAGGCAAGTTAACATGTTTTATGGTACGAGCACAGGAAGAATCCCTTGGGAAGTAGGCACACAATATTTACAGTACTACCCAATTTTCACCCTCCTTATAAGCCTACACATGCACATATGCCATCTTGTTTGTATTTTCCTAAGCCTTGTCATAGTTGTTACATAAACTATATGCACCTTGTAGTATACATTAATTCTAATAGCAATAAGCAACTGGCCTATTTTCCCTTTTACATTGTTTACTGTCTCAGATTCATAAACCCCTTATGTTATTTGTCATTTATCTCAACTTTCTTCCCTAAAGGGATGAAGAGATGGACCATCTGGTTGAGTCTGGATCAGAGAGTCTTTTCCCTTTCAGAAATGAAAACATTGAACATACGGTGAATGTGTTCAAAGGCAACTAATCCATTATTGAGCAGCTAAATGTTTCTTGTGCATTACTGTGAGGACTTTACAAACCCTAAATAATTTTGTGAGGGTATGAACACATATCTATCAACTCTAATTGTTCCCATGAGATTATTTCTGGAGCAGCCTCCATAATGCCTTATGTTTTCCCATGTGCAATAAAAAAAGTACATTACCAACATTTTATCTTAGTTTTCCGTTCATTCAATCCAAGAAGGATACATCACTATAATCCTTTTATACCCTTATTAATTTTCCAAATGGGATTTTCTGTCTCTGTTCCATCATGTCAACTAAGCCTTTCGCAGATTTCACGCAACATTTTTTTAAGAAAAGTAATCTTATCTTGTTTAGTTTTTAATGCTAATTTTGACATTCTTGGTTGGAAAAAAGGAGCAATGAGGCATTGCATAGAAATTACAATTGAAATATTAAATATACTACAAACAATGATTTTTGACTGGCTTTCTGTGCGTTTTGTTGGGTTACATTTTTTTATTGGTGTTTTATTGGCGATCTAGTAATTACATTTTTTTTTCCTGGTGTTTTCCTATAGAATTTTACAACCATTAGAGACAAAGCAAAGATGCACATGTAATAAATTAAAAAAAAAAAATTGCTACAGACAATTCACTGTGCTTTCATAAGAGAAAAAAACAAAAAATTGGTAAAAAAAAAAAAAGTGTGTGGAGGAAGCCATACTCAAGAGAGTTATGGTACAACATTTAGGGTATAAACCCACACACCGTATAAGCAGCGTATTTACTGCTGCGATACGCAGCAAACACGCAGAAAATACGCAGCAGATTATATCTAAATAACTGAACACAGCATCAAATCTGTACCAACAAATCTGCTGCGTATTTGCTGCGTATTTGTTGCGTATCTGCTGTGTATACGGTGTGTGGGTTTGTACCCTTAATTGCATATTTCTTACAGCTAGATAAGTGCATTTGTCATGTATGGTTATATTGGGCTTAAAGGGGTAGTGCACCCAAAAATTTTTTCTTTCAAATCAACTGCTGCCATGAAGTGCCAGAGATTTGTAATTTACTTCTATTAAAAAATCTCAAGCCTTCCAGTACTTATCAGCTGCTGTATGCCCAACAGGAAGTTGTATTATTTCCAGTCTGGACAGCAGGAGAGGTTTTCTATGAGGATTTGCTCCTGTTTTGGACAGTTCCTGACATGGACAGAGGAGGCAACAGAGAGCAGTGTGTCAGACAGGAAAGAAAACACCACTTCCTGCTGGACACACAGCAGCTGATAAGTACTGGAAGACTTGAGATTTTTTTTATAGAAGTGAATTACAAATCTCTGGCACTTTATGGCACCAGTTGTTTTGAAAGAAAATTTTTTTTGGTGGACTACCCCTTTAATGAATTTTTATTAAGTCTCAAGTTACTGTATTAAATGTCAATTTACTAATAAAACACTGGCAGATAAGCAAGCAAAATATCAATTTTTACAGGTAAAATTAGCTTTGCGTTGACCTAGATTTCTATTGTGATTTATGTCAGGTCACTGGCTTAAATCATAGTAAATCTATTGCACCTTTTTGGCTATAACCCTTTAACACTGCACCCCACCTACTTTCTCAAAAGTGGAGATCTCAGCACAAACTTTCCCAAAAGTTACAAATTGTTTAACAATAAAGTGTGTGAACACAGTAGAAGATTAATCCCTTAAGGACAAAGCCAATTTTCGTTGCTTTTGCTTTTTCCACTTTATGTTTTAAGGCCATAGCACTTGCATTTTTTCACCTAGAGACCCACATGAGCCCTTATTTTTTGCGAAACCAATTTTACTTTGCAATGACAGACTTTATTTTCCCATAAAATATGCTGCGAAACCGGAAAAAAAAAAAACACATTTGCGCTGTCATTGAAAAAAAAAGGAATTTGTTTTCATTTCAGGGAGTTTCGTGTTTACGCTGTTGGGGTAGAACTGACTTGTTATATATGTTCCTCAAGTTGTTACGATTACATCGATATGTAACATGTATAACTTTTCTTGTATGTGATGGCTTTTAAAAAATTCAAACCATTGTTAACAAGTATATGTTCCTTAAAATCGTTCTATTCCCAGGCTTATAGCGCTTTTATCCTTTGGTCTATGGGGATGACTGAGGCATCATTTTCTGCACCATGACATGTACTTTCTATTGGTACCTTGATTGGGCATATGCGACTTTTTGATCGCTTTTATTAAATGTTTTCTGGATTTGATGCCTCAAAAAATGCACAATTTTGCACTTTGGGATTTTTTGCACTGACACCGTTTACTGTACGAGAACAGGAATGTGATAAATTAATAGTTTGGGCGATCATGCGCATGGCGATACCAAATATGTTTATTTATTTGTTTATTTATTTATATTTATAAAATGGGAAAAGGGGGGTGATTTGGACTTTTATTATGGGAGGGGATTTTTTATTAATAAAAAAACATTTTAACTTTTTTATTTTTACATTAACTAGAAGTCCCCCTGGGTGATTTGGACTTTTATTATGGGAGGGGATTTTTTATTAATAAAAAAACATTTTAACTTTTTTTTTTTTTTCATTAACTAGAAGTCCCCCTGGGGGACTTGTATATACAGAGCACTGATCTCTCATAGAGATCAATGCTGTGTATATACACAGCAATGATCAGTGAGATCGGGGATAGATTGCTTTGGCCTGCTGCAGGCCACAGCAATCTATTGCCTAGCCAAGATCAGCGTCATTGCGACGCTGAGGCCCGGCACGGGCAGAAGGATTGCGGGGGGGGGGGGGCGGGGGAGATCCGACCCACTAGACACCAGGGACACCGGGAGCAAAGCCTCTAAATGCAGCTGTCAGGTTTGACAGCTGCATTTAGAGGCTTAATTAGCCGGCGAGGCAACAGGACCCATGCTGGCTAATAGAGGCGCTTCCCGGCTGCATATATCAGCCGGGAGCGGCGCCGTTCAGAGCGGGGTCCCGGCGGGACCCCTCTCTGAACTCCCCCCGCGGCACCATGACTTATCAGATACGTCATGGGTCGCTAAGGGGTTAACTCATCTGTCTGCATGTATCACAGCTCTGCATGTATTTCTTAAAATGAGGCGTGATTGGTTTCACAATCACAGCTCTGCATGTATTTCTTAAAATGAGGCGTGATTGGTTTCCATCTGTCTGAGACAAAAATCCAACATATTCCTGTCCCGCAAAGATTTGTAAGTCTGGGCTAAAATGTTTGATATAGAAGGGTTGTTTGTAACTGAGTTCAGCCTAGTTATAGTAATTCAGCAATGTTGATGCAGAGGAAGGAGATATATATATATATATATATATATATATGTATATATATATATACACATATATATCACTGGTATGTGCAACAAAGGCTGCTGGAAACCAATCTATGTGACGAGTGCTTTTAGGTCCTGCTGTTAATGGAGTTTTCATGGGGACGGCAAGCAATAAGAACTCCAACACTTTAGTAGCATATTACTGCACCGCAATATGTCATAACAATCTTAGGTTATGTTCACAAAAATATTTTCATCTTAAAATGACACCCATCCAAAAAGACGTCCGTAAAACAGCAAACAAAAGATGTAGCCTAAAACTATTTTAATGATTTACATATATTTGCATTCATAGATTATAAGAAAAGAAACCAAATGACTCTCTATCATTTCATATACAGTCCTTGAAAATGACTCACAGATAATTCCTATTGTATGCTTGCTTTTTAGCATCTAAAACTTATTTTTCTTTGATGTTGAAGAAGACTGTATGTGTCAGGTAAGGGGAGCTTGAAGTGCTTTCCCTCTGTAAATGAGCTTCTGCAAAGCCAGTGACACTATTTATGTATTATTGTTTTTCAACACTGCTAGATGATGAAATATCATTTTACTTTCTATGCTGATGGGGATGTATTTGCATAAGTGCTTAATAACTCTGATTCCCTTGCAGAGAAGGTCAGGATACAAACCATTATTGGGCAAAAATAACAAGCTGAGGTCAGTAGAACCTCACATTGTGGCTTTGATGAGACAGGTGGTGATAGCCTGTGTATGCAGGTGTAGGCTTTTCTTTTCTTATTTACAAGCTATTGTTAATTGTCTCTAGTTTACATGGTAATTCAATCTCTTGTGTATCTTTATTCTGCAGCATAAGAAAATTTAGATTCCTCCTTTCACTGCTCAGAGGTGATTTTGTGATTTTTTTTATTTTTATGGAGACTTGATTAAAACAATCCTATATTGAAATGAAAAGGTGATGTAGTCCACAGCAACATTCTAAAACATTATCTAAAAATTTAGATTTTTTTACAAAATTCTAGAACCAAAATATTTGCTCACCTGAACAGTTCCATGTCTGAAGCACATCCTGACTTCAACACAGAAATTGCAGAAAATCCTCACTTCCTGGGCCACATGGTTTCGGCTCATCTGAGGCCAAAGTCACAAGAACTTGATCTCTCCTTTTACCAAGCAAGCTGTAACACCTCATCTCTAACCCTGCCCACCACTGAAATCACACCCATCAGTAAGCATCTGGCCAAGGGGAAACAACAGAACACTGACAGTCTCCTGAGCAGTATGAGAAAAAGGAAACACGGTTATTTCATCTATCTCTTTTTAATTTATCAATGTAGAGGAACATATGACCCAGGGTAAGCTTGTCTGTCACTTTCAAGGGTTAATTCATTACCTCTGTCTGGCAGTTGGAGAATGCCAGTAGTGCCAGCACACAACATTGCTAGTTGTCCAGCAGTGAGGGAGTTACCAGTGCTGTGCTGAGAGAGAAGAGGCATAGATGGATCTTTTGTGTAGTCCAGTCAGTATGTTGTGAGGTAAAATAAACCAATGCCCTGTCCTGTGTGTGAGGTAGAGACAGTGAGAGAAAATATACCTGAATAAATTCTGTTAAACTTCACTACACTGGAGCCGGTTAACTTTATTAAGTGTGCTATTGAGAAGATACACCTATGGGATCTCACCACAACCTTTTCCCCCACCCAATACCCTCAGAATCTTAAAGAACTCACCACACTGACAATACCCCACACTGACATAACAAAAGAATGGTTTGGAAATAAACAGATATATTGATAGATACAGTATTTTGTATAAAGAAAAATTTTGTAAAATAGAAGCAGAATGAGACAGCGATGGGCAGATACTACAAGATGAGGCAGATACTTGTCAGTTGGCTCTGAGGTGCAATGAATGCTTGGATGTAGACTAGCTTTTAGGAAAAAATGTATTTCAGGAATGGCCGCAGCTGAAAAGATAGGATATGGCTTAAAATACTCAGGGGGATTTGGTTATTAAGACCATTTAGGTTTGGGTGAATTTCATTTTTAGCTCTTTATTGGAATACCCCTTTATGGTTTTTTTTTTTAATCCAAACACTTTGTAATTTGCTTCAGATAAATTGCACAATGCAGCAGCCAGGCTGGATAGTTGACATTTATTTTTTTACAAAGGAAAAATCACATACTCTGGAATGGTGGTTCAGAAGGCCAGAAAGAGTGTTTTGTTGTTTCCATTAGTCATCCACTCTAGACAAGGAATCCTCCTTTCATGTAAAACAATAATTACAAAACTGAGGAGCGATCTCTTTCTTCACCAACCTTCAGATTCATAATACCATAAGGTAATCAATCGTACTCACTTAACGGAGGGGAGATACATTCTACTCCCCCCCTGTGGCCAGGAACGCCCATAGTCAGCTGTTATGCGCTCTCCACACTCCGCGCCTCGGTTGTAAAAGAACAGTTTCCTTATTCGGCTTTGTGAGCTTAAATCCGATTGATTACTTTATGGATGAATTATGATTTATTATGAATCTGAAGGTTGGTGAAGAAAGAGATCACTCCCCAGTTTTGTTATTATTTTACATGTTACTTACTACCGGAGAGGCTTAGGATCTTCCGGAAGGTGTAGCAAATCCGACCGAGATCTTTCTGCCTTTGGCAGACTCTATCAGATTGACGATCAGACTGCACGGAGGTAAGGTGTATACCTCCGGCATTTGGGCAGAGCGATAGCAACTCCCACAGAGACGCTGCGTCGGGTCCAGATTGGTAAGGGATCGGAAATGCTCTGGTCACTTACACTTAAACACCACGGCGCTTAAGGGGTTAACGGCGCGGTGGCC
Source organism: Dendropsophus ebraccatus (assembly GCF_027789765.1). NCBI lineage: Eukaryota > Metazoa > Chordata > Amphibia > Anura > Hylidae > Dendropsophus > Dendropsophus ebraccatus. The sequence continues at coordinate 71,613,440 of NC_091462.1, read as the reverse complement.
CGCCATTGAGGGGTAAAGGCCCAGATACTGGTAGCAGCTGGTACATTTACGCCCTTTTGCGCCAAGGCCCAGGCTGCAGGGGCATAAATGTACTCCCGTTGTCATTAAGGGGTTAATATTATATTTAGATAGTTTGGCCAATTCTGCACATCATGATACCAAATATGTTTATTTTATTTTTGTCTTTTTACTTTTATTTGTAAAATGGGACAGGAGGTAACTGTAATTGCATACAACATAAACATTAGCCATGTTGCATTCTGCTCATAACCTTTTCACCCCAGGGTAAGTGGGCCTGCGTGCTGTAAAATTCCAGGGCTGATTTTTTGTCCCAGCCCGGACCTGATCGGGAGATACAGGTAAGCAGCCATAGCTTTCAGTGCAGCGGCAGCTTTAAGTTATCTGATCAATGAATCAATTATCACCATGCTGAATAATATTCTTGCTGCTTATAATCTGTCACGATGTCACAAACTTTTTGTAAGTGTTTACTTGATACTCGCAGCAAGGATAGCTGTGTAAATCAGCATCAAGCATTTATAGTCTTTATACTTCAGTCTGTGTCCCATTGTCAACTATTTTTAACAGGCAAGAAAGAAAAATAGAAGCGGCACTCACCATAAGATGCCTTCATGGACTCTTTATTCTCCATATAAAAGTGCACAGACATTAGGTGAACAACAGTGGACAGATGCCAGATGCCCACTCATTGCCTTGCAGATGCCTAATTGCCAATAGAGCCACCAAAACAGCTTCTTTGAGCATTTATGCAGCGCTGTTTATTATACTTCAGTCTTCACGTCCAAATGGCAATATTTTTTTCATTGCTGTAATAAAGTAATATTACTTTGCAATATTATGTAATTAAAGTAATTGTATACTTCTTTATCTATGAACGTCTGTTGAATGGCAATAATAAAGGGTGACATGGGCCCTTCTGCTGCCACCAAGGTTCGTGTTGTTCCCGACCCCTTCTTTATTGTTATAGAACAGGGACCCTAGTATGGTGGCAAGGCAGCTTTGGTACCCTGTATTTTGGTCTGATGAGTCAATATTTCACATTTTTGGTTCCAGCTACCACGTCTGTGAGACACAGAAACTGTATGCAGATGTTTGTGTTTTTCCCACTGTGAATCATGGGAGAGGTGTATGAATAGGGTCATAGAGCTGAAAATGTGATTCTGTGAATGGGGTTAGGAGGTCCCAATACCCAGCTCTGATCAAGCGCTGCTGCAAAGCACTATTGATATAGTACCGAGGGAAGGCTGCCCATCACTATAGCAGGGCCCTTAAGCCTCTGCATAGCAAGCAGTGGTTACTATCAATGTTTGCTGTGCCGCTGGGTTTTAAAGTGACAGGTAGTCTCCCCTTAGGTACTGTACATTCCAAGAAACTATATACAGTACATGGGGGGCTTCTCTGTATCAATAGTGCTTGATCAGAGCAGGGTATCGGGAACTGCTTACCCCATCCACAGAGCCATATTTTAAGCCCTATGAACCCATTTATACACCTCCTACATGCTTCATGGTGAAAACCACACAGACATCTGCATACTGTTTCTGTGTTGCACACACATGGTAGTTGGAACCGAAAAGGTTGACTAATCAGAACAAAATACAAGGTACTAAAGCTGCAATGCCACCATACTATCTCTGCCAGTAAAAACGATATCTGTGCCAGTATGAGGCCGTGACAGTTTATACTTATATTCCTGATGTCACTGATCAGATGTGATTGCTCATTAGAAATGTGTAAGGCTAAAAAAAATGTTTATTCCTTGACTAGAAAGGTATTTGTAAGAAAAAATATTTGAGGCAGGTGAAAGCAATCTTAGAAGTATGTATATATATATATATATATATATATATATATATATATTAAAGGAAGGAGGCAGCACTTTACAGATTAAACATATTAGGCATATTTATATAGATGTCTTAATACTGTAAAAGGATATGTTTATTGTGCATTTCAGTATATTTAATTTAGGTATAGATAATGAAAGAAACAATGGAACGACAGACATCTTGCCAAGGTGTATGTGTTTGGATTAACCCCTTGCCTCCGCAGCCTGTTTTGGCCTTAATGACCAGGCTCATTTTTCAAAATCTGACCTGTCTCACTTTATGCGCTTATAGCTCAGTGATGCTTTAACGTATGCTAGCGATTCTGAGAATGTTTTTTCGTCACATATGGCACTTTATATTAGTGGCAAAATTTGGTCATTACTTTGTGTGTTTTTTGTGAAAAACATCAAAATATCATGAAAAAATTTAAAATTTTGCATTTTATGAACTTCTGAAATTCTCTGCTTCTAAAAAAGGAAGTCATAGCACATAAATTAGTTACTAAATCACATTACCAATATGTCCTCTTTATTCTGGCATACTTTGGGAAACATATTTTACTTTTTTAGGCTGTTATGGGGCTTAGAAATTTATTAGCAAATTATCACATTTTGTGAAAGTTTCCAAAACTGATTTTTTTTTAGGGACCAGTTCTTTTTTTAAGTTGATTTAGGAGGCTTGTATACTGGAAACCCTCATAAGTGACCCCATTTTGGAAACTAGACACCTTAAAGAATTAATCTAGGGGTATAATGAGCATTTTAACCCTACAGGGGCTGGAGGAAAGTATTCACAATTAGGCCTTAAAAAAAAATCGAAAATTTTAATTTTCCAATAATATATATGTTTAGATTAAAGTTTCTCCTTTCCAAAAGGAACATGAGAGAATCTGCACCCCAAAATTTGTAACACAGGTTCTCTTGAGTACAACGGTACCCCATATGTGGGCGTAAACCACTGTATGGGCACACAGCCGGGCTCAGAAGGGAAGGAGCGCCAATAAGCTTTTTTAATGCAGATTTTTCTGAAAAAGTTTGAGCGCCAGGTGCGTTTGCAGTGCCCCTGTAGTGTCCGTAGAAGAGAACCCCCCAAAAGTCACCCCATTTTCGAAAGTACACCCCTCAAAGAATTCATCTTGGGGTAGGATGAGCATTTTGACCCCACATGCATTAGAGGAAAGTATTCAAAATTAGACAGTAAAAATGAAAAACACGAATTTTTCCAATAATATGTTCGTTTAGTTTGAAATTTCTCAATTTCACAAGGAAAAAGAGAAAAAAGTACCCCAAAAATTGTAACGCAGGTTCTCCTAAATACAACGGTACCCCATATGTGGGCATAAACCACTGTATGGGCACACAGCGGGGCTCAGAAGGGAAGGAGCGCCAATTAGCATTTTCAGTGCAGATTTTGCTGAAGAAGTTTCTGAGCGCCAGGTGCGTTTGCAGACCCCTGTAGTGTCCGTAGAAGAGAACCCCCCAAAAGTCACCCCATTTTGGAAAGTACACCCCTCAAAGAATTCATCTTGGGGTGTGGTGACCATTTTGACCCCACAGATATTAGAGCAAAGTATTTAAAATTAGACAGTAAAAATGAAAAACTCGAATTTTTCCTATAATATGTTTGTTTAGTTTAAAAATTCTCAATTTCACAAGGAACATGAGAGAATCCGCACCCCAAAGTTTGTAACACAGGTTCTCCTGAGTACAACGGTACCCCATATGGGGGCATAAACCACTGTATGGGCACACAACGGGGCTCAGAAGGGAAGGAGCGCCAATTAGCATTTTCAGTTCAGATTTTGCTGAAGAAGTTTCTGAGCGCCAGGTGCGTTTGCAGAGCCCCTGTAGTGTCCGTAGAAGAGAACCCCCCCAAAAGTCACCCCATTTTGGAAAGTACACCCCTCAAAGAATTCATCTTGGGGTGTGGTGACCATTTTGACCCCACAGGTATTAGAGGAAAGTATTTAAAATTAGACAGTAAAAATGAAAAACTCGAATTTTTCCAATAATATGTTCGTTTAGTTTAAAATTTCTCAATTTCACAAGGAACATGAGAGAATCCGCACCCCAAAATTTGTAACGCAGGTTCTCCTAAGTACAACAGTACCCGATATGGGGGCATAAACCACTGTATGGGCACACAGGAGGGCTCAGAAGGAAGGGAGCGCCAATTAGCATTTTCAGTTCAGATTTTGCTGAAGAAGTTTCTGAGCCCCAGGTGCGTTTGCAGTGCCCCTGTAGTGTCCGCAGAAGAGAACCCCCCCAAAAGTCACCCCATTTTGGAAAGTGCACGCCTCAAAGAATTCATCTTGGGGTGTGGTGACCATTTTGACCCCACAGGTATTAGAGGAAAGTATTCAAAATAAGACAGTAAAATTGAAAAACTTGAATTTTTCCAATAATATGTTTGTTTAGTTTGAAATTTCTCAATTTCACGAGAAACAGGAGAGAAGCTGCATGCCCAAATCTGTAACGCAGGTTTCCCTGAGTAGAACGGTACCCCATATGTGGGCATAAACCACTGTATGGGCACCCAGCCGGGCTCAGAAGGGAAGGAGCGCCAATTAGCATTTTCAGTGCAGATTTTTCCGAAGAAGTTTCTGAGCGCCAGGTGCGTTTGCAGTGCCCCTGTAGTGTCAGCAGAAGAGAACCCCCCAAAAGTCACCCCATTTAGGAAAGTACACCGTTCAAAGAATTCATCTTGGGGTGCAGTGAGCGGTTTGACCCCACAGGTATTAGAGGAAAGTATTCAAAATAAGACAGTAAAAATGAAAAACTCGAATTTTTCCAATATATGTTCGTTTAGTTTAAAATTTCTCAATTTCACGAGGAATTGGAGAAAAAATGTACCCCAAAATCTGTAACGCAGGTTTTCCTGAGTACAACTGTACCCCATATGTGGGCATAAACCACTGTATGGGCACACAGCAGGGCTCAGAAGGAAGGGAGCGCCAATTTGCTGGAGCAAAACCGCAGCTAGTAATGGTTATTAGAATAGCGCAGTTACTAAAATACAATAAAAAAATGAGATTACAGGTAATGTGGGGTGGTTACGGATAATCTGGGGTGGTTATGGGAAACCTGCGGTGGTTACGGGCAACGTGGGGTGGTAACGGGCAACGTGGGGTGGTAACGGGCAACGTGGGGTGGTTACGGATAAACTGAAGTGCTTATAGGTAATCTGGGATGGGAACCTGTAACGTGCGGTGGTCGGGGACAACGTGCGGTGGTCGGAGGCAACGTGCGGTGGTCGGAGGCAACGTGCGGTGGTCGGAGGCAATGTGTGGTGGTCGGGGGCAACGTGCGGTGGTCAGAGGCAACGTTCGGTGGTCAGAGGCAACGTGCGGTGGTTAGAGGCAATCTGGGGGGAATTACATGTGATTAGGGGCAACCTGGGGGGGTTACAGACAATCTGCGGTGGTTATGGGCAACATGGGGTGGTTACAGACAATCTGCGGTGGTTACGAGCAACATGGGGTGGTTACAGACAATCTGGGGTGGTTACGGATAAACGGAAGTGCTTATAGGTAATCAGGGGTGGGTACATGTAATTTTGGGTGGTTACGGCAATCTGGTGTGGTTACGGGCAATCTGGAGGGGGTCACTGGCAACGTGTGTGAGTTAGAGGCAACGTGCAGTGGTTACGTGCAATATGGGTGGGTTACGGGCAATCGGGGCTGATTACGGACCATCTGAAAGGGCTCACTGGCAATTTGGGGTGGTTACAGACAACGTGCGGTGGTTATGGGCAACGTGCGGTGGTTATGGGCAATGTGTGGTGGTTATAGGCAATGTGTGGTGGTTATAGGCAACGTGCGGTGGTTATGGGCAACGTGCGGTGGTTATGGGTAAGGTGTGGTGGTTATAGGCAAGGTGTGGTGGTTATAGGCAACTTGCGGTGGTTATGGGCAACGTGCGGTGGTTAGTGGCAACGTGCGGTGGTTAGTGGCAACGTGCGGTGGTTATGGGCAGCGTGCGGTGGTTATGGGCAACGTGTGGTGGTTAGTGGCAACGTGCGGTGGTTAGTGGCAACGTGCGATGGTTATGGGCAATGTGCGGTGGTTATGGTCAATGTGCGGTGGTTATGGGCAACGTGCGGTGATTACGTGCAATCTGGGGCGGATACGGGCAATCTGGGGCGGATATGGGCAACCTGCGGTGGTTACGGGTAATTTGGGGGGGCTAGGGGTAATCTGGGAGTAAACTGCAATTATTACTATAATAAAAAGTGTGTGTTTTATTTTTTTGTATGTTTTTCACTTTTTGTACTTTATACATTAATTTTCACTGTATTACTATGATTACTGTGATATTTTCTATCACAGTAATCATAGTTCAGTGACAGAGACCAAATTGGTCTCTGTCACTTTAATTTTTCTGAGATAACTGATTCTGGAGCGCATGCACACTTCAGAATCAGCCTGGACGTCGAGGAGGACGGAGCTCCGTGGATCAGGTAGCGTATGTGGGGAAGGGGGGGTGACTGGGGGACGGGGGTGACTGGGGGGGTGGGGGGCGACTTGGGGGGGGGGGGCACGGTGACACTTTTTATCCCCTGTCACCAATGATTTATGGTGACAGGGGATAAAAAGTGCTGATCAGCACTGGGAACAGGCGATCGGCGGTATATAGTATATACCGCCGATCGCCTGCTCCGGGACCACATGGGGGGGTCCCCGATCACTGCCCCATGCTCTCCGCTACCTCCGGTGGCGGAGAGCATGGGGCTTTGATCACTAATTCATTTCCATCCCTGCGAACAAACATCGTTTGTTTGCAGGGATGGGGGCGGCCATCTTGGATCTGATGGCCGCCCGGGTAGGGTGATCGGGGGGCTGATCTGGGGTCTGAGGGGAAATTTTTCATCTCCCCCCACCGTGGATTCACGGTGGGGGGAGATGAAAGCTATCGGCGGCGCCGGTAATGCCCGGTACCGGCGGATCGCCGCTAAAACGGTAGTAGCGGCGATCCGCCGGTATCGGGGGATGAGGGGAGGGGGCCAGGGGACACACATTGAGTGGCGGTGGGGGGAGGCAGCGTTCTGCAGCCTCCCCCCGCCGCCCGATCGGCGGGGGACACTGAATCTCCCCATAGACGCTGCGGTGGCATTGACCGTGGCGTTTATGGGGTTAACTGCACGGGGGGGGGGGAGCGCGGCTCCCCTCCGGGCAGTGGCAGCAGGAGGAGGCTGTGTGACACAGCCTCCTCCTGCTGCCCGATCTCACCTAGGGACAGAGGGGGGAGGCAGGGAAAGCATGACGTCCAGGGACGTCATGATGCGTTCTGCCACTGCTTTTCATGACGTCCCTGGACGTCATATTGGGGGAAGGGGTTAAACAAAGTCTCCTTGAAAAAGAAAAGAATTACCTAGCAAAGACTTTACAAAGTACAGACCTTTTTTTAAACTCTAAATCTAAAATGCAAAACTATCCAGATGTAGCCAATATACATAAATAATCAGGAGTGAAAGCGAGTGTTCCAGTGTCTCTGATGTGGGATAAGAGAAATACATCCTTTAATCATTCTATTTTCTAAAGACGATTTGCATTGGTCTTTGAAGATGGCATTTTCAAGCTGCTTTTGGAGAAATATGTCACTGCATTCAACATTGGCTCAATCCTTTAATCGTAGGTTAGGCTACTGTATTCATTAAATTCTCTTTCTCTCTGTTTCCCGGGAATGAATATTCATTTGTATTGATCAGTAGGAATTGTGTTGTTGTTTTTTATGTTTCTTTTTGTTAAATAGTTACTTCTCTTCAGCCTGTTATTCACTTGAGGCTGTTTATTAGGTAGCGGCACACAATAAGCGTAGGTGATAAAATGATGTGGGAAGAATGTGGAGCATAGGCTATGCAAATGAAGAGAAAATATTTGAAGGTGATTTTGGATGTCATAGGAAATCTCACTAAACAACATAATAAGGTCTCTTTAATAAGATGTCTGTCCGGTAAGTTAATTAGCAACAAATATTTAAGTCTCTATTGTGTATTCAGACCTTAGTCTCATAATGAGATTGTGTTTGATGACATTTAGTCAATGATTGCACTGTATGACATATACTATAGATTAACTAAAAAGTTTAACCTAATGTACAAATAAATGCAAGAAAATCTACATTTTTCTAACTAAGCTAGCCTTAGATATTTGTTTTATGGTTGTTTGTTTATCATTTACTTAAAGGGATTGTCCAGCAAAAAATATTTTTCTTTCAAATCAACTGGCTTCAGAAAGTTATATAGATTTGTAATTTACTTCTATTAAAAGATCTCAAGTCTTCCCATACTTATTATCTACTATATGTCCTGCAGGAACTGTTTTATTTTCAGTCTGACACAGTGCTCTCTGCTGACATCTCTGGCCAAGACAGGAACTGTCCAGAGAAGGAGGGGTTTTCAATGGGGATTCATAGAAAACCGAGACAGACTTCCTGTCTTGGCCAGAGATGTCAGCAGAGAGCACTGTGTCAGACTGAAAATAAAACATTTCCTGCAGGACATATAGAAGGTGATAAGTATGGGAAGACTTAAGATTTTTTAATAGAAGTAAACTACAAATCTATATAACTTTCAGATATCAGTTGATTTGAAAGAAAAAGATTTTCGCTAACACCTTTAACTGTATAAACCAAGGTTTACATTTTCGTGCAGTTTAATGGAGTAATTCATAAGATAAAGAATAATCCTGAACAGGAATGAACTTTGTATTTTGGGTCCAGTAATGCAATATTGCTGCTTGTCCCCGCTATATGTTGGCATCACTGTAAAAAAGGGGATTGCCTTAAAATCATAAATAATGGTGATGCTTGGAGCTCTGAGGTTCAGTTCACAGAACTCCATCTGTGCACGGACAGGTTTATGCAAACATGTGAATGCCCCCTGAGAGATAAGGCCTGGACAAGGGGTATGCAGTATAGGCATATGCCTAGGGTGTCATTAACCCTTAGAGGACCGGGCCAATTTCAATTTTTGCGTTTTCGTTTTTCCCTCCTTGTGCTTAAAAGGCCATAGCACTTGCATTTTTTCACCTAGAAACCCACATGAGCCCTTAGGTTTTGGTCCACTAATTGTACTTTGCAATGACAGGCTGAATTTTTTCATAAAGTACACTGAAAAAACAGTTATATATGTTCCTCAAGTCGTTACAATTACAACGATATGTAACATGTATAACTTTTATTGTATCTGATGGCCTGTTAAAAATTCAAACCATTGTTAACAAATATATGTTCCTTAAAATCGCTCCATTCCCAGCTATATAGCGCTTTTAGTATACTGATGATAGAGGAAAACTTTAAAATATAACCTTTATTTATTTTTACCTTGTTAATTGAATCAGCAAATTTATTCTTTATTTTTACTTTTTACTTATACAGTGGCCATCACCAGAACACCGTGCACAAATTCATCAGGATAGTTCATATTGCACTCATAGAAATTGCACAATCCTTATAATAGTCGTATTGCACTATTCACATTGTCTTTGCACTTTTCCCGCAATTGTGTGATGTGCATAGCAATTATAAAGTGCTTAGTCTCAAGTTCATATTGCACCTTAATATTAAATTGCTCAATCCCCTTCACTCTATTGCACTCTTCACCGGTGTTTTTTGCAACCTTCCCGCAATAGTGTAATATGCACAGCAATTTTTTGGTGCTTATTTTATTTCATTAAGTTCATACCACAGTTTATGTTAGTTCCACATATAATGTCTTTCTGTGAGCTCAAAATTCATACTTTTTTAGGATAATTCAAAGAAGGTTTTTGTACTTCCCTTAGTATATTTCTTTACTTTTATAGGGGTTCCTTCATACTTCATTCCGCTGGCCCAACGCGTTTCTTGAACCACTCATCATCAGGGGCCGGTTGGTAGCTTCACAGATATCCCGTTGGTATATCCATATGCACAGCACTGGTGATGGCCGCATATAGCGCTTTTATCCTTTGGTCTATGGGGCTCTGTGAGGTGTCATTTTTTGCACCATGATGTGTTCTTTCTATCGGTACCTTGATTGCGCATATGCGACTTTTGGATCGATTTTATTACAATTTTCCTGGATCTGATGCGACCAAAAATGTGCAATTTTGCACTTTGGGATTTTTTTTGCACTTACCGCCTTACCGTGCGAGATCAGGAATGTGGTTAATTAATAGTTTGGCCTATTACGCACGCGGCAATATCAAACATGTTTATTTATTTATTTTTATTTATAACATGGGAAAAGGGGGGTGATTCAGACTTTTATTAGGGGAGGGTATTTTTACTAATAATAACACTTTATTTTTTACTTTTACACATATACTAGAAGCCCCCCTGGGGGACTTCTAGTATGAGCACTTTGATTTCTCATTGAGATCTATGCAGCATAGATTGATGAGATAGGCACATTAATTGCTTCCGGCTGCTGCAGCCGGAAGCAATCGAGTGCCGAGCCGAGACCAGCGCCATTATGGCACTGAGCCCCGACGGAGAAGGATGTGTGGATCACTCCTCCAGGACAATGTCCCGGAGGAGCGATCCACCCCACTAGACACCAGGAAACGGCTGCATCAAGTAATCGGATGCAGTTGTCAACTTTGACAGCTGCATCCGATTAATTTATTAGCGGGCACGGCGATCGGACCATGCCCGCTATTAGCCGTGGCCCCGGGCTACATGCCGCACCCGGGACCGCGGCGGTTCAGAGCGCGGCCACCGTGTGGCCCCGCTCTGAACACATAGAGGCGGCCCTGGACGTACGAGTACATCCAGGGTCGCCTAAGGGTTAAACTTTAGATAATGGCAACAGTAATTTTTTCTTCCCATTTTCTCTGTAGCTGCTCTGACTGACTGATTATACTTATAGGTCTAGGGTTTTAATATTGCTTTCCTCACACTACAGGAAAGTGCCTGCTTTGTCTCTCACATATAAGGTGAAAGTTATGTGTCAGGCAACAACCAGCACTAAGAGAGGAGCTTTAGACGGTGTGGGGAATAGCTCTGGTCGATCCTAGGTAGCAGTGCAGTAAGCAGGGACACAGACAGGATAACGTCCGATTTAAGTGTTTTTATTTCACACTTAGCACAAAGTAAAACCTTAACAAAGGCTTTAACACAAATAAAACCCTGCTCGGCTGAGCACTTACTAGTACATAACAAATCCCTGACTATACGTGGGACCAGCTATCCAGCCCACGGGTACAAATAACAAAGTATGGTGTGGCCCATGCAATACCTTCAGTTTTCCAGCAGACAGTTCTCCAGGTATGGCCACACTCAGCACTGCAGTGAGCTTCTTTTGAAGGCCCTGATTACCCCCAGCTGTGGGCTATGGAAGCCCAGGACCGAAGCCCGGGTGGAGTGAGCGTCCCACTGCCAACCTCACTCACTCCAGAAAAAGCAGGTCCCAGTACATATTTTTACAATCTGTCTATGTTAGCTATGGCCAACACAGACAAACAGGCTATCAATCCTGCTTTACCTGTGTCTGGGTTAACCCCTTGGTTACCAGAGACACACCCAGGGCTTACCAGACACAGTTTAACCACTTCAGTGGCAGATATCTGTGCTCCCAAACCATCCCTCTCTTACAACGGGTATTATAAGAGCTGCTCTGAGCCACAATGTACACTATACACTCAGAAACTGTAACAGCAGGAGTCATGGATCCGCTGTACCACTGCTAGTGATGGCAAAAGCCAAACCAGGAGTGTAAGTGGCCGCTCATGTTCACATAACATGTAAAGGAAAATAAGCAGATAACTAATACGGATAAAGCAAGTCCTTAGATACAACAGTTAGAAGAAGCCACGGGGGAGTAAATAACTTAAAGTAATAACTTAAAGTAAATAACTCTATGTAGATGAATGGAGCATTTTCAGCATCCTGTACAGATCACAAAGAAATATAAAATAAAGCTCACCTCACCTGATGCCTAAAGGAGCAGCTCATCATGGTACAGGTAAAGAGCAGTACAAAACATGTAGTATCACACTGTAATGTAGAGAGGTGCTACTAGACAGCCAATCACTGCATGCACTTTAATAATACAGGGGGTTTACCAGTAAAATGGCCACTTTTATTTGTCAATCATCTAGTTGTTCACATGTGCTACAGATCCAGAATATTTGTAGAATTTTATGTTGAGTTATGGTGGTCCAGAAAGGAACATTGTATGCTGAAAATATTGGAACCTGAGACCATCGTAAGTTGAGGGACCACTGTAAAGGTACATCTGCAATAATAGAACTTGCATTCTATATAACTGTACTGATCTCTTAGATAAGACTGATTGATCTCTTCAGCAATACATTAATCAAGGCATAGATAGGACCAGTTTAGTGGAACTATCCTGGAAGGGTTTTGAGAACTGCTGACTTCTGTAAGTCCTAGGAAGTCATTCCCAGGGGAAAGGCCGCTCTCTTGACTACACAGGAACGCATGAACTGGAAGTGGTCAGACTAAGGGTCCTATTCCACGGACCGATGGGGGCCCGATTAACAATGTAAACGAGCGCCGATCTGCTAGATCAGCTCTCGTTTACTGGGCCTATTTCACGGCCCTGATGATTGTAAAGCGAGGGCTGCAGGGACATCGTTACCGCATCGTTATCGCACCATACATTACCTGTCCAGGCTGCAGGTCTTCTCCTTCTCCCGGGGTCCCGTGCGCAGCAGCTTCGGAGCGGGGCTGTCTGAACTGACAGACCGCACAGCCAATCCCTGGCCGGGACCACCACGGCCAGTGATTGGCTGAGCGGTCTGTCAGTTCAGACAGCCCCGCTCTGAAGCTGCTGCACACAGGACCCCGGGAGAAGGAGAAGACCTGCAGCCCTGCCAGGTAATGTATGATGCTGCTAAAATGCGCTGGTGGCGAACGATGATTTTAGGTCTGAACCTAAATGAACGATCAGCCGATGACACGATCATCGGCTGATCTTTCTCTCTATTCTGGACCCACTGCCATAGTAAACAAGGTTCAAAATGTGTTTGAGCTGGCATGAAAGAAATGATGCTATTAGAAAACATGGAGTGCTTCTTTAGGATAAACAGATAAGATTTATGGCGGCTGGAGTGTAAGTTATTGGAATAAAACACAATAATAGAAAATATCTACCATATGGTTCTATTGTAATTACTCCAAAATATGTAGAAAAACAGTATTCTGTGAGTGATTGTTCAACTTTTATCATCATGTCACTTAGGTACAAAATAATTTATAGATTCCTGAATACATTTTATAGCAGTCCAATCTTCTTCTTTTGTTAAATACCTCTAGTGGCAGTTCCAGACCCCAATGATATTAGCCTTAAGTACTATAACAATTTGAAGCTCTGTATAAAAACACAAAAATCTGAACTAGAATTTATAAAACAATTTGATGAAAATGAGTCTTGCTATTTTGAAGTAGCCATAAATATTTCTCTGCTAAAACTTAGCAGGAAGGGTCAGAAAAGGCAACTGAAATGACTTATGACCAAAATGTAATAATAAACAACTACACAAATATCTATTCATCATGCTATATTCTAGAAATTGTCTGAGTCACAAACATCAGAGAGAATTACATTAATTGCTAGAAATCATTGTTTTATGCCTCACTCACACAGTTATGAAGTTAAACAAACCCTATATTATCCCTGATATAGCTCAAGGTCCTTCAATATGAATCTATAACTAACTGCTCTGAAAAGCATTGTTAATTGTTGTTAAAGTCAATTCTGGTTAGGGTCAGTGGACCGTAAAAGACCTTTCCTCAGCCCCAGATATAATTATGCCAATTACAGAAGTAAATATTGTGTGTTGTACAGCAATTAGAAATGCCTTATTTCAAGTAGCTCGCTCCATTTTTCTCAGTTTCTACATTATAAAACCATAACTGAGTAAAAGGCTATATTCACACAATGTTTTTTTCAGCTCTGTTTAAAATGACGTCCGTTATTTTGAGTCTAAAATAACGGACGTTTTTCTAAGTCTGGCATCCCTTTAGTGCAATGACGGGTGTTTGCGCATTATTTTAGTTTGGGGTTACTAATTGCCCTTTGGTTGTGGCTTAATTGAAAAATTCATTGAATTTAATAGTAAAAACGGAGAAAGAACGGTGACAATAGAAAAACTGTGTGTGAACAACTAATATGTTCATGTTCATTATTTTGACGTCCGCGGCAAAAACGTCCATTTTTCAATGTATTGTGTGCATAGGACGTCCGTCTTCCCATTGACTTCAATGCAATTGTATTGAAGTCAGTAAAATTGCTGCAAAAACTGACGTTTTATAAATAGCGAAATCGGATGTTTTTTTCTCAATTTTTGACGTTGTGTGAACATAGCCTAAGGCTATGTTCACACAACGTCAAAAATATTAAAAAGGCGGTCGATTTTCATATTTAAAATAACGTCCAATTTTGCCAAGATTTAACAGACTGCAATGCCATTGCACTGGAGTCAATGGGAAGACAGACGTCCAATGCACACAATGCATTGAAAAACGGACGTTTTTGCCTTAGACGTCAAAATAATGAACATGAACATTATTTTCGGACGTCTTTTGCAAACAGCGGACGTTTTTTTATTTGTAGTTCACACACAGTTTTCCTTTTGTCACCGTTCTGTCTCAGTTTTTGCTATTAAATTCAATGGACTTTTCAATTAAGCCCATCCAACGGCCGATTAGTAACCAAACTAGAATAATGTGCAAACACCTGTCAGTGCACTAAGGGAAGGTCAGGCAGCTAAATTACGTCCGTTATTTTAGACTCAAAATGACAGGCGTCATTTTAAATGGAGATGAAAAAAGTTGTGTGAACTTCTATTGTAACTGTCAGGAATCAGGTGATACAGACACGACAAGACAGTGAGCCCTAGGTCTGAACCCACCCACTGTCACCTGCCTGCTTGCCTCAATCGACCCTAGGCGGTCGAGGACAACCACGAAGACGTTCCCTACGCTGCGTAAGTGAACACACAGAACAATACAGACAGACAAACACAATAGAGAGCAATGAACGATCCGGGTCAAACCACACTAGCAACAAGGTACAGAATCAGGAAAACAAGGAATAGTCTAAGGCAAAGGTCCAGGCAAAGGTCAAAACAGGAGTAGTCAAGCAAAAGGAATCAGGACGGGGATAACAGGAAAAGGACAGGGTGAGCTGGGACTAGAACTGATCTATGAACTGATCTAATAGCCAGCGATGTACTGCTGGCTGGCTCTGAACTATATACCAGAGGGAGGGTCCTGGACCAGAGCTAATTGGTCCGGACTCCTAATGAGCAAAACACAGCAGCTGCATCGCTGCATGCAGAGTGGCTGAACTGAAAGCCACTCACCCTGAGCGCAATGCCACTCAGCTGTGTCTCAGTCGGCCGACAGCCAGTCACGTGACCCCACGGCGTCTCCGGTCGCTAGGGACGCCGTCGGGTCTCCGTGACGTCACCCGGCCCCGGCCGGCGGAGGCGGAGCGACGGGGCTGCACTCCAGCCGGGGCAGACATCGCTGGAGCACAGTCAGGTAAGTTGCTGACAGTAACTACACTGATCTCTCATAGAGATCAATGCAGTATATTTGTACAGCATTGATCCATGAGATCAATGTTCAATTACTATGGGCTGCTAAAACCCATAGTAATTGATTGCCGAGTCAGGATCAGCATTATTGGGCAGCACAGCCCTCGCTCGGGAGGTAGCACAGATCATCCCTCTGCGATTCCATGATGAGACCCCTTAAGGACAGAGCCAATTTAGATTTTTGCGTTTTAGTTTTTTCCTCCTTGTGCTTAAAAAGCCATAGCCCTTGCATTTTTCCACCTAGAAACCCACATGAGCCCTTATTTTTTGCGTCACTAATTGTACTTTGCAATGACAGGGTGATTTTTTGCATAAAGTACACTGCGAAACCAGAAAAAAATTCAAAGTGTGGTGAAATTGAAAAAAAAAAGCATTTTGTTTATTTGGGGGAAATGTGTTTTTACGCCATTCGCCCTGGGGTAAAACTGACTTGTTATATATGTTCCTCAAGTCGTTACGATTAAAACGATATATAACATGTATAACTTATATTGTATCTGATGGCCTGTAAAAAATTTAAACCATTGTCAACAAATATACGTCACTTAAAATCGCTCCATTCCCAGGCTTATAGCGCTTTTATCCTTTGGTCTATGGGGCTATGTGAGGTGTCATTTTTTGCGCCATGATGTGTTCTTTCTATCGGTACCTTGATTGCGCATATACGACTTTTTGATCGCTTTTTATTACAATTTTTCTGGATTTGATGCGACCAAAAATGCGCAATTTTGCACTTTGGGATTTTTTTGCGCTGACGCCGTTTACCGTGCAAGATCAGGAATGTGATTAATTAATAGTTTGGGCGATTACGCACGCGGCGATAGCAAACATGTTTATTTATTTATTTATTTATTTACTTTTATTTATAACCTGGGAAAAGGGGGGTGATTAAGACTTTTATTAGGGGAGGGGGCTTTTTACTATTAACAACACTTTTTTTTTTACTTTAACACTTATACTAGAAGCCCCCCTGGGGGACTTCTAGTATAAGTGCTTTGATCTCTCATAGAGATCTCTGCAGCATAGATATGCTGCAGAGATCCATGAGATAGGCACTCGTTTACTTCCGGCTGCTGCAGCCACTAGACACCAGGGAACGGCTGAATCCGGTAATCGGATGCAGCTGTCATGTTTGACAGCTGCATCTGATTACTGTATTAGCGGGCACGGCGATCGGACCGTGCCCGCTAATACCTACGGTCCCGGGCTACAAGCGGCACCCGGGACCGGCGCGGTTCCGAGCGGGGTCGCTGCGCGGCCCCGCTCTGAACGTCCTTACCGGCATCAGGGCGTAAATTTACGCCCGATGTCGTTAAGGGGTTAAAGTCAGTGTATGTACAGTAAATTAAAATTTATATTTTAACTAAAAACAAATGATAAATTGAAAGTAACAACTAATAAAATAACATCACACTACTACTAATAATTCATTAGTATTACTACACAGCATTTTTATATTTATAGGAAACTTAAACTAACATAAATTTTGTGTTTTTTTTACTATTTAACATAGTAACATAGTAACATAGTAAACAAGGTTGAAAGAAGACAAGAGTCCATCAGGTTCAACCTAGGGAAACCCTACTCTGTTGATCCAGGGAAGGCAAAAACCCCTATGAGGCAGACGACAACCGCCCCACCACAGGGAGAAAACTCCCCCCCCCGACCCCAACAGCAACCAGAATAATCCCTGGATCAACGGATCACCGGAAATCTAATGCCCATAACTTGTGATATTATATTGTTCAAGAAAAGCATCCAGGCCTCCCTTGAACTTATTTAATGAATCGGCCATGACAACATCATGTGGCAGAGAGTTCCACAGTCTTACCGCTCGTTCAGTAAAGAACCTGCGTCGATGCTGATGATAAAATCTTCTTTCCTCTAGACGTAGAGGATGCCCCCTTGTCATGGTTACAGACCTAGGAGTAAAAAGATCACTACAAAGATCTCTGTACTGTCCATTCATATATTTGTACATTGTGATCAGATCGCCCCTAAGACGTCTTTTTTCTAGTGTAAATAACCCCAAGCTTGATAACCTGTCCTGGTACTGTAACCCACCCATTCCCTTAATGACCTTTGTTGCCCTCCTCTGCACCCACTCCAGTTCAGCTGTGTCCTTCTTATATACCGGTGCCCAAAACTGTACACAGTATTCCATGTGTGGTCTGACCAGTGATTTATAAAGAGGCAAAACTATGTTCTCATCTTTAGCATCAATACCTCTTTTGATGCATCCCATTATTTTATTAGCCTTGGCAGCTGCTGCCTGGCACTGATCACTAGAGTTGAGTTTACTGTCCACCAATACCCCCAGGTCCTTTTCGGAAGTAGTTTTACCCAGTGTTTTATTATTTAGCACATAACTGTACTTATTATTTCTATGGCCCAAGTGCATAACCTTACATTTATCCACATTTAACTTCATTTGCCATTTCACCGCCCAAGCCTCTAGCTTCTCCAAATCCCTCTGTAATATGATATTATCCTCCTCTGTGCTGATTACTCTACCCAGTTTAGTATCATCTGCAAAAATGGAAATTCTACTCTGTAGCCCCTCAACAAGATCATTAATAAAAATATTAAAAAGAAGTGGACCCAACACTGACCCCTATGGTACCCCACTAGTAACTAAAACCTAATCTGAATATGTTCCATCAATGACCACCCTCTGTTTTCTATCACACAACCAGTTACTTACTCATTTGCATACGTTTTCCCCGAGTCCCAGCATCCTCATTTTGTAGACCAACCTTTCATGCGGCACAGTATTAAATGCCTTTGAAAAGTCCAGATATACAACATCCACAGCCTTCCCCAGGTCCAATCTATAACTTACCTCTTCATAGAAGCCAATCAGATTAGTCTGACAGGACTGATCCCTCATAAATCCATGCTGGTGCTGCGTCATAAGATTATTTTCATTAAGATACACCAGTATAGCATCTGTTACAAACCCCTCAAATACTTTACCTACTATGGCTAGGTTCACACTATGTAACTGTGCGGCTGTATTTGCGGCTGTAATTGTGCGGCGGTATTTTTGGTGGTTCATGCGTACGCTGGAAAGTATACGATATACGGCTGCACAGTGCACACTATGTATGAATCTACGGCCCGATCGTAAACAGACCCGTAAAAAATTAACAAGACCATTGTTTGCGGCTGGACATGCGGCCGTGGATTGACAGGCGGTCCGTACGGAGTACTTCAAAAATAGCCGGCAATGATGCCGAATGCCGATGCCTCTAATAGTTAATATATTAAATTAATAAAACACATTTTCTTTGTAATAAAGTCCCTTTCGTTGTTCAATAATTTAATTCTAACGAATCCATCATTGTGCAATTAAATATACTGTTAAAATAAATATATATATAAATAAATGTATATATATATATATATATATATATATTTATATTTATTTTTTGACAGTATATTTAATTGCACAATGATGGATTCGTTAGAATTAAATTATTGAACAAGGAAACTGATTTTATTTCAACGAAAATGTGTTTTATTAATTAAATATTAATTAGTACAGGAAGCTCCAGTAAGCCGTTAATTCATATTGCCGGCAAAAGAGCTTTCTGTACTAATCATCACTTTACTTTAATTAAAACATCAAATGTTTCTTCTAATTATGTTATCACAATAGCATTATTAGAAGAAACATTTAGAATTATATGTGCGCTCAGCTGATTGGCTGATCGGCTCAGCGCACATATAATTAGCGGGTCCGCAGCACAGTGACTTCATTGTGCTGTGGACCAGCGAAGAGGACACATCGGGGTGAGTATAAAGCTCTCCCCACCCCCTCCCCAGCACTGCACCCCTCCCAGCAAGGAAGGGGGGTCACTTAACCCCTTCCTTGCTGGGATGGGTGCAGTCTGACATCAGTCTGGCCCCCAAGGGGTTAAGGGGGATACAATACATCCTCCCTTAACCCCTTGGGGGCCAGACTGTAAGCAGCGATCTGTAAAGATGCTGCATACTGTAAGGAGCACAACACCGCTCACAATGATGGGTGTTGTGCTCCTGTTTGTGTGTTTTTTGTGTGTTTCTCCCTTTTTGTTTTTGCAGATATCGGTATCCTGGGGATTACGTCGGATTCGGTGGACTATGTCAATGACCAGCGGTTGTTTGTTTTTGTTTTTTTTTATAAAATGGTCAATGAGGGGTGTGGGGGTGTTTTTATTTGAATAAAAATTTTTTTTAACTTGTGTCTTGTCTTTATTTCTTTACTTTATAGACTTAGTAGTGGAAGCCGTCTAATAGACGGAATCCATTACTAAGTTGGGGTCTAGTGTTAGCCGGTATAAAATGGCTAACACTAACCCCCTATTATTACCCCAGTACCCAATGCCACCAGGGGTACTGGAAAGAGCCGGGTGCCAGTGGTCCCGGAGCGTCAAAATTGGCGCTCCTGGACCGGGCGGCAGCAGGCTGGTAAGATTTAGGCTGGGGAGGGCCTAAACCAATGGCTCTTCCCACCGTGGTGTTACCAGGCTGCTGTCGTTTGGTTTTTAACCCGGCTGGTTATAAAAATAGGGGGGACCTTATGCGTTTTTTTTAAATTATTTATTTATTAAAAAAAAAAAACGCATAGGGTCAGCCCTATTTTTATAACCAGCCGGGTTAAAAACCAAACGACAGCAGCCTTGTAACACCAGGGTGGGAAGAGCCATTGGTTTAGGCCCTCCCCAGCCTAAATCTTACCAGCCTGCTGCCGCACGGTCCAGTAGCCCCAATTTTGACGCTCCGGGACCACTGGCACCCGGCTCTTCCCAGTACCCCTGGTGGCATTGGGTACTGGGGTAATAATAGGGGGTTAGTGTTAGCCATTTTATACCGGCTAACACTAGGCCCCAACTTAGTAATGGATTCCGTCTATTAGACGGCTTCCACTACTAAGTCTATAAAGTAAAGAAATAATGACAAGACACAAGTTAAAAAAATTTGTTATTCAAACAAAAACACCCCCACACCCCTCATTGACTATTTTATTAAAAAAAAAAAAAAAAAAAAAACAGCCGCTGGTCATCGACCTAGTCCACGTAATCCGACGTAATCCCCAGGATACCGATATCTGAAAAACAAAAAGGGAGAAACACACAAAAAACACACAAACAGGAGCACAACACCCATCATTGTGAGCGGTGTTGTGCTCCTTACAGTATGCAGCATCTTTACAGATCGCTGCTTACAGTCTGGCCCCCAAGGGGTTAAGGGAGGATGTATTGTATCCCCCTTAACCCCTTGGGGGCCAGACTGATGTCCGACTGCACCCATCCCAGCAAGGAAGGGGTTAAGTGACCCCCCTTCCTTGCTGGGAGGGGTGCAGTGCTGGGGAGGGGGTGGGGAGAGCTTTATACTCACCCCGATGTGTCCTCTTCGCTGGTCCGCAGCACAATGAAGTCACTGTGCTGC